>NW_005871063.1:2273837-2384569 GCF_000147115.1 Myotis lucifugus | reverse complement strand
AGATAAGAACAAGATAAGGAGCTAGGGATGGAATTAGGAGAAGTGAATGTAATAAGTCAGCCCCACAGAACTCCACCACTTCCCCCAATTACCCAACCAAGGCATGGATTGAGGTAGAGTGCCTCCTTTCTTCTCAACTGGAAAAAATTTTCAGAATAGGAAAAGATAGTTATGATTCCAATACATTATAATATTATGATTCCAATACATTTCATTAAAAAGGTGAAATCCTCTCAAGCTGAAGAGCAATATTTGTTCTTACCAAGCACATCAGCACTCCAGGATCTTTCAAAGCAGAGGAGCAACCAGTTCTCTGAAGGTCATACCCACAGAAGTCAGCAGATTTTACCAAAGCAGGCTGGAGAATTAGACTGTCTTTTCATGTAGTAGGAGGCAGTTGAGCAAAAGTGGGGCCGGGGCAAGTGAGTTATAAAACTCTATACACATACACAAACCAACCAACCAAACAAACAAACACTGGAACTCCAAAGCTAATTAATAAGAAGGTCTCTTGTGAAAAAAAGACTAATTTGTTTCCCATCCAGGGAATCCTAACATACTGGCAAGATATGCATGTAACCTTTGCACTGAATAAGCACAACCAGTGAGAGGTAATCAAAATGCAATTTTCCTCCAATAAAATTATGAACATGGACAATCACCAATGGTTTCAAAAACTGATAAAAAGCTGATAAACAACTTTATAGCAGATGAATCAGACTTTCCTAAATCCTGATCAATATTAACAGAGAGAGAGCCAGACGTATGAGATTATGGAGTGCACACATCACCAAATAATTGAACCTGAATCTGGATCAATTCAGGATCTTTCTTCCAATTGAAAGAAAATACAGATGTTGGATATGCTTCAAAGTAATTCCATGTGTAAAGTATGAAGATGGTGAAAGGAAAGTAGATAAACAGTATAACTGCAACAAGATGGGACCTGAGTTAACAATTGCTGCATGATGCATATATGGGAGTTCTGTATCTCTTTTCTCTTCTTTGGACTCTGCTCTTGAAATTTTATGTTATAAACAATTTTATAAAACAAAAAAATGCAATTTGTTTTTTCCTTCACAATTCCATTCCGATTTTTAATAGTGGGTTGTATGTGTGTTTGGGGGTGTGGGGGAGAGAGGGAGGGCACAGTCTCTTGCTCCTGAATGAAATTTCAGCTAACTTCTCAGCTCACTCATGGTTAAAAAAAAATTCTCTGGTTAAACACAGTCTCAATTTTAAAAATGAGAATGTCCAGTCACATTTTTCTCTGGGGCCACTTCCCACTTTGCCCCAGGTTTCAGTCTACTCTACACAGACTGTCTCTGATGGAGTCCTTGTGTCTTACCAGGTGATTCTGTTGAACTCAAACTAAACCAGCTTAGACAGGTGCTTGCTTTCTCTCTCTCTCTCTCTCTCTCTCTCTCTCTCTCTCTCTCTCTCTCTCTCATAACTTACCTTGGGTGCACGAGAAACACTCATGAATGTTACTTCTACCACTGGTAGTTAGTAGAGCTAATTTCCAGTCTTGGAAACAATATGCCCCATAACATCAGGAAGACACAGGTCAGGCACTTCACAAAGACCTCTTAAAGTCTCCTCCCATACTCCCCATCCCCTGCTCTATAGGCTGGAGATGAGATTCTCATGGTGTTTGGGAGAACTTCTGCCAAAAGAACATCTTCATAAATACCTCTCTTCCTGAATGCCAGCAGCTGGCTAACTATAACCTGTAGACCAAATCCAGCCTGTCTTTTAAATAAAGTTTTATTGGCACACAGCTACACTCATTTAAGTATTGGCTATGGCTGCTTTTGCACTGCAACAACAAAATTGAGTAGTTGCAACAGAAATCATATATCCCACAAACCTAAATTTTTACTAACTGGCTCTTTAGAGAAAAATTTTGCCAACTCCTGCTCTATGCTATCAACTCTCACATCTTTTTTGTAGGTCAGCTGTCTAATTGGTTCTTAAACATCTATTTTGCAAATATACATCTTAGTTTATCACCTAATTTGATATCTGGTTTCTATCATTTTAGGACCAAAGTTAAAACTTAACAACCTTTTAACACAACAATTTTTTTCACATTATAATAATCCAGGTCTAACACTGCCAAGAACAGCAGAGTAATAAATGTATGTGGGTTTTCCTTTTGCAAATAAAAATAAAACTGAATGATGCTGGATAAATTGGACAAGCTAACTGATCTATCATAATTCTTTTTACCCATTTAGCTTTATATTTTCCTTAGGTCCATGGAATTTAGTCTTGAAAAATAGAAATTTAGAAGGTAAGATTTAAATATTAATAATCTACTCTTCCTTAGGCCAGCAGTTCTCAATTGAGCAAAACCCCTCTAGAGGTCTTTCCAAGTTGCATATTCTATCTCCCAATTCAGATAGAGCCTAGTGTGAGAAGGTATGGGAATGTGGTTTAGAAAGTAGTACCAATGGGAAGATCAGTTATTAAACAGATTTCTCTTTAAAAATTATTTCCTCAGTTATTTTTTATATTATTTTATATCCTTTCTGATGGTATGCCTGTTGCACAATTTAGAACGTACTAGAGAAGAATTCATATGCATTTAAATATTTATAGATTTTTTTCACTTTATTGGCAGAAAACGCAGAGCCAGTTAAAATATGTATACTATTATTCTGTTTTTTTTCTGTATTTTTTAAATATGTTTTTATTGTTTTTTAGAGAGAGAGGAAGGGAGAGGGAGAGAGAGAGATAGAAACATCAGTGAGAGAGAAGCATTGATCAGTTGCCTCCTGCACATCCCCTACTGGGGATCGTGCCCACAACATGGAGCATGTGCCCTGACAGGGAATAGAACCAGTGACCTCTTGATGCATGGGACAATACTCAACTACTGAGCTACACTGGCTGGGCCTTTTCTGTATTCTTAAAACTTATATATGTATACATACCACTAAAATATTGTAGCCAAGCTTCCAAATTTAAGGCAGTCTTAATAGCATGATGGTCCTACATCTCCACTAAAAACTTTGCACATAAGTAAAAAAGTGCATTTTCTTTCATTAGTGGAAGAAGGGAAGTGTTCAGTTTTAAATCCAGAATCTACCCTTTAATGAGATTTCATCATCATCTCTTCCTAGTTGGAGGAAATAGAGTTTAAGCCCATATTTAGTGTTTCGGGTAAGATGATGATTTACAAGTGTAAGTCCTGGCACGAAGCAAATGGCACATTCCGAAGGAGTCATTTGATGACAGTTTAGTAAGAGAACTAAGGTACGGTTTATACCAGGGATACAAAAATGACTGAATACTCAAAAATTAATCAACTACCAAAAAATTAATTAACTACCATATTAAGGCTAAAGTAGAAAAATCACATGATTATACCAACTGATGAAAAAAATCATGTGACAATACTCAACTTTCATTTGATATAAAGTATCATAGGACACTAGGAATAAAGGAGGACTTCCTCAACTTAATAAGGAGCATCTACAAAAACAAACAAACAGACAAACAAACAAAACAACCCTATAGTTAGCAACATACCTAATGGTAAAAGACTAGGTGCTTTTCTCCTAAGATTGAGAACAAGGTAAAGATACCTGATCTTTATATTCTTATTCAACATTGTACTGGAAGTTCAAGCTAATGCAATAAAGCAAGAAAAGGAAATAACAACAAACAGAAAAGAAGAAATAAAACTTTTCATTTAAAATGACATAATTTTCTAAGCACAAAATCCAATGGTATCTACCAAAAAAAAACAAAAAACAAAAAACCCACCTAGAACTAACAAGTGAGTTCAGCAAGATTATAGAATATAAGATAAACATACAGCCCGAAACGGTTTGGCTTAGTGGATAGAGCATTGGCCTGTGGACTGAAGTGTTCCAAGTTTGATTCCAGTCAAGGGCATGTACCTTGGTTGCAGGCACATCCCCATTAGGGGATGTGCAGGAGGCAGCTGATCGATGTTTCTCTCTCATCAATGTTTTAAACTCTCTATTCCTCTCCCTTCCTCTCTGTAAAAAATCAATAGAATATATTTTTTAAAAATAAAATAAACATACAAAAGTCAGTTTTCTTTCTACATATGAGCAATGAGCACAACACTAAAATATCAATACCATGTATACTCAAAAAATATTGAATTGTAAGTCTAACAAAATGTATTTATAACTCTTATGCTGACAATTATAAAGTGATAAAAAATAAACAATCTAAATAAATGGAGAGACATATGTTCATGAATTAGAAGATGCAATACAGCATCAATCTGCCCAGCTTAATATATAGTTTAATGTGCAATTTCTATCAAGAATTCTGCAAGATTCTTTGCAGATACAGACAAGAGTATTGTAAAATTTATATGGAAAGGCCAAGGAAGTAGAATAGCTAAAACAATTTTTTAAAAGAAAAATAAAGTGAGGAATCAACACCTGATTTCAATGTTCAGTTTGTATAATTTTGTCATTTCAAGAATGTTATATTAATAGAAAACAGATTATTGGTTGCCAGGAGTTAAGTTCCAGTGTGGGAAAGTAGGGAGAAAAATAGGTGTAGTTATAAAAGGGCAATAGAAGTGATCCTTGCAGGTACAGAATTATCTGTATCTTGACTATATCAATGTCAATATCCTACTTGTGGTTTCATACTTGGCTTTCCAATATTTTACCATTGGGGGAAACTAGCCAAAAGATACACTGGATCTGTCTGTATCATTCTTTACAACTGCTTGTGAATCTACAATCTTCCCCTCCAAAGTTTTTCAATTAAAAAAAAAAGTTAAAGGAATACTATCAATAATTTATACCAACAACTTTGAAAACAAGTAAATTCATGTATGTAATATGTACAAATTTATTCATATGTATTACACATGTACATATTCCTGAAATTATATATACATCCATTTGGCTTATCAGTTATCTTTGTAGGAAGGTTTAAAACCAAGAATGCGATTTCTTTAACTGTAATGGAATTTTTCAAATTTACATTTTTAGTCTGTCTGTAAGTTTTAGGTCAACTTGAGTAAAGAATAAATGTATATTGTGTAAATGTATAATATATAAGTAGTATCTTATATATACAAAATATATGTATAAATAATACCTATGACTTGAAATAACCACTGTTAATAGCCCCTGGCATGCTATAGCACCGCAGTTAATAAGATTTTCATCAGTGGTAAATCTGGATGGGGTACAGTAGAAGGAGATGCACTGACCTATGTAATACATCTGGCATTTGAGATTCATAAGAAAAAATAGTAACTACTAAACCTGTGGAATTAGTTGGTAGTTGCTAGGCCCTATGGATACAATGAAGAGAGAGAATAAAATGCTCAAGTCATAGTAGGGTTGTAGAAGCTGGAATCCATTGTCCAATACCCAAAGTCTCATCAGTTGTCTAATCTGAATTAATTGCAGAAGGTTTTAGAAAAATGAAGTATCATTTTTTCTACTACTCTGTATCTAGCACATTATTTTGCATTAGCCAGCACTGGAAACAATTGGTTGGTAGATTTTATCCTCCAAAGGTTTTCATTGTTCTGGTAGCTGCCATATACCCTGTAACTATACTCTCTTCCCTTCTCCACCCTCCTTTCTGCCCAAGTTGCTCATCTATATGGACTACATCAATAGGACCCCTCTTGCCTTCTGGCTTCCAGTTGAGGTTGGCCATTAGGAGACTCAGTAAGAAATAGAAAGGAAGGAGAACAGTAAGGATATTTATTACCCTTTCTCTTCGCAAAGCCACTTTTCTGGTTCAGTTCCTTAGTGAAGGTAATTGCTTCCTTCTAAGGATCTTGCTTCACAACACTTTCCTTTGGGTTTCCAAAATCTCTCTTTGTCTTTATTTCTTCAGGCCTCATGGGAAATAGCTCTGCTGCCACTAACTCCAGGACAGTGCTTATGGTTTCCCTCCACTGACGCCTTTTATATGTTTCCTTTAATAATCTTCCTCAAATTATCTGAATTTGCATGTGTCATCTATTTCCTTCTGGGATCTGACTGATGCATGTCTATTCTGTTCTTTGCCCTAAAGCATCTCCTAGTAGCTGGATGTGATTAACAAGGAAGGAGTTCAGCCAATTCCAGAAGGGATGAAAATTTTGTAGAAAAAGTCTCACACTTGGTACTAGGAAGCCTGGAGCTCACCAAAATGAAAAAAAAAAGAGCCAGGAAAAATTTTCATATGGTCCTTTTTCTCCTCCATTCTCCTTAGGTCAGACACTCCTATACCCCTGCCTTAACTGATTGCAGATGGTAATTTTGTGGATTGTTTTCTAAACTTTGCCCTGCAAAACCCAAAATTTTGGTGGAGGGTCTTTGGGAGGTTCTATGGGAGGAAAAATTATAGCAAAAATGAAGTCAGCCTAAGGGTAGGACTTTCTAGCACCCATTTCATCCAGAAAATTTTTAATTTTTTAAATTTATATGCTATCATCCCATATAAAATCTTATTTGAAAAAATTTTCATTCTACCAATTACAAAGATTTTAACAACTGGTTTAATTCACTTTACTAAATAATCACTGACAAATCAAACTCTAAGATTCAAAAAAGAAACCTCTAAAGGTAGAATTTCAGGTAATGGAAGAAACAGAACTGGTAACAGTTTAGAGATTTAGAGTCAAGTTATTCCTGCCCAATCCACTTCAAATTATGCCCCATAATGACCTGCTTATTATGAAGAACCACTCAAAAGCTCTGATGATCTGTTTCTCTGTCAACATGGATGCCTCTGGCAATTTTCAAATCCCAATTGCCTGCTAGGTCAATCTTTATCTAATTCTTTTTACTTTTGTGGTGATTACATTTTAGATTTGCTCTCTTAACTTTCAAGTATATAATGTAGTATTGTTATCTGTAGTCACCATGCCATACATTAGATCCCCCAGACCTTATTCATCCTAGAACTGGAAGTTTGTACCCTTTTACCAACATCTCCCCACTTCTTCCACCCCCTGCCTCTGGCAACCACCATTCTGTTCTCTATTTCTATAAGTTTGGCTTTTTTATTTTTATATGTTTTTATTGATTTCAGAGAGGGAGAGAGAAATAGAAACATCAATGATGAGAGAGAATCATTGATCAGCTGCCTCCTGCATGCCCCACACCGGGGATCAAACCTGCAGCCCGGGCATATGACCTGATCTGGAATCGAACCGTGACCTCCTTGTTCATAGATTGACACTCAACCACTGAGCCATGCCAGCTGGCCAACTTTGGCTTTTTTAGATTCCACATATAACTGAAAACATGTATTATTTCTTTCTCTGTCTCACTTTTTCATTTAGCAGAATGTCTTCAAGGTCTGTCCATGTAGCAAAGGGCAGAATTTCCTTCTTTTTTTTAATGGCTGAATAATACTCCTGTGTGTGTGTGTGTGTGTGTGTGTGTGTGTGTGTGTGTGTTAGTCACTTATGATCCTTTTTATTTCTGTGGTATCAGTTGTAATGTCTCCTCTTTCTGATTTTATTTACCAGTATTTGTGTTTTCCTCTTTTTCCTTAGTCTAGCTAAAGGTTTGTCAACTTCATCTTTCAAAATAAGCAGAAGCTCTTAGTTTCATTAATCTTTCCTAATGTTCTTCCAATCTCTAGCTTATTTCTGCTCCAACCTTTATTTCCTTCTTTCCACTAACATTGAGCTTAGTTTTTTCTAGTTCTCTGAGGTATAAAGTTAGATTATTTGATATCTTTTTTCTTGACATAGACATTCATCACTATAAACTTCCCACTTAGAACTGTTTTAGCTGCATATAATGAGTTTTAGCATGTTATTTCCATTTTCATTTATCTCAAGAAATATTTTTATTTCTTCTTTGACCTTCTTTGAGTGTGTTATTTAATTTCCACATATTTGTGAATTTTCCCACTTCCCTCCTATTATTGATTTCTAGTTTCTTACCACTGTGGTTGGAACAATACTTGGCATGAGTATTAGTCTTCTTAAATTTGCTAAGATTCATTTTGTGGCCTAACATATGATCTATCCTCAAGAATGTTCCATATAAACATAAGAAGGAATGTGTTCTGCTGCTGTTGGATAGAATGTTCTGTATATGTCTGTTATGTCCATTTGGCCTAAAGTATAGTTCAAGACCAATATTTCCTTACCAAGTATATATGATATAAAATATATTGTTATGTATATTATACATATAATATGATCTATTTAGCAACATTCTATAAAGTTGAAGATGTACATTTTCTAACCCAGCAAGTCCACTTTTGATTATATTCCTTTAAATTGTAGATCTAAAACCAGAATATTTGTTTTTTGAGGGTATATGAAAGCATTGCAATGAATACCAGGGTATAGAAAATAAAATCAGTTTTAGACTTTTAATTTTCATATCTATTCTTTCCTAAAAGTGATATACCTAAGAACAAACAAAACAAAAAACACCTGCTCCATGCACTCTAAGGTTCATATACTTTGTGCTTTTCCTCACCCCATTTACAAATACCCTGCCGACTTTACAATCCTCAGATCATTGAATTACCAAATAAATTACCAAAACTCTCTTATTTTTGCTACAATAACTGACAACACCTCAGGTGGAGGCAGCTATATCAGTCTGGGTCCTACAGTGGGACAAGGTATAGTAGAGGCCAGCTAATCCAAGAGGGAATGTAGAATAAAATAATTAAACCCAGTTTTTTAAAGCCACTGAAATGTGATTGTTTGTTACTATCACATAAATTACCTAACCTGACTAATATAAAGACAAGCCCCTGGCCACTTTAATCTATATTATGGTGACTTGCCCCAGTGTAAAAACTTATTTTTGAATGAAGAGGGCATTTTTGTTTCTGAATTGGTTTTTAGAATATACCTTAAAATTTGTATTAACACATATCAGAATTTTTAAAAATGAACTCACCCTTTCTCTAAGAGTTTAATTCGGCTAATAGTTTTGCAAAATAAATTTCAGGTTGCCATTTTCAGTTAATGAATTAAGATAAATCTTAGTTCTACGATATTGATGAAAATATCTTTAAAACATGAGAGTACTGCATTTTATAAAAATTATTATATTAGTAAAGCTATATTGAAATTAACACCGTATTCATTTCCCCCAAAACTTTCTGGTTATATTTGGTTAAACAAGATGCCTGTAAGTAAAAGAGCAACAAATATAACTAATCGTTTTTCCATTAAAGCCTTGTTGGTATATTTCCCAGAAAGTGAGAAAGTAATTACTATAATATCTGTAAAACAAAGTATTTTCCAAGTCAGGTTGTTTCCAAATCTTCACTTTCAATAAAATTGAAGGCAGACCTAATTGAGTTGTCAGATGACAGATCAATGGTTATGATGGATAATTGCCTTATTTTCTCAGTATGACATAAGTTCAAACAATTGATATAGTTTTAGCAAAATATTCCATCCCATCCACTTTTTTTTTAATATCCTCCAGTAGGAGTGCCAGTACTGCATCACCAGCTACACAGTTCAGGGTGAGAATTTTCTAATAAACCTTTCTGATACTAAAATGCTTCCTTTCATATCACCCCAAGATCTACCCTGCACAGAGGGAAGAGAAGCCTGGATGGGCCCTGAGTTTCTTGGGGGAAATCCAAGTCCATGTGTTGCCTCTGCAAGAAGATAGGGCTGAGAGTGTGACTTCTAGCCCACAAAGGAAGGACTAACAAGCAAAAAACATGTTGCTTCATCCTTCCTGTGAGGCTTTCCCCTGACCCTTATAAAGGAACTATGTCCTTAACCGCAGGTATTTTTCAATTTAATAGTGGCTCACATTGTTTCTTGAAGCAGAGAGCCCTGGGCTCCTCCTGGAGCCTCTGCCCTCCTCTACCACCAGCAGTAGTGGGCCAGGGCATGGTTGGCCTCAGCCTCCTGATGCCTGTCGTGCTTCCTCTTGACCTCAGGGCCCTGGTTGTGGAATGCCTCCAGCAACTAAGGACAGCTTCTCTGGCATCAGCATCTACCGAGCTTCTCCCTGCACTCAGTAATCATTCACTTCATGGCCAGGAAGCAATGCCTCTGGTTGGCTAGCGGCACAGGGACCTGGTAGAAATGGCCACCCTTGCCTGGCCACAGTGGCTCAGTGGTTAACCATCAACCTATGAATCAGGAGCACACGGTTCAATTCCGGTCAGGGCACAGACACAGGTTGCGGGCTTGATCCCCAATCAATGATTCTCTCTCATTGATGTTTCTATCTCTCTCTCCCTCTTCCTTCCTCTCTGAAATCAACAAAAATACATTTTTTTAAAAAAAAAAAAAAATGGCCACCTTTGAGGATAGCTACCAGCCCCACCCCAGGCTCACAGATCTTCAGTGCTTGGAGGAAGTTGGAGTAGGTGTTGCGTTCAGTGTTTGCCTGTTCCTCTGCAGAGGCAGCATGGTACTTCTCAAACTGCTTCCTTTTCACAGTTTTCAGAGCCTGCGTCATGAGGGATCTAGCGGCCCAGGGGTGGGCAAACGTTTTGACTCGAGGGCCACAATGGGTTCTTAAACTGGACCGGAGGACTGGAACAAAAGCATGGATGGAGTGTTTGTGTGAACTAATATAAATTCAAAGTCAACATCATTACATAAAAGGGTACGGTCTTTTTTTTTTTTTAGTTTTATTCATTTCAAACGGGCCGGATCCGGCCCGCGGGCCGTAGTTTGCCCACGACTGATAGCCAGTAATTTGCTTCCTCCTTTCATCATCACATTGGTGAAGTTATTGATCAAAGGGTCTTCAAATACAGAGCTTGTTTTCATCGCTCCTGCTCAGACTTCTCCTCCTCAGTCAGCTCTCTCTGCCCTTGCGATAATATTCCTTGTCAATCTGAGGGTCCCAGCATTCAGGGCGATAAGGTTCCACCTCACCTGGATTAGCCCTGAAAGCCATAGGCTGCACTGCTTAGACCAGCGATAGGTCCGACCACCCTTCATGCTGCCGTCACCCCCCCTCCCCCCCGCCACTTTTTTATGTGAATAAGATTCTCAGCAGCTTCAACTATAATAATAGAAAGCAGAAATAGAGTTGATGCTTAACTCATATCTTTCTATTAATAACTATCATTTTCCCATGTATATATAAACTATAAAAAACACTCAAATATATTTTATCAAATGTTGCTAATAAAACTTTTATGTTTATGTTACATAACTATTCACCAAAGTAATTATATTGCCTTGGCTAATTGTGTACTACTACTAACAGTGCTAATAACTCAGTTCAGAATAAAATATTTTAAAATTCAGAGTCTTTGGTCATGGAAAAATTTTTTTTTAATTTTGATTTAGTCCAGCTGGCATGGCTCAGTGGTTGAGTGTCCATCTATGAACCAGGAGGCCATGGTTCGATTCCCAGTCAGGGCACGTGTTCGGGTTGTGGGCTCAATCCCTAGTGTGAGGCGTGCAGGAGGCAGCCGATCAATGATTCTCTCTCATCATTGATGTTTCTACCTCTCTCTCCCTCACCCTATTCTCTGAAATCAATAAAAATGTATTTAAAAATAAATTAATTAATAAATTTAAAATTTATATTTAGTTGTAGGAAAATATGATAGGGCGATTGAGAAAATATTTTCAAATGTCAAAAACTGCATTAGGATAAAAGTGTTGATTAGAATGGAAATGTGAATTCAAGAAGAAAATGAAAACAATGAAATTTCAGACTATTATATGATAGATGATAGAGCTTATGTTTCTTTATATTGATGGTGACAGTGCCTAACAACCTATTTTGATATCTAAACAGTTGCATTTTAAAATATCAATATCTACAAAAAAATCAAAAATAACATTTG
Organism: Myotis lucifugus; assembly: GCF_000147115.1. NCBI lineage: Eukaryota > Metazoa > Chordata > Mammalia > Chiroptera > Vespertilionidae > Myotis > Myotis lucifugus. The sequence goes on along the minus strand of NW_005871063.1, from coordinate 2,372,800 downwards.
CCACTATTCAATTTGAAATAAAAAAATTTAAGTATTATCTTGAAACTGTGCAATAAATCACTTAGTTTAAGATTACTTTAAGGGGTACATAAAAGAGTTTGCTTTAATTTTCATACATGTACACTTGTAGTAATGTAAAAGAACATCATTCTAATTTTGCTTGAATAAGAAAAACTTACAGAAAAAAACCAAAATATTCATCAACAGAAGAATGTAGGAAAAATGTATATATAATATGTTATACTACTATATGGGAACTAAAATGATGAACCAGATGTATATAAACAAACATGAATAAATGTCAAAAATATGTTGATAAGATATTTATGTTTTAACCAGCAAAACATTTAAAACTATTGAAACATATTGTTTAACTAGAAAATATAGGAACAAAAATTTAAAACATTCATAGAATTAATAAACATCAAAATTCATTACAGAGGTTAATTCTCAAGAGGAAGAAAAGGAAAAATGAGATTAATGAGGTTGTACACAGGGGCTTCAACTAAACCTGTACATTTTTTTCTTAATTTCTAAACCTAAGGCAGTTTTAGCCAAATGTTAGAGTTATCAAAACTTTGTAAAGCTGAGAGGTGGGCACATTGGTTGTTATATACCTATATGTACAGTTAAATAATTTCTTAATAAAAATAGCTAAATGTAAAAGACAATATATAAAATAAAAACAGTAATACAATGTATCCTAAAATGGCACAGGGAAGAATGTTTTTAATTACCAATCCAACAGATCATAGGAAAAAAGAAAAATAAAATACAAAGAAAAAATGGTTTAAAAACATGGTGGAAGTTTAAATAAATCAATAAGTACAATATATGTAAGAAGAATAAAGCCACTATTAAAAAAACAGAGACCCTGTGATTTTTAAAAGCCAGCCATGTAATGCTTACATGAGACACAACTTAAATAAAATGGCACACAACAAAGATAAGAGATTTAAGAACTAACAGGCAAATTCTTTCCTAAGAAAAGCTATCTATAATAATAAAAGGGTAATATGCTAATTAGACCAGATGTCTTCCGGACATCATTCCTTCCTGACCTAGCCGGGGCCGGAGGGAAGCCTGGAAGGGAAGCCCAGGTCCCGGGTGCCAGAGGGAAGCTGGTGCCGGCAGCCAGGAAAGGAAGGCCTATTCTTGCATGAATTTTCATGCACTGGGCTTCTAGTTGTAGATATATTAATGTTAGATAAAATGGAATTTAAGGCAAAAGATAATAATGGGGTTAAAGAGATAATCTACGCAATTAAAAATGAGATAAGAAGTCTTAAATCCATATGCATTTAACAAATATGTATATATAAAGCAAAAAACTGACAAAAGTATAAGCTATTGACAAACCATAGTCACGAAGAAAGATTTTTATCCCATTTGTATCACAATATGATAAATTGAGTAACTTCCCCACCTCCCAAATCTATAGGATATAGAAAACTTGGACAACCATATTAGTATTTAGACTTCGTAGGTATAGTATCTAGATGGAACCCTGCAAAAAAAAAAAAAAGAAAGGAAAGAAAACAAACAAAATGAAAGTACTGTAGTCCCTCCCTTACTCAAAAGGGATACATTCCAAGATCCCCCACCCCTAGTGGACGCCTGAAATTGTAGATAGTATCAAACCCTATGTATACTATGTTTTTTCTTATACATGCATACCTATAATAAACTTTAATTTAAAAATTGGGCACAGTAAGATGCTAACAAAGACTGCTAATAACAAAATAGAACAATTATAACAATATATGTAATATAAGTTATGTAAATATGGTCTTCCCTCTCTTTCCCCCCAAATACAGTACTGAACTCTACTAGCCTTCTCACTTAAAGAGGCACTTTCCAACTTCTCTTTGGCATAACTCTTGTGCTTTGGGGCCGTTATTAAGTAAAATGTGGTTATTTGAACACAAGCACTGTGATGCTACAACAGTCAATTTGATAACCCAGGTGGTAGTAAGTGACTGATGGGCAGAGCGTGTATACAGCATGGAGTCGCTGGATAAATGGATAATTCACCTCCAAGGCTGCATAGAGCAGATAGGCACAAGATTATACTATGCTCCTCAGAACAATGTACAATTTAAAATTTATGAACTGTTCATTTTTGAAATTTTCCATTTAATATTTTTGGACCACAGTTGGCCACAGGTAACTGAAATGGTAGAATGTGAAACCCCAAATAAGACGGACTATTGTATATTGTCCTTTCAAGTGTCCATAGAAAATGATGAAAATGACACAAGTTAGCTTTTAAAAGAAGTCTCAACAAATTCCAAGTCATCATCACACAGTTCACACTCTGTTACCACAAAAAAAATGTTAGAAAACAATAAAATGATCATTTTAAGTACTGACATATGTTTGAAAACTTTTGCTTTAATAGATTCTTAAACTAAGAAGGGACTCTCAGATCCTGTCCAGTCCAATTTATAAAATATGTACCAGAATGAGAGTTTAAGTGCCCACTCAGACAGTGGCAGTAACGTATGGAATCCACTAGATGTCAGTGTGACTTTATATTTATTCTCATTTGCCCAAATGGTGCAGTTCACAGATCATCCAGTTCAACTAATTAGATTTCAGACCCAATCCTAAACCCTTTTAGGGTTGACTCAAATATCTAATAATGAGAAAATATTAATATTTATAGTGAATAATTTTAATGTGCTATACAAATGTAAATTTTTGTTACACAATAGTTCCTGAAATGCATTTCTGTATATTTTTGGGGAATTATTTATTACCTTGCTAAAGTAGTTTTGTAGGATTTTAAAGGCCTTTTAAGAGGTAAAGGCAACACAAATGCCTGTCTTGGCTCATGCTTCAGGCTTCCCTAAAATCTCAAACAAGCAGCATCTGGATTCAGTGTTCCCTGTACCTCACACTAAGGTGGCCCTAGGCATGGCACTAGTAGTAGCCAGCTTTAGTTCACAACTTGGCCTCTCCTGGGTACCTCCAAGCCAAGCACAAGTAGCAGCCATTTGCAGATCACTTTGTAGCTCATGTTATGTGGCCCTAGACAGAACATAGGTGGCAGCTGACCTTGGCCTGCATCTCTCAAGAGGTCCTAGAACCAGCACACCTGGTAGACCACTTCAGCCCATGTCAAAGTACCACACAACCACATCCACAAGCGACATACTCAAGAGGGGATCTCAGCAGACACCAGAGCCCTGCTGAAGCAAGTCCTACTCCAAGGGGTCAGCCTCTGCACAGCAGCTTCTCTGCTCTAGTCACAGCCAGTCATTGCAGCCTATTGACCTAGGGGTAATCCTTCCCACTCAACTACAACAGGAGGACGTACACATCCCGCATGGGGGTGCACCTGGAGTACCCAGTTCAGGTAAACAGGGAGGCTGTGCCACTGGACCCTACAGGATACCTACTTACATAAGGCCACTCTATCAAGCCTGGAAGATATAGCAGTCCTACCTAATACATAGAAACAAACACAGGGAGGCTGCCAAAATGAGAAGACAAAGAAACATGTCACGAATGTAAGAACAGAACAAAACTCGAGAAAAAGAACTAAACAAAATGGAGACAAGCAATCTACCAATGTAGAGTTCAAAACATTGGTTATAAGGATCCTCAATGGAATTAGGGGAGGAATAAAGGAACGTAGTGAGAACGTCAATAAAGAGATAGGAAACATAAAAACAAAGAGAGAAAACAAAAAAGAACTATTCGAATTGAAGAATACAATAACTAAAATGAAGAATACATTACAGAAAATCAACCGTAAAATAGATGAAGCAGATGATCAAGTCAGATTTGGAAGATAAGGAGGCAGAAAACACCAAGCAGAAAAGAAAAAAATTTCCAAAAAAAATGAAGATAGCATAAGGAGACTCTGGGACAACTTTAAGCATGCCAACATTTGCATCATGGGGATGCCAGAAGAAGAAAGAGAGCAAGGAATTGAAAACCTATGTGAAAAAATAATGACAGAAAACTTCCCTAACCTGGTGAGAGAGATAGACATACAAGTCCAGGAAGCACAGAGAGTCCTAAACAAGATGAATCCAAAGAGGCCCACACCAAGACACATCATAGTTAAAATGCCAAAGGTTAAAGAAAAAGGGAAAATCTTAAAAGCAGCAAGACAAATGCAGTTAGTTACCTTTAAGGGAACTCCCATAAGACTGTCACCTTATTTCTCAACAGAAACTTAGCAGGCTGGAAGGGACTAGCAAGAAATATTCAAAGTGGTGAAAAGCAAGGACCTACAACCAAGATTACTGTACCCAACAAAGCAATCATTTAGAATTGACACATAAAGAGCTTCCCATACAAGAAAAAGCTGAAAGAGGTCATCTTTAAGAAGACAAATTAGAAAAAAGATTAAAAATATGAATAATAAAACAATAAATATATATATCAAGAATTGAATTTAAAAAACAAAATAAACAAACAAGAAGAACAGAAACAAATTCATAGATACAGAGAACATTTCGACAGTTGCCTGATGATAGGGAGGTTGGGGGATGGGTAAAAAAGGTGAAGGGATTAAGAAGTACAAATTGGCAATTATAGAATAGTCATGGGGAAGTAAAGTACAGCATATGGAATACAGTCAACAATCTATGTAATATGCTAATTAGACCGGACGTCCTTCCCAACAAAGCTGCCACATCCGCAGCCACTGCAGCTGCAAAGGGCCGGAGAGAGGAGACAGGGCCTCCGCAGCCTCCGAGCACCCCGCTTCTGCACATGAGCTGCCCAGGAAACACCTTTTCTGACCGCTCATTGGCTAAGCTTGCAGTACGCCACTCGCTTGGGTAATAAGAATCCAAGAAGGTGATCTAGGGTTTTTCCACTTCAATCCTGGAGGAAAAAACGGAGGTCCGCTGCTGGAGGGGCTAAGAAATGTCATATCCTGCCCTCGCCGGTTTGGCTCAGTGGATAGAGCCTCAGCCTGTGAACCGCAGGGTCCAGGTTCGATTCTGATCAAGGGCACATACCTAGGTTGCAGGCTCCTCCCTGGCCGGGGCCTAGGTCAGGGCTCATGCAGGAGGCAACCAATCAATGTGTCCCTCTCACATTGATGTTTCTGTCTTTCCCTCTCTCTTCCACGCTCTCTAAAAATCAATGGAAAAATATCCTCAGGTGAGGATTAAAAAAAAAGAGAGAGAAAGAAAGGTCATATTCTATGAAAGAGACATCTTGAAAATGCTTAAAGAAAGTTGTCATTTTTTTGTGGTGAAGGGACTGGAGTCTGTGTTGATGAAAACACCTTGGCAGTTGCCATCAGTAGGACATCCCCTGAGGGGCTCCCGGACTGTGAGAGGAGGCAGGCCGGGCTGAGGAACCCCCCTCCCCATGCACGAATTTTCGCGCACCAAGCCTCTAGTATTGTAACAACTGCCCTGGCTGGGTGGCTCAGTTGGTTGGGGCACCATCCCATATACTAAAAGATTGAGGGTTCATTGCACAGTCAGGAAACATACCTCGGTTGTGGTTTGATTCCCAGTCAGGATATGTTTGGGAGGCAACCAATCGATGTTTCTCTCTTTATCCCCCCTTCTTCAATCTATAAAAATCAATAAACATATCCTCAGGTGAGAATTTAAAAATTTATATTTTAATAACTATGTGCGGTGTCAGATGGCTATAAGATTTATCAGATGATCATGTAGTAAGTTATACAATGTCTAATCACTGGGTTGTATACCTGAAACTAATATAATATTATATGTCAACTATAATTGAAAAATTAAAAAAATTATTTAAAGTAAAAAAGGAAAATTTACATTAAATTTTTAAAAATTTATTTTATTGATTTTTTACAGAGAGGAAGGGAGAGTGATAGAGAGTTAGAAACATCAATGAAAGAGAAACATCGATCAGCTGCTTCCTGCACACTCCCTACTGGGGATGTGCCCGCAACCAAAGTACATGCCCTTGACTGGAATTGAACCTGGGACCCTTCAGTCCGCAGGCTGACGCTCTATCCACTGAGCCAAACCAGTTAGGGCTACATAAAATTTTTTAAAGAGACAAAGGCAAAATTAATTTATTTCTCTATTGTTTTGGAGGGACAAATTTCTCTAAGTTGTCTTCAAGTCATATATGTACATAAATTGAGTTCCTCTTAGAAATTCAGCCCTGTGACAAAGTAATACCAATATTGAAAGAGATCTTGAGAAACCATTACATATTTTAACTGCCTGCACCTTAAAAACTGACACATTGAAAACTCTTCTATTTTTAAAGACTGCAGGGAAGGAAATCATCAGTCAGGAAGTTCTTCCTGTCTAATCTAAATCCCTCCTGGTGAAGTTTAATGCCATTTCCTCTAGCATGAACCTTTTCAGTGAGGATGAAAGAATAAACTGCCCACCATCTCATGTAGAGACTAACCCAGTGTTCTCAACCTTCCTAATGCCGCGACCCTTTAATACAGTTCCTCATGTGGTGGTGACCCCCAACCATAAAATTATTTTTGTTGCTACTTCATAACTGTAATTTTGCTACTGTTATGAATCGGAATGTAAATATCTGATATGCAGGATGTATTTTCATTGTTACAAATTGAACATAATTAAAGCATAGTGATTAATTACAAAAACAATATGTAATTATGTATGTGTTTTCCGATGGTCTTAGACGACCCCTGTGAAAGGGTCGTTCGACCTCCAAAGGGGTCTCGATCCACAGGTTGGCGACCCACAGGTTGAGAACCGCTGGACTAACCCTTTACATCCTGGAATATGTGTATACAATAAGGCTCTCATGAGCTACAAAGTGAGTCTCAACAAGGGAGGCAGCATGAGGAACTGTCTGGTAAAGTAATAATAGTCCAAAAGTTAATGATCTCAAAGGTTCAAAGAGAATCTCTAACAAAAGAGATTAAAGTAAAGAGATATGGGTCCTTATCTCTACTTCACTCTACCAGCAATCTGGATTACTTCAGGGGGTTGGATTAAATATAATCATGGTGGAACACCTACTATGAGCAAGGTGCTTTAACTAATTCTTATAATCCTTACAACTGGCCTGCAAGGTGGAAGGGGCTATCATCATCACTGTTGCCATTATGATTTTAACCACTTTCAAATAAGAAAACTGAAGCTCGGGAAGGTGAATTATTTTGACCAAGGGCACACATCTGGTAGGAGGCAGAGCTGGGCTCCCAGTTCCGTCAGGACTCCAAGGCAGACTCCAAGCTGGGCCAGTACAGTACACCTCTGCCACCTCTGCAAGTTCTCCCAGCTGTACAGAGATGGCCTCTTAAAAAGAAAACATGAAAATAGGAGGCAGGGTGGGTTTCCTCATCCAGGTCACTGCTCCTCCTTTAACCTTAACATAGGTCACTGAAAGTTAACACTGTGTGAGTTAATACAGGATGCTCACGAGGGACAGAGGTACTCAAATGTAAGTAGTACTTCACAGTAAATGAAAATGGTTACCACGGGAAGTTGTGTGATCTAAAGCTCTGTCTTTAAATATATATATATTCGCAATCATATGAGGTGGTTAAATTTAGCCCTACCTAAAGTCAGGGTATGGACTAGAAATAATCATTCATCTAAGCCTGACCGATTTTTAACACTGAGGATTAGGTTGTCCTGTGCCTCTGCAGTAAAATACCTGTTGTGTCCTTTCCTATTCCTTTTCCTTTCTTCTTGTCTTTCTATTTTTCCTCTTCCTTTCTTTCTGAAACCACTAGAGGGGGGTGGTGATGGGGAAATGGGAGAAAGTTACAGACTTCCAGTTAAAGTTAAGTTCTAGGAATGTAATGTACAGCATGGTGACTCTAGTTAGTAATACTATATTGCCTATCTGAAAGTTGCTAAGAGAGATCTTCAAAGTTATCATCACAAGGAAAAAAAAAGTGTAACTATGCGAGCTGATGGATGTTAACTAGACTTACTGTGATAATCATTTTGCTATATAAACACATATCAAAGCATTATACTGTACACCTTAAACTAATACAATGTTATATGTCAATTACATCTCAATAAAACTGAAAAAAATAATTACAAATACATTCATTGAGGATAAAAATTAAACAATATAGCCCAGCCTCTGTGGCTCAGTGGTTGAGTGTTCACCTATGAACCAGAAGGTCACGGTTTAATTCCAGTCAGCGCTCACAACCAGGTTGAGGGCTCAATCCCCAGTGTGAGGCATGCAGGAGGCAGCCAATCAATGATTCTCTCTCATCACTGATGTTTCTATCTCTCCCTTTCTCTCTGAAATCAATAAAAATATATTTTAAATAAAATTAAACAGTATAAGGCAGGCATATAGAAAGTTAAAAGAGATTAAATTCCTCACTTGCCCTGTCTCCACCCCTTTTCTCCAGGTGGTAACCACTGATAACAGTTTGATGCATATCCTTCAGGGCAAAGTCTATTCATTTACAAAGAAAAAGAAAGGTGAGGAGCAGAGACAGAAGGAAGAGAGAATGGGGGGGGGGGGTGTTTTTACAGAACTGGGATAATATTGTTCATATTGTTCTATAGCCTGTTTCTTTTACCCAAAACTATCTTATAAACTTCTAATGTTTATTCTTTCTTTTAACAGCTACACAGTATTTGTTAACATAGATGTGCCACAATTTGTTAACCATTGCAAACACTCTCCAATTGGTTCCTATACCAAGCATGACTGTAATGACGTCCTTGCCCATACATCTCTTTGCACTTAATGTGAATATTTCCAGGGACAGGTTTCTACAAGGGAGATTGTTGGGTCAAAGGTACGGCAATTAGAGTTTTTGATAGGCCCTGTGAAATTGTTCTTCAAAAGTTTCTAGGAAGTTACCGTTTAGTTTGGCTTTTTTTTTTTTTAACTCTGTACATGAGTTAGAAAACATACTTCCACAAAACAGAAAAATAGGAATGATGAATAGAGAATATACAAAGGTTTAAGGATCATAATTTAAGGATACTTTCTACATCCTTCTATTAATATTTTGTGAAATTGTTGCTTTATCTCATGGCAGAAAAGTGACAAGCATGAGGTTGGTTGGTTGGTTGGTTTCTTGGCTTTTTATTTTTAAGACTTTCTTTAGAGCAGTTTTAGGTTCACAGCAAAATTAAGAGGAAGGTTCAGAAATTTCCTATATACTCTTTGTGCCCACATATGCATAGCCTCCCCAATTAGCATCACCCCCCATCAGAGTAGTACATTTGTTATAACTGATGAACTTTCATTGACATATCATAACCATACAAAGTCCATAGTTTACATTTGGGTTTTCTCTTGATGCTATACATGCTATGGGTTTGGACAAATGTATAATGACATGTATCCATCATTATAGTGTCATGCAGAGTATTTCACTGGCCTAAAACTCCCCTGTTCTCCACCAATTCATTCCCCACCCCACAAGTCCTGGCAACCACTGATTTTTTTACTATCTCACAGTTTTGTTTTATTTTATGTCTTTTAAATGCCTTTTCAGATTGGTTTCTTTCACTTAGTAATATGCATTTATGCTTTAGTCATGCATTTTCATAGCTTGACAATCCATTTCTTCTTAGCATTGAATAATATTCCATTGTCTGGGTGTACCACAGTTTATTTATCTGTTCACCTACCAAAAGACATCATGGTTTCTTCCAAGTGTTGGTACTTGTGAATAAGGCTGCTAGAAATATCTGTATGTGGGCTTTTGTGTGGGCATAAGTTTTTAACTCCTTGGAGTAAACACCAATGAGTGTGATTGCTGGATTAATATGGTAAGAGTATGTTGTTTTCTAAGTCACTGCCAGACTGTCTTCCAAAGTGGCTGTACCATTTTGCATGCCCACCTGCAATAAATCAAAGTTCCTGTTGCTCCACAATCCTCGCCAACATTTTGTGCTGTCAGTGTTCTGGATTTTGGTCATTCTATTAGGTGTTATCTCATTGTTGTTTTAATTTGCATTCCCCTGATGACATTTGTTGTGGAGCATCTTTTCATATGCTTTTTTGCCATCTGTGTATCTTCATTGGTGAGGTGTTTGTTACAATCTTTGGCCCACTTTGTAATCAATAAGGTTGGCTATTTTCTTATTGTTGAGTTTTAAGAGTACAGTTCTTTATATATTTTGGAAAACAGTCTTTTATCATGTGTGTTTTTTGCAAATATTGTCTCCCAGTCTGTGCCTTATTCTCTTGACATTGTCTTTCCCAGAGTAAAAGTTTTTAAAATGTAATGGAGTCCACCTTATCCATTATTTTTCATGGATTGTTTTTGGTGTTGTATCTAAAAAGTCATTATGATGGAGGTCTTGTGATTCTGTTACAACAGGGAGTTTCCTCGTTCACTCTTAATTTGCTGCTGTTTCAGTTGACAACTTCCCTTCCCAATAAAAATTCACTTACACCTCCTACCTTTGTAGTTCTGGTATCCACTTTACTACATAATAGAAGTACATGTTGCTGCAAGAAAACAAGCATGGCTTTTGGCAAATTAAAGTGCATGTCATTTCTTAATACACTATAAAGGGAAATAAATTCAAGTATACAAGCGCAAGTCTAAAATTTTAGTATTTTTCCATGCAGATCTGTGTACCTGTGAAAGGTTGTCCAGTTTGTCTAGAGCTTGTTATTTAGAGAGTTGGACAACTATTATATGTTGCTAATCACTGACTGTAGTCCCACAAAAAGCCTTATGAAAATGTTATGCCCTGTGTCATAGCAGAGTAATAGAAAACAAAATTTTTTTAAAAAATAAATGCTACACTCAAGTTTATCTAGGTTTTGTCCTGTATCATCTTCTAGGAATTTTATAGTTTTGCATTTTTTTACATCTAGATCTATGATCCATTTTGAGTTAATTTTTCTGAAGGGTATAAGGTCTGTGTTGAGATGCATTTGCATGGGGATGTCAAATTGTCCCAGCACAATTTGTCTTTTCTCCATTATGTATTACCCTCTGCTTCTTTATCAAAGATCAGTTCACTCTACCTACGTAGGTCTACTTCTGGCCTCTCTATTCTGTTCCATTGATCTCTATGTCTATTCTTTTGCCAGTTCCACACTGTTTTGATTATTGTAGCTGTAGAGTAAGTATTGAAGTTAGGTAATGTCCATTCTCCAATTTTGTTATTTTTTTAATACTGTGTTTGCTATTCTTGGTCTTTTGCCTCTTTATATAAACGTAAGAATCAGTTTGTCAATATCCACAAAATAACTTGCAGGAAATTTGACTGGTGTTGTACCGAATCTATAGATCAAGTTAGGAAGAACTGACACCTTAACAATATTGTCAGTTTTTAATTTAATTAAAAATCATATATACAGTGACGCTCACATATCTAAAGTATACAATTCAATGAGTTTAGATAAATGTAACAGGGAATATTTATGTACATCACCTCAGAAAGTTCCCTTATACCTACATCCAGTAAATCCCAAATTCTGTAAATATTCCCATACACATCTTTTTATTAACATTTTCAGTTTCTTTGAGTAAGTACCTAGGAGTAGAATTACTGAGTGATAAGGGAGTTTTATATTTAACTTCATAAAAATTACCATATAGGTGGCTCCATTTTATACCCACTAACATTGTATGAAAGTTTTGGTTATTCCACAGTCTTGCCAAGATTTGGTATGAAATGGCATATTACTAAGGTTTTAATTTGCAATTTTCTGACAATTAATGGTGTTTGGGCATTTATTCTTATACATGTTTTCTTTTGTGAAATATCTGTTCAAGTGTTTTTTCCATTTTTAAATTCTTGTTTGGTTTTTAATTGTTGGAGTTCTTGGTGTATTCTCTACATAAGCCCTTTCCCAGACATGTGTATTATATTTTCTCACAGTCTATTGCTTATTATTTCATTTTATTAATGGGTCCTTTAGATAAGCAGAAGTTTTTAAATTTTTATAAAGTCCAAATTAAAAATTTTCCTTTCATATTTAGTGTTTTTCTCTCCTAAAAAATCTTTGACAACCCATGATCTCAAAAAAATTCTATGCTTTCTTCTAGAAACTTTTTAGATTTAGCGTTTAGGTTCAGATATAAAATTTATCTCAATTCCTGTATATGGTATGAGGTAGGAACTAAGGCTCATATTTTTCTGTATGTTTCATTGTATAAAAGTATAATGCATCCTTACTTTCTTTCATCTATAGTATTATTCTCTATTTTATCAGGAGATATAAGTCACCTGTGCTTTTCTTTTTCCTTAATTAAGCTTACCAGTAGTATGTCAAGTTTATTAATCTTTTCAAAGAAAGAACTTTTGGCTTTTGTTAATTTTCTCTATTGGTTTCTATTTTAGTTATATTTACTCTTTTTTTTCTATTTCTTTCCACATATTTAATTAATTTAATAAAATTACATATGTGTTATTGTTTAACTTCTTCTTTTGATGGCAATTTATTTTTTTTATATATTTTATTGATTTTTTACAGAGAGGAAGGGAGAGAGATAGAGAATTAGAAACATCGATGAGAGAGAAACATCGACCAGCTGCCTCCTGCACATCTCCCACTGGGGATGTGCCCGCAACCCAGGTACATGCCCTTGACCGGAATCGAACCTGGTTTCCATATATTTAATTAATTTAATAAAATTACATATGTATTATTGTTTAACTTTTTTTATGGCAATTTAAAGTGAAAACTTATATAATTGATTTTATGTCTTTCTTTTATTAAAATACAAGCTTTTAAAGTTTATTCTCTCTATGCACTGATTTATCTATATTCCACAAATTTTGATGTTATATGTACATTATCATTCATTTTGAAGTAGTTTCTAATTTCCCTTTTTTACTTCCTCTTTGACACACAGTTCAGTTAGCAGTCTTAAGATATTTTATTGTTGTTAAGTTCTAATTTTACTTACTGTGTAAAAAAATGACTTTGTAAAATTTCAACCCTTTGAAATTCAAGATTATTTTATGTTCTAGCATATGGTCTATTTTGATGTATACTCTTGAAAAGAATATGTATTCTGAAGTTGTTTGGTATACCATCTATATATATAAAAGCCTAAGCAACCAGACAACCAGTCGATAGCTATGACGCACACTGACCAACAGGGAGTAGACGCTCAATGCAGGAGCTGCCCCCTGGTGGTCAGTGCGCTCCCACAGTGGGAGCACTGCTTAGCTGACCAACAGGCGCCAGACATGGGCTTCACGGCTGGCAAGCGCAGCTGCGGAGGGGTGAGCCTCTCCCGCGGACATGCTCCCTACCCACTCCTCCCCCATCCAGACCGGGACTGGGGTTGGGACCCGCATTGGGACTGACTGGACACGAGCCTGTGGCCGCTTCCCCAGTACTTTGTGAGAAGCTAGGCTGCGATGATGAGCTGCGGCTGCACGATCATGGGCACGCAGGTATCGCCCCAGGACGGATGTGCGGGAGACCGCAGTGGAGCAGCAGTGAGCCTACTGAGTGGTGGTGTCAGGTGCAGCAGGGCTGGGATGAGCGGGAGTGGCAAGGCACCCAGCTCAGGCTCCTCCCCGGCCACCTGCTGCTTCGCGCACTATTTCGTGCTGTGCAGGATCAATGCGGACAGCGGGCTGGAGCCCGAGGAGCTGACGGGTAAGGCCAGGCTGTGGTGGTGGCGCGGAGGTCCACTGATCCCCGCAGGCCAGGCCAAGGGATACTACTGGTGCACGAATCTGTGCACCAGCCCTCTAGTTTTATAAATAAATGCCAATTAGGTTGAGGTGGTAGAATATTAAAATATTTCTATATCCTTAATTTTTCATCTAGACTTTCTATCAATTACTGAGAGAGTGGTTAAAATCTCTAAGTGTGATTGTGGATTTATTTCTCTCCTTAGTTCTGTCAGTTTTTACTTCATGTATTTGAAGCACTGTTATTAACTGCGAACACATTTATGATTATGTCTTCCTATTGAATTTACCTTTTTATCATTATGAAATGCTTTTAAATTCTAGTAATATTCTTTTGCTCAACAAGTCCACATTTGTCTTGGGTTAATATAGCAACATCACATTCCTTTGATTTACAGTTTGCATGATAATCTTTTCAATTTTTTATTTTCAATCTGTCTCTTTATATTTAAAGTGCATCTCTTATAGACTGCATATGTTGAATCTTGCTTTTTTTTCTTTATTGATTAAGGTACTACAAATGTGTCCTTATCCCCCACAATCTTGCTTTTTAATGTGATCTGGCAACATCTGTCTTTTAGTGTTGAGTATATTTGCATTTAATATTGATATAATGAATTTAGGTTTACCATTTTGCTATTTGTTTTCTATTTGTCCCATCTTTCCCCTCTTATTTCTCCTTTCCTGGTTATTTTGGTCTAATGACATTTTTAAAAATATTAATTTTAATTTCCCTGTGGATTTAACTCTATTGTTTTTTGTATTTTAAGTGATTGCTCTAGGTATTGTAATATCCATTTTTAACTTACCACAGCCTACTTTGAGTGAATATATTACCTCTTCATGTAAAATGTAAAAACACAACAACTGTAAAATTTAATTAATATTATATATCCACTATAAGTACCAAAATACAATGTTATAAATTTTGCTTTCAACAGTTGTTTTAATTGGAAGAAAAATATTTTCTGTTTACCCACTTTAAAAAAAAATATTCCTAGTGTTCTTTATTCCTTCTGTTGATTTGAGTTTGCACCTGCTATCATTTTCTTTCAGCCTGAAATGCTTCTTTTAAGACATTTTTAACAAGTCAGCCTTTACTGTCAGGTTTGAAGGATATTTTTGCTAGATGTAGAATTTTGGATTGACAATTTATTATTCAGCACTTTAAAGATGTTTTTACATTGTCTCTGTCCCCACTGTCTGTTGAAAAGTCAGTAATTAACTGTACCATTATCCCCTTATGTGATATCTTCTTCCTCTGACAACTTTTCAGGACTTTCTCTTTATCCTTGGTTTTCAGAAATTTGGCTAAACTGTGCCTAGTCGTAGTTTCCTTTGTATTCATCTTGCAAGGTGTTTGCTAAGTTTCTTGAATCTATAACTTGATATTTTCCATCAAATTTGGAAAATTTTCTTCCATTTTTTTCAATTGATGTTTTTCTCTTTTTATTTTCTCTCTTTCTTCTAGGAACCTAATTACATGTATGTTAGAATCTATATTTTCCCAGAGGACACTAAAATTATTTTCACATACTTGTAAAATATTTTCTATTCTTCAGATTGAATTTTTCGAGTAATGTCTTCAAATTCACTGTTCTTAAGGCCTATCTGGTGAATTTTATTTGAAGCATTATACTTTCAGTTCTATAATTTTCATTTGCTTCATTTTTATTCTACTTCTCTGCTGTAATTTCCCATCTGTCTGCTCATTATGATTATCTTATCTTTAGACAAATACACTGAGTGGCCAGATTATTATAAGACCACCTGACGTTTGTAGGCAAATTAGCTATAATTTCGCGCTGAAGTTGCTAGAGGGCCAGACCATTATAAATAGGGAAGCAGGTTGTTTACCACGACAGTAGAAGTGATTTTTTTCGGAAGATATGGGTAAACAACGCAATTTAATAGGCTTTGAACATGGAATACACACACACACACACACACACACACACACACATGCACGCACAGAGTGGCCAGATTATTGTGATCACCTGACGTTTGTAGGCAAATTAGCCATACACTGCATCGTATGGGATATGGAAGCCGAGGGCCTGTTTGAAAACCTTTGCTGTCTGCAGTTACCAAGATAAAACGTCTCCAATTCGCACAGGAACACAAGGATTGGACAGTCGAGCATTGGAAAAAAGTCATGTGGTCTGATGAATCATGTTTCCAGTTGCATCATGCAGATGTCAGAGTGAGAATTTGGTGGAAACAGCATGAAAGCATGCACCCCACATGCATGAGTACAACCCTTCAAGCTGGTGGGGGCAGTGTTATGGTTTGGGGCATGTTTTCCTGGCATGAATTGGGCCCTTTAATTCGTGTGGAACCACAGCTGAATAGCACAACATACCTAAGTATTGTTGCTGATCAAGTTCATCCTATTATGTTGATGGCATATCCCAATGGAGATGGCTTCTTCCAACAAGACAATGCGCCATGCCACAGTGCTCGTATTGTACAGGAGTGGTTTCAAGAACATGAGGGAGACTTCACCTTGCTTAGGTGGCCCCCACAATCACCAGATCTCAATCCAGTTGAGCATTTGTGGGACCAAGTTAAAAGAGCCATCAGGCAGCTGGTTCCACAACCATCAAATCTCACAGAACTGGACAGTGCTTTCATCAGGCATGGTGTCAGATTCCTCGCATCACCTTTCAACATCTCGTGGAGTCAATGCCAAGAAGAATCGCCGCAGTATTGAAGGGAAAAGGTGGCCGAACGAAGTACTGATGGGGTGGTCATAATAATCTGGCCACTCGCGTTCAAATATATCCCACGTTCAAAGGCTGTTAAATTGCATTGTTTACCCATATCTTCAGAAAAAAATCACTTCTACTGTCGTGGTAAACAACCTGCTTCCCTATTTATAATGGTCTGGCCCTCTAGCAACTTCAGCGTGAAATTATAGCTAATTTGCCTACAAACGTCAGGTGGTCATAATAATCTGGCCACTCAGTGTATATTATAAGTATATTAAATAATATATCTAAACAAATATATCTGCATTAAAGTCTTTGTAACATCAGTGTCATCTCGAGTCATTTACAATTTGGCCACATTTTTCTTTTTCTTCATTATGTCTAGTAATTTTTATTGTATACTAGACATTACAGAGGACATATTATAGACTCTGGTTTCTTATTTTTCTCTGTACTACGTTTTTTTCTAGCTGGCAGATAAATTAATGACAGATCACTTTGGAGTTATTGAGCTTTGGTTTGATGCTTTCATGGGTTCTGTTTCAATTTTGTCAGTAGTCCTATGACAAATCCTTTAATTAGAGTATCTGGTCTTTATTCCTCAGGCATGACTTTTCTAAAGTTTAAGTGGAAGGCTCTCAAACTTGGCAGGACTCAAGCTCTAAATTCTGTCTCCATTCAGTGACCAGAAGCTAAAATCTCTATTCTGCTCTTTCAGTCTCCCAGCTGTAGTTTTCCACTGAGCTCTTTGGAGTCTCTCCTGCACATGTGCTGTTCAGAGGTCAGCCAAGGATTTGGGGCCTACTTCCTCTGTGATCCTTCTTTCTGGGATTTTTACCCCTCAATTTCCAGTTACTGTATTAGCTCCCAAATTCCATTCTCGGAATTCTCAAGCTCTGAATTCTCAGGCCAAAAAGACTATGGTTTTCTGTTTGAGTTCTAGTTGTCCTGAACCAGGTGGACCATAGAGTACCCCCGGGAAAATCCATAAACATGTTGATCTTATTCAGCGTGGTTCCTTATTTTGAGGACCAAATTCCTTCCAGTTTCTGCCTGCTTTGGTCTCTCTCCAATACATTTAAATAGTTATCTTTTACTATTTTGTAGTTTATAATTGCTATCTATAGGAAGGATAGTACAGGCTACACCACCATGACCAGAACCAAAACATATACAGGTAACTTTTCCAGTTCGTTTCATCTACGTGAGAGCTGCCTTCTTCACTTGCAGCAAATACAGCAACAGTTTGAAATTTGGAGACCAGCCTTTCATTTCTGAATTGTTGGTTTCTACTTCTAGATTACCGTTGCTTTATGGAGGGGTAGAGGCTCCCAAGAGAGAAACAAATGTTGCCTTCCCTGAGACAATCTCAAATACCATGTCTGCTTTTGTTTAAATTTGCATTTGTCATAGAGAGAGACTTAGAACCTCAGCCTTTTAAAATTCTTCAACCTGAAAGATGTGAATTTACTGTCTATGTGGCCTTACAGTTTCACAAATAATCCCTTGAAAACATCCCATGACTGGCCATATATGTAAATAAAGGGAACCTTTGTTTTCATTAGTTTTACTGGGCATACTGGACAAACTAAGGGAAGGAAATCCAGGTAAAATAATTTAGTGAGTTGAGAAATGTGGGCTGTTTTGCTAGGATGTGGTTTAGAGATTCCTGGTTGGAATGGCCCATACCCTAGGAGTTCCGGGTGGGTGCCATGCCACACAGGAAACAATTGTAGCCCACCCCTAGGAGTAAGCTAGAGAGCTAACAAATTCAGTGTGCATTGAAATGCTTCATCAACACGCCGTCTGCAGGGCCTGCCCTCTCTGCTGGGTCACTGACCTTTATAAGTGCACAGTCATGGCCACCGCCTGACAGGCATGAAAAGCAGACAGACAATGGATGAGAAGGAGACATGCACAGAGGGGGAAAATGCACTCATTCAGGGGATTTACTGGTCAGGGATGTCATGTCCGATGTCCAACTCCAGAATGCAAGCAACGGTGTTTAAACCATGTATGTCAGGCTGAATAAATAGAAGGAATAATTGTTATCAACATAAAACATCCCTGAAAATAATGATCAGTTTTGTGGCAGCACAAAACAATATCGAAAGTTGCTCTTTGCTGTAAAATTTTTCACCGAATTCTAAAAGCTTTAGATCATTAAAATTGATTAGAGTGTCATTCAGCCTGATTTCAAAGGCATTCCAGACTCCCGGGACAGCATCATTTGGTAACTTACAAGAAGGAAAAAGAAAATTTGAATTTGGGTCCTGAGTTTGTCACAAAGTAGCTGTGCAACCTTTGATTACTTGCTGCATACCAAATAGGTAATCTCAAAGTACAATGATCCCATTTACCTGATATTTTAGTATATCTGTGTTACTGTCCATTTGCATTCTGAGATCATCTGTACGGCTTCGTGTTCAGCAAGTGCAAAAAACATATTAACACAGTCACATCAATAAGATGCCCTAGTGTGTTTTTTTCCATGTTGACTTTTATTAAGTTTTATTTTCTTTTTAAGAGGAGTCCATTACTACAGGGGAAAAGCATTTGAAAACCCATTCTCAAGGATGATTTTCTGCCTCCAAAGGTTTATACCTCTTTTTAAAAATATTTTTCTTGATTGATTTTAGAGTGAGAGGAAGGGAGAGAGAGAGAGAGAGAGAGAGAGAGAGAGAGAGAGAGAGAGAGAGAGATATCAATTTGTTTTCTGCATATTTATGCATTCATTGTTTCTTGTATGTGCCCTAACCAGGGATCGAACCTGCAATCTTGTTATATTGGGATAACACTCCAACCAAATAAGCTACCAGGCCAGGGCCAGGTCTATAATTCTTGTAATGAAAAAGGAATGCATACATGATACCTTTTATTGATAAACATTTTCAGAGACTCCTATTAGTGATATTAAATTACATACCTCCCCTATTGATTCTTGACCAAAATACTATTCTGATAGAAAAATAATGTACTACGGATGTGATGCGTGTGAAAAGAAACAAATGTTCTGCAAAGCCTCGCCTGGAAGGGAGCACCATCCTAGATGCATATACACCATTCCTCATGAAGGTGAAAGTCTGCAGAGGGTGTTGTCAGCTCGTTCTGTTCACAGTTTGTGGTCTCTAAGTCTTACCACCCTCATCTGGTTACATCACCCTAAGGGCATACCCCAAATGGCATCTTGCCTGGCATTCTATCCCTAAGTGCCTAACTATCCATCTTGCTTCTTGGGGAACCTCTCCTGATTACGAGTTGTTCAGGGAAAGTAATTAGTTTTTTTTAATCCTCACCCAGGGATATTCTTCCCATTGATTTTTAGAGAGAGTGGAATGGAAGGAGGGGTGGAGGGAGAGAGAGAGAGAGAGATAGGGAAACATTGATGTGAGAGAGACACATTAATTGATTGCCTCCTGCACATGCCCTGACCGGGGTCAGGGTTCAAACCTGCAACCCAAGTACATGCCCTTGACTGGGACTCCAACCCTCTACCCTTCAGTGCAGTAGCTGACACTCTAACCACTTAGCACCCTGGCCAGGGCAAAAGTAACAATTTTAACAAGAACTGAACCCAGACATAATTACCTGCATTGATCTGCAGAAATAATCATAGGATGCATTTCAAAGTCAAATACAAGTAATTTCTATTATTGATCACTGAGAAGTTATCTTTGTCACTACTCCCTTCTATAAATACAAGATAACTAAAGAAGTAAAATGTGTGAACAATCTGCAAATGGGTTCCTAAATTCACAGCACATATCTGATAGTTACAGTAGCTTTCACTCAAGAACCTATTTCCATGTGTGTTAATAATTATTGTTATCCCCACTTTGCAAAAGTATAGTAATTTAATCCTGGAGAGGATGACATCACAATCCATTTTATGATGTAGGCAATTGCCCTTCACTGCTAAAGAGACTGAGCTCTCTATGAGAAAATAGAAGTGTCTGAGCCTTGTCCATCTTCTTCAAGAGAATACTTCCTTGTTAGTTCCTAAGCCTGTGTGACTGGAATACTGTTCCAGGGGCTTCAAGAAAAACACTGGAAGAGCATTGTGTTTAATATACTTACTCCCCAAATACAAAGGTGCTGGACTACCTTCTAGGAGCTTTTATTCAAGTATCATTCATATAGCCTAAAATATCACATAATCATCTGCTGAACACTTTGCACAGGGTTTTTTTAGATTTATTTATTTTTATTTTATTTTTTTAGGTTTTCTTGATTTCTCTGTTTCTTTTTAAAGTTTTTTTCTTGCCAGGGAAGTGGGGGAGTCACATCTAAATGTAACAGAGACGACTGTTAGAAGTCTAAGGGACGTGAGTGTACTCACCCCACCCACTTCATCAGGAGCTTCCTGCATGAGGTGGCATTTGAGTCCTATTAATTTATCCCAGACCACACCAAAATTAAGCTGTTCAAGTCTGAAACATTCCATGAATTCAGTTGCGAGGAGGAATTTGTTCAGCCATGTTAGGGATTCATATTTCTTTCCTCCCCCAAGAAGGTCTGAGTGTCCTTATAAGGGAGAACGCCTCTGTTTCCCACAGTGTAGAGAGCTAAATAAATATTCTCTCACAGTCAATGCAGAGGTAACTTTTTTTTAATGGATTAAAAAAAAAGCAGTTCTAAGAGTCCATCACTGTTTCAGCATCCCCATTCAGAGAGGGGGGCTTTTGTCTCTCTCTCAGTGGGAGCTGCCATTTTAATGGGGCCTCCAGCGGGGCCTAGTTTGATGATGTGAAGAAGGCCTGGAAGAATTGAGGAATTTTTTTTTTTAATTTAGGTTTTGGTTAATTTAACCATACTGGCTTTCAAGTGAATGAAGTTTTTAAAAAAGGAAATCCAAGGTAAATGTCCCTCAGAAACTGCTACCAGATCATTTTAGCAATTTCTCATTTCTGAAGCTCTTTTATATGAAAACCATCCCTTGATGTTCTAATAGGCATTACCAATACCACCCCTCCATCTGCACCCCAATCTATTTGCAAAAATGAGAATCTGGAGGACTTACTCTTAAACATATGCCTAGGTATACACACATATTTGTATACAAACATGCTAAGTGTTAGATGGAGCAACCTCCAAAGATCGCTTTTAGCCGATTGGTGATCCCAAGTCAGGACTGGGATGGCTTTGTGGTAATTCTGGGGTGGCCCTTTGGCCTGAGTCAGGAGCACAAAGGTACATGGAGTACTCCCCACACCCCAGAGCCTCAGGAGTGCCCAAACTACTCCCACACCCCTGCCCCACAGGGGGAGTCCTGCCTCTCAAGCATACTTTCTAGACATAACTGTTGTTGCTCTCAGTACCCAGTACCCTATAGGGTCCAAACTAGCCCATGGTCTGCTTTCTGCGGGCACTGGTACTGGACCTCCCCCAACCCACCGAGAGCCACCCACAGTCCTAGGGACAGATGCCAACTGCTGGAATGTGTTTCATGTTCCTTCGTCTTTGCCTGGCCAGCCTCAGCCAGGGGGAAGGCGCTTTCCTGGCCTAGCTGGCTGTGGCGTTGGGTGGCAACAGGGGAATTGGTATGAGCAGTTTACCGAGGAGCTGTTCACCCTTCCAGGAACTGTTTGCCTGCACTAATTCTGTGCGGATGCACACACTGAGCTCTTTGTGGGGCTACTGGACCACGGTTCTCTTCGGCTTAGATTTGTTTAATAAATGGCTGACTGCATGGGCCTGCTATACCATCTGAGTACCTGGGTACTCTTGTGTGTGTGCGCGCGTGCACGTGCCAGGGTGGGTGTTCAGGCACAAAGGTGCTAACACTTTGCTCAACTGAATGAATGAATGACTTTTTAAAAAGAGGGTAGAAGAACTGGTGCATTTCTGAAAAAGGCAAATATCTGGAAAAGTATGTGTTGCTATAACATAACTATTCATGATTCCATTATTGGGGATTTACATGAAGATATCTTAGAGTAGAGCAACCAGCAAGCAAGAAAGCACTCCTTAACTGAGTTGAAAGTGGGGGTAGGGGAAAAATTGTCCCTGTAAAATAATTTGAAACTCAGCTTTGTGCTTTCCCAGTAACTGTGTTGTCTGGGGGATGAGAGTGGGAGTGGAAAAAGCCAAGTCATGCTTAGAGCTGCACTCTCAGAAGTGACTATGAAGTCTTGCAGGCAGTCTGTGGTTTGAGTTTGTTTCAGACATGAAGTTGAATTCATCATATGTAATAAAATATGGTATTGCTTCATTGGTGACTAATCAAAATATGAATTCTCACTTGTCCATTTGTTGGGCTGTTTGTGGGGAGTTATTCTTGTTTTCTGTTTCAATGTCAGGCTGGTCCAAAGGGTCTCCTGCCTAGCAATAGAGCCCCTGGAATATAAAAGTATGAGACCTCCCACCACTAAGAGCTTGGAAGATGATTTAAAAAATAATTCTACCTCTCTCTGTCTTTTCTATGCTTAAAATAGAAAATGGCAATGGCAGATTCAAGAACCTAGAAAACATGTATTTGAGCCACGGATGAAAAATCAGGTACTGCAGACCCAGTTTTACACACAATTCATTTTGGAAGAAGACATGAAAAAGTGGAATCCACTTATAAAGTACTAGAGGCCCCGTGCACAAAATTCATGCAGGGGGTGTGTGTCCCTCAACCCAGCCTGCACCCTCTCCAATCTGGGACCCCTGAGGGATGTCCAACTGCCCATTTAGGCCAGTTGGGCATCTCTCTCACAATCCAGGACTGCTGGCTCCCAACAGCTCGCCTGCCTGCCTGCCTGCCTGATTGCTCCTAACTGCTTCTGCTTGCCAGTCTGATCACGCCCTAACCACTTCCCTGCCAGCCTGATCAACGCCTAACTGCTCCCCTGCCGGCCCGATTGCCCCCAACTGCCCTCCCCTGCAGACCTGGTCCCCCCCAACTGTCCTCCCCTGCAGACCTGGTCCCCCCCAACTGCCCTCCCCTGCAGGCCTGATCGCCCACAACGGCTCTCCCCTGCTGGCCATCTTTGACCACATGGGGGTGGCCATCTTGTGTGTTGGAGTGATGGTCAATTTGCATATTACCTCTTTATTATATAGGATAATCTTGAAAGTGGATATCCACTTATACAGTAAAATCTTGAAAGCAGATATGCTCTTTTTTTAAAAATTTAATTTATAAATGTATTACCTTCTTGTAAAAAAATATAATACAGAAATGTTTAAAATAAAAAATGAACATTACCTCATTCCCACTCCCCAGAAATAAGCACTTCCAATCCGTAAGTATCTTTCCAGTCTTTTTATACACATGTGTACATAATACATGTGCATATTACATATGCACATAAATGAAATATATATTGGATGTCCCAGAAATGTATACACATACACTTTGAATAATTATACTAAAGGCAGTGTTTATTAAAATACATTTCATTTTCAAAACTGAGCTATCAGCTGTTAAAGTGTATATATATTTTGGGGGACATCTTTTACTTAATATATCTAGATGGAGCCCTGCCTGGTTTGGCTCAGTGGATAGAGCGTTGGCCTGTGGACAGAAGGATCCCAAGTTTGATTCCAGTCAAGGGCATGTACCTTGGTTGTGGGCACATCCCCAGTAGGGGGTGTGCAGGAGGCAGCTGGTCGATGTTTCCCTCTCATCAATGTTTCTAACTCTCTATCCCTCTCTCTTCCTCTCTGTAATATATCTAGATGGAGAGGATTTATTCTTTTTGATGGGATCTTTAAATATATTGTTCTGCCTGGTGCACTATTGGTGGAAATGCAGGTTGGTGCAACCACTGTGGAAACCAGTATGGAGTTACCTTAGAAAATTACAAATGGCCCAGCCAGTGTGGTTCAATGGTTGAGTGTCAACCCACAAACCAAGAGGTCACTGGTTTGATTCCCTGTCAAGGCATATAACCAGATTGAGGGCTTGATCCTCAGTAAGGAGCATGCAGGAGGCAGTCAATGGATGATGTTTCTATCTCTTTATACATCTCTCTTTCTCTCTCTCTAAAAAAATCAATAAAAACATATTAAAAATTACAAATGGAACTGCCTTATGACCCAGCAATTCCACTTCTTGGAATATAAACAAAGAAACCCAAAACACTAATTCAAAAGGATATATGTACCCCTATGTTCATTACAGCATTATTTACAGTAGCCAAACTATGGAAGCAGCCCAAGTGTCCATAATAGGCGAATGAATAAAGAAGCTGTGGTAATCTATACAATGGAATATTACTTGGTCATAAGAAGGAACAAAATCTTACCATTTGCAACCGCATGAATAGAATTAGAGAGTATTATGCCAAATGAAATCAGTCAGAGAAAGACAAATATTATATGATTTCACTTATATGTGAAATCTAAAGAACAATATAAATGAATAAAGTAGAAACAGACTCATAGATACAGAGAACAGACTGGTGGTTGCCAGAAGGGAAGATGATTGGCAGACTGGATGAAAAAAGGTGAAGGGACTGAGAAGGTAGGGTGATTGATACAAAATAGTCATGGGATATATAGTACAACATAGGAAATATAGTCAATAATATTGTAATAGTTATATATGGTGCCAGGAAAGTACTGAAAATATCTGAAGGACCACTTTGCACTATGCTGTACACCTGAAACTAATAAAAAATAAGATTGAATGTAAACTGTAACTTAAAAATTTTTAATTAAAATTCTTTAAAATTAAAATATATAAATATTTTTCTGTAAGTTCCTTCTTTTTGCTCAAAAATATATTTGTCATGGATAAGATATATTAGTTTTTAATGGTTCTATAATGTCTCAGAGTACCAATGTGTAGTGATTTTTGTTCTTCATCTATTTATGATCATTTAAGTTATCCCCAAATTTTTAGTAATACAAATAATACTGCCATAAACATCCTTGCATATACATCATAAATTTTAAGCATACTGTATTTAGATACAGTGGCCTCCGTGGAAACTGAAACTATCACTTGAGCAGAAAGGCAAAAGAAGTGAAGTGCAGGTGTTGCATATAGTATAAAGCTGCAAGTTGCAAAGAAGTGAGTTGCAACTGGCTTATAGAAAGAGAAACTGGACTCATTAAAACTTGCATTTGGGTGCATAGTGTATTCTTTTTCTTTCAGTTAACATACCTGTCCATATGCAAAGCTCTGTCTCCAACTAAACTATGGGTGGAATTGGATCCAACATGTAACTGCAATACTGATGAGAAGGGCAGGAACAGTCATAGAGTTCTCTGCAACTGAAAAGATATCAGTGGTTCTTACAACCAGAAACCATATTTGTCTCTATTCTCAAGACCTAAAATTGAAAATTAAAATTTATTTTTCCTTTAGTTTGATTTTGCTATTATACCTTCTTTTATTGTATATTCTTTTTTGAGATCTCCCACATTCTTACTAATTGGGTCTAGAGTCATTCCTTTATCCAATCAATTATTGATATATTTGGGGATATAATAGAACTGAATTATCTTCAGCAAACCAGGAAAAAGTCTTCACTATTTAACATCTGGGCCAATGAAGCCTTTTTTATTCATTTATTTTGTGTACATTTTAAGTCATTTTACAATAATTTCTAGAAATAAAGGGATAGTAATAGAACAATTTTATTTCATATTTTCCTGCTTTTGAAGAAATATATGCCCTAAGTGGGGCATATATTTGAAATTCAACTAAATGTCACCATCTGTCATGCAGAAGCCTAGGTCATAGCTATGCTGTAAATACTGATTCTGAATTTCAAATACCTCTTTACTCAATTTTAGCTTATTTTTGGTTCTTATTGTGTTTGGCAGTATCAAAATACAATAACAGGCCTGGACCATATATCTAAGATAAAACTGGTCAATCACATTGGTTCCTGAACTGGATAGAAATGGAAATGACCAGATTATTGTCTGCACAGACTTGAAACCAAATGCATATTTCCACAAATCATCAAAAATCTTACAGTATTTAGCTGGTTTAGTTTTTGTATTACATTTCAGTGAACCTCCTGCTGTAAAAGATACCTGATCTCTAATGGCCACTTTCTTCTCAGATGTTTCTAACTCTTTATCCCTCTCTCTTCCTCTCTGTAAAAAATCAATAAAATATATTTTTAAAAAAATAATAATTTTATGGTTGGGTCACAACATAAGGAACTGTATTTAAAGGGCCAGAAGGTTAAGAACCACTGGTTTATAACCTCAGAATATGGGTAGACAGCATTGGACACCTTGGACTCACTGCCCTTCATACATGCACTTTAAAGACTGACAGTTTGAAAGGCACCGAAGGACCTATATCCCTGGTGAAGGCATCAGTGCCCACATGTGAGCAGTAGCCATGGGATGGTGGTACCATTCAATGCCTTCAAAGGTGGCTGAAACCAACAGAGAAGCTGTAGCAAAATCACACGAGGATATTAGGTGTGAGTTCTCTTAGATACCTCCAACATCTTCTGTGAATAAGTAGGTGAAATTCCAAAATTGCCATAAATCCTGTGTTTGGAGTTAATTGAAAGAGTAAGATGCCTAGAATGATTACTTTAAAAATGTGACCTGCAAAGACTTGTATTGTCTGGAAAATGGAATTTTATGCTACTAAAAATGAGTTTTGAGACTCCCAGACCCACTGATGGAAAAATGGCCTCACTTCTTTCCCACTTTTCTTACCAGCTCCTCCCCTTCTTATCATCCTGGCTTTCCTTCTTCTTGTTTCTGGCTATCCACATGCCCTTTTCCCCAGATGATGAATGCATTGTGCTTCTCCTCCTTTGGCCTTTCTTTTTGGGACATTGTTTACTATGGATTATACCCCCCATTCAGTGTAATCCTCTCAGGAGGAAGCCCATTCCTCGGCCCAGTTTGCCCTATTTCTCACAAGCAGAGTCAAACATATAGAGAAAAATTCTTTGTACACTAAGGTTTAGTGAAAACAGACAGCAAGTAATTGAGATCCTCCACATAAATGCAAAAAATAGACGTCTGTAGTTTACATGATACATGCTTCTAGGTTAAAGGACAGTATATTACAAACACAAATGACACTTTAGGAGAAGCATGTTGTATATATTATAATTCCTAACATTGTAAAACAAGAATGTCAGCAGTCCCCTAAAGAAAGAAGAGACCATCTGTCGGTTTATGACATGAAGCAGATGGAACATCGGAGCAGTGCTTAAAAGTTTCTCTTCCTGATAGTGTCATCAATTCAATCATCACTTGAATTGTTTTCAAATCCTAGATGACACTGTTTAGAAGGCACTATAGACATGATGGGGTACATCAGAATTCACCCCAATGATTGAGCATCAAGTTATGTTCCCAACATACATCATCTCAAATGTTGTAAAATGTAACCTTATATCCTAACCAGGGCAAAGCAGATATAAGAACCAACCTTTTCCCTTCCTAGTTTCTCCTTGATGTCACTATTCCCATTACTGTTTAGCAGAAGACTGAAAAATTTTTACATGACATTCCAAAGTCTTCAAATGGAAAGGATCAAATAAAGGAAGTAAATAATCTCAACTTCAATCAAAAGAGAATTTGGCTTTATAATGCAAACTGTGGCTGTCCTAAAACAGAACAGCTACCAACTGTACCATGGACCCCCCGAATGTGAGCCCCAAGGGGCTTTGGAATCTGCATTTTAGTGTGCTCCACAGGTACTCTTTTGCATACTGAAATTTCAGAACAATTGGCCCAGAATATTCTAGTCTGCTATATAAATGGGAGAAAATGCTCCACAAACACTGTCATTATGCTCCTCATGTAATCTTAGAGGTTGAAATTAACAGAATCAGAATGTTTGTTTTGTTTGTGAGGTTTTGTGGTTTTTTAAAGGAGTGAAAGATATGCAAATAGTTCAAGAGGACAGCATGCATGATAAAGATGAAAAGAAATGAGCTATATATGTCCTCCAAAGGGAGATTAATATGGTAAGACCTACACATTTTCACAAAATGGATTAAGCCTGTTCTACGGCGTCATACAATGATAATTTTGTGAGGAAATGATTACTTTGCTTGGAAATCAAAGCAAAACAGTTTCCAAAATATCATATATCTTTTCCCACAGACACAATGCACAAAAAACGATTTAGGCAAATTCACCCAATGGACACTATTTATTACAACATACTTTCAGTAAAGCCTCTCTGGACGAGATCAGCTTGTGGCAGCTTGAAATGGAATGCCCAAACACTGGAACAGCTGCTCTATAAGTAAAATATCTTGTTACATTTTCATTAACTAACCAGCTATTCAGGATGTCTTGTAAGTGTGTTGCACAAACATACAAAGTCCTATAAAACTAATCAAAAGCTACTAAAATTTAATGAACAGAAATGAATACTTCTCCAAAGATGGTTCACATTTGGCCACAAAACCCTTCCCCGCATTCTTTGCTCGGGTTTGCAGAATGAATCATCTATCTATCTATCTATCTATCTATCTACCTACCTACCTACCTACCTACCTATCTATTGCTCGGGTTTGCAGAATCATCCATCTATCTATCTATCTATCCATCCATCCATCCATCCATTTATCCATCCGTCTATATTTTATCTTGGGCTACAGTGAGCCTCAGAGCCTCTGGAAGCTCCCTGTGATGGCCTGTCCTGTCCCTGGTCCTGGGGGCTTACCAGGCCTCAGTGGCATCTGATTTCTTCCACATCAAATGGTCTCACTAGCCAGCTCCACATCCAAAAGATTTAGATTGCTCTCCAAGCAGGCCCTGGAAAGATGTATGACCATCCAGGTAACCCAATCTAATCCTGAGCTTCACTGAGAAAAGGATTCTGAATGCAGAGACCACTCACCACACCATATCTAGCCCCTTTTTTGAATTTTGAAGTAATTATAATCTAATGCAGAAATTGTTTACAAGGACTCCGTGGACAAGCTTCACCGGTTCCATAAAATTGTAGAGACTGTGTGTGAAGATTTTCTGTGGCAATATGTACATGCATTCCCCTAAGGAGATTGTCGATAGCTTCCTACCGTTTCCCCAAAGGGTCTGTGATATTAAGGTCACATTCACATCTAAAGGTTCAATGGAATAGAGTTGGGTTAGAATCTACTTCTGTTTATTGACTGATGTTATAGTGTCAGCATTCCCTTCTGTGTGTCATGTGTACTACCGACATATTGAGAGAGAAAAATGAGAAAAAAAAGTAAGCTTGTGTATCAGTCAGGAACACAGACCCTGTCACAGTGGCTTAAACAAATTAGAGATTTTTCTTCTTCCTTGTAAAAGGGTCAGGAAGGAAATCCAGTCTTTACCCAGCCAACAAGACGCCATTAGCGACACAGGCGACTTCTCTCTTTCTGTTCCGACATCCTCAGCACCTACTTGCACTTTACAAGGACAAGAGAGCTGCCTCCATCTGCTTTATTATTTTTTTTAAAGAACTTTCCAAATAAGTTTACTTTACACCCAGAACTTAGCAGCAAGGGAGGTTGAGAAATAAAAGCTTTAGATGGCAACTTATCTCTCCCACCCAAACCCCCCAAATCAAGTTTTTGCTAGTAAGGAGAGAAGGGAAAACAAATTCAGTAGGCAACCAGCAGTCTTCTCTAGCCTTTTATATCAGCGGTTCTCAACCTGTGGGTCGAGACCCCTTTAAGGGTCAAACGACCCTTTCACAGGGGTCGCCTAAGACCATCGGAAAACATATATAATTACATATTGTTTTTGTGATAATCGCTATGCTTTAATTATGTTCAATTTGTAACAATGAAATTGGGGGTCACCACAACATGAGGAACTGTATTAAAGGGTGGCGGCATTAGGAAGGTTGAGAACCACTGTTTTATATGAACAGATGGTAATGGAGTATTACCTACTTACGGTTCTGCGCGGAGTTCTTTGCATCACCCAGTCGAAATACACTGTTCTGTGGCGTTGTGGAACTTTCTCTCTTGACCTCCCTGCCTCTTGGTCTCCCTCATCCACGCGCACGCACATGCACGCACATACTTGCAGGCGCACGCAACCTACACGCGTACGCACGTACACGCAGGTTCAACGCATGCGCACGCGGCACGCATGCGCACGCACACGCACGTGCACGCACGCGCACAACACATGCAACAGTGCTAAGCCTCCTGAGTCGAAAGAGCTATGGGTAGACCACAGCGCGGCTCCACGCTCACCTGTCCCCACCCCCCTCCCTTAACACCGCCACACACCCCTGCGTGAAGAGGGCGTCTCCCCACCCGCTGCTGTTTCTCCGTCCTTTAAAACAATGAGCAAAGAGCCTGTCTCTGCCATCGTAGAATTCCTTCGCTCTTCTCCCCAGGCCACGGCTGCACAAAGCCCTTCCTTGGATCTCTCCCTGAGCCTTCCTGGTGAGTTGACTTCATTTTATTCACGCCCAGTTCAGCCTGTCTGTGGGATGGGGTAGGACCCCTTTCCATATTCCGCCTCACTTGCTGTGATTTACATGGGGGACCAGATGGACTGCCTTCCTGTCTTTTGCGAGAAAACACCCAGAACTCCATTTGTCTGTCTTCCCCTTGAAGGATGCTGATTTATTACCCAGAATGAGTTCTCAAGATGACATCAGCCAGTCCTCGGGAGCGAGGTGCATGTGTGCCCCAGGGTCAGATGGGACAGGAGTGTTCTCACGCCAAATATTTGTGTCCTGGAGCAGATCACTCGCTGCCCACCAAGCCCCCGTTCCCCCGTCAGTGAAATGGCAGTGATCCTATCTGCTGCAGACGTGGAGAGATGAAGTTCTTTGGCCCGAAAGGTAGTGTTTTCCACGAGATTCCATCCTCTGACTCCTTCAGCAGGAAGAGATCACCCCATCTGAGTGCAGGCCCACTCCTGTGGTCTGTGCTGTGCAGAGTTCACCTGGAGCCCCTGGAAGTTAGAGGGGCTTTGGGTCCTGCAGGAGGAGCTGGGGAGAGGCCAGGCCCCCATCTACTGAGTAAAGTACAGACACTGCGTTCTGACCTCCGTGGTCTCTCAGGCCTCTCAGCCAAGAAGCTGAGGGCTGCAGGATGAGCCCTGAACTGCATGAGAGGTGCAGTTAGGGGAGGAAATGGTACTCCCGGAAATTGATGTGGTCATCCTCAGGACAAAGGAGGGACTGGCTTTCCTCCAGAATGTTTTCTCTGTTTGTTTCTCTGCCTCCAGACCTATATGTATAAGGGTCACAAATGCTTTATGGAATGGGGGCTCTTTAAAAACAATTAAACTGAAAGTCCCTGGATACTGCCGGCTGAGCGGTCTCTCTTCTCTGCCTGCCAGAGAATACAAGCCCTGCCTGACTTCCTGGGAAGCTAGTCAGGGCAGCACATCTTTTCTCCGGATCCTCTTCTTAGCAGCAGCCATTGCAGTAAATCTTCAGAGAGGCCTCATTAGGCAAGTTCCTTTTTGAACTCCCTCCACCCTCCACCCTCCAGACCTCTCGAAACCACCAGCATGTTATTATTTTTTCCTCCTAAGCTTGCGTTTTCCTCAGTCCTGGCACCTAGGCCTCCCTACACTGTTCTTGCTTTCCTTAACGGACTCTTCTCTAGCTGGAGTCCCTCCAAAGGGTGTGTTCGTGCACTCAAAAACTTCCCTTTTTGTTTTATCACATCACTGAACATACCAGATAAGGCCTAGTGAAGGGAAGGAGGAAAAGAGGGAGGGGTCTGGGCTGGCTTGGCTGGTGGGGAGTAGGGGGGGCATGTGAAGGGGGCACAGGAAGAAGGCAGAAGAGATCTTTACATCAGCTCTTCGGACCACATAGGGACAGCAAACACAGACACATGAGTATCTGGTGTGGCCTTTCTCTGTCTCAGGAAGCTGCACACTCACATTCAGACATGTAGCAATGACTGTCCAGAGCTTGAAAAGAGCATATAGAACAAACCAGGCACACAAGATGCAGTGAGACATGGACACCAGGGCATTCAATAGTTAATTTTTAGCAAACCCAAATTGCATTTCCATCATGTGCAAGCAGTCAGCTGCTATTGTAGGTCACCAAGATACAACGCATTATTTCTACAGTTTGTGGAAAACATTAGGCAGCTGTAATAAAGTCAATGGTATTTCCTTCCTTACTGAAACATGACTTCAGTAAATCCCCGTTTAAATTTTTTTCCCTTTCTAAACATTTCTCTCCATCTGCACGATAAGTCAATAAAAGAAATTAAAAGTTAAAATGCCTAATGAAACTTTATCAGGCATGAAATGGCATTTAAACCAGAGTTGCCACCCGGGCTCAGATGCATGAAAACTGACCCGAACTTGAGAAGTTATAAAAAGCAGGGGGAGGGTAACAGCAAGTTTCAGTGGCCTTTATGTATTACAGCCACTGAAAAAAAAAATCATTCCAAAGAGGCATTCCATGAAACAGACTCTCTGAGCAGTTAAGATTTTTACAGGAGGTACATCAATTCTGGAAACCTCCACATTCTTTTAGGCCACCATTCTTTTTCCTTTATTCACTTCTTTGCACTGACATGCTTATTTTGAAATCAGTCTTCATCTGTGTGCCTCTGTCATGATCCCAGGCAAAATGCAGGAAGAAAGCCTGAGAACATTTTTAAGAAGCAGCAGCAGATGGGAAGAGTTGGGAACTTAATTCTTGGTCTTTCTTAGAGAAGAGAATTGGGGTGTTCCAAGTAGGTTCAGAAAGAGTTTTAAATAAGCAGACGTAAAGAAAAAAAATCATTCTTCCATGTATAGAGTTATTTATTTTAATACTTACTGCCCCATCTTTGGGTCATAATAGAAATTTCATTTTCATCGGAGCCTAAAAAGAAAAGGAGCTATTCAATGGATGTGTATGGCTAGTTTCCAGCTTTAACAAGTTAAGATAGTAAACTCCTTTCAAAGCAAATCCCAGAGCCCTCCCTCATGCAGGACATCACTGAAGTCCAGGGGAATTGTGTCTAAGCAGGGACAGCAGAGTCAGACTCTCTAACTGGAGAGCATATTTAGAACTTTCCAGAAACTTCCTATAGTTTGTAACCAGAGAGCTGTTTGTAAATGGTTGACCTTACTGATAGCCTTGGTGAGAAGAAAGCTGTTGTCCAGCCTGCTAAGCAGGGAGAGGTACTCTGCTCATTTCTAATGGCTCTGAAAATTAGCATGGGATGGTGGTTTTCCCACAGTGTGTTCCATTCAGCTGCACTTGAAAAGCCAGCAGTGGGAGTGCTGGGCCCAAGCAATGTGGAAGCGAGTCCTTTCCTCCATCCAGAAACTGGCTGTCAGGCAGGTAGGAAAGTGCTTATAAACTGCCAGCAGCATCACAAACAGCTCTTCCCAGCACCCGCACACCCAACCTGGCAGAATTAAAATTCCCTTAATTCAGAAAAGGTGATACATTTTCAGATATTTGCACAGCTATCAGTGTCCCCTGCCCCCCACCCCCAGCTTTTTTAAATCATCAAAGAAAGCTGTGTTTCCAAATCCAGGAAAAGACATGTTCAGTGCTATTTTTTAAAAATAATGCTGACTTTCTGTAATAACAAAATAATTTGCCCTAAATTTTCAAACTTTTGTCTTCCCAGTTTAACCCCAGAAATCTTGTAGCATTAGAGATTCTAAGATACTCAAAACACACAAATGTTTCCAACAATGCACTTGATAATGTTTGTAGAGACATTTGACCAGAGAGAAAAATACTTGCAAATCTGTGCAACAGGTACACGTAACTCCAAGGATGAGAAACACTTGAGATTTGCAATATGCATGTTTAACAGGCCATCAACTGAACCCCGAGTAAGGCTGACTGTTGCCTACCTGTCCCAGACCAGATGCGTACAGAATGCCTGAGCAGTTGTAGGCTGCTGCATTATTAAAGGAGGAATTCATGGCTTTTTGAAATGTTAGAGAAGGATATACCAGACTGATATTGAACTGGGAAAATGGTTTTTTGGACAAGTACATCATGAAAACTATGAAGCAACATGTAGAATTAGAAACAATATGCTCTTTAAGTTTTAAGGAAAATTAGCCTGAAGGTGCCCCCAGAGGACTTTTAAGCTGGGTGGGTGCATGTAGAAAACTTAAAACCCTTCTACACAAAGCTGGTTGCCTGGGAGTTTAGCCCCCAAAGCTAGTGTGGCCAGTAGTCATAATAATGCTATCAGAATAACCATCTCTTCCAAAAGAAATTGAGGTATAATTCCAGGGTGGACATAACATATTCCCACATTGCAGCAAGAATTAGAAAATTGTTGAAGTTGTTATAACTATCCCCTAACAATAAATGCAAAGTCTATATATTTTTTTCATTTATTCAACATACATTTATTGAGGGCTTAGTTGATATCAAACACAGGTATATAGAGAAGTTCAGCATAAATCTCCTTGTTGATCCTCACCTGAGGATATTTTCTGTATTGATTTTTAGAGAAAGTGGAAGCGGGGGAGAGAGAGAGATAGAGAGAGAAACATTGATGTGAGAGAGACACATCGATTGATTGCCTCTCACACGTGCCCCAACCAGGGCCAGGGAACAAACCTGTGCTCTTGACTGGGAATCTAACCTGAGACCCTTTAGGGTACGGGCCAATGCTCTACCACTGAGCTACACCGACCAGGGCTCCCCTTGATTTGTGACATAATAATTTGCATGACTAATTTTTAAAAATTTATTATTTTTGTTAGCAGTATGACAAATGCCCCCCCTTAAATTTTTTCTTTCTTTTTACTTTCTTCCCGCCCCGCCCCCCCCATTCCTTATTCCCATGGACTAAATTGGTGAAAGTGATTCTACTTTCTCTGGAATTCCCAAGACTTAAAAGTGAGCTCTTTGCCATTTTAAATGCAACTTGTACAACCTGTTTTCAAAGCCTCTGAAGTGAGGAGCTGGGCTCCCAAGCATCAGGAAATCATGGGAGAACAAGATACCTTGACAGTCTGAAAAGTTGAGCTGTTCAGTAATGCTGCCCTCACCTCCCATGGTGCTGGAGACCTGGTATTAGTGATCTGCATGACAAGTCCCACTCATCATGGACATGAAGGGATCATTTAAGGGGTTCATTCACAAGAGAACATAAAAGTAGTAACTTATAACAAACGCTTGGAATATTTAAAGCTTAGTAGCAACTGATGTGAATTATTACAGGAAGCAAAGAGATGTTTCCAGGATATGCACAAGTACTCAAAGTATTCACATGATGAAAAGAAATATCTCCTCCTAGTATTTCCAAATTTTACCACTCTATAAAGAGGGTAGTGAAAGTTGGAGGTCGTCCACCATCTGATTTCAAAACTTAGTATAAAGCTACAGTAATTAAGGTTATGCAGTATTTACATAATTATAAACATAGGAGAGTCTCAGAAATAGATCCACACATATATAGCTGATTAATTTTTTACAAACATGCCAAGGTTAGTCAAAGGGGGAAATAGTTATTTCCAATAAGTGATAGTGGAAAAATGGATATCCATATGCAAACTTCATGAACCTTGGGTTTGCCACCACATATAAAAAGTAACTCAAAATGCCCTACAAAATTAAGCATGAGTGCTAAAACTAAAATTTCTAGAAAAAAATAATAGGATAAAATCTGTGTTACCTTGGGTTAGGCAAAGAATTCTTAGGACATAGAAATTGTGAACCATAAAAGGAAAATTTGGTAAATTGAACTTTATTAAATTAAAAATACCTGCTCTTTGAAAGATGATGTTAAGAAAATTAAGAAGCCAAACACAGACTGGGAAAAATAGTTTAAAATTACATATCTGATAAAGAACTTGTATCCAGGATATATAAAAGAGCTCTCACCCAGCTCATGCGGCTCAGTGGTTGAGCATTGACCTATGAACCAAGTGGTTCGAATCCTGGTCAGGGCACATGACTGGGTTGTGGGCTCCATCCCCAGTATGGGGCATGCAAGAGGCAGCTGATCAATGATTCTCTCTCATCATTGAAGTTTCTATCACTCTCTCTCCCTTCCTCTCTGAAATCAATAAAAATATATTTAAAAATAAAAGAGCTCTCAAAACTCATAAGGAAGCAAAACAATTTGACTAGACAAGTCATTAAAAATGTACATATTGCAAATAAGCACATGAAAAGATGCTTAATAGCATTAGTGATAGGGGAAATACAGATTGAAACCAAGATATGGTACTGTTACACACCCATCAGAGTGGCTAAAGTTTTAAAATAGCAAGCGTTGAGGAGGTGGAGTACCTGAAATTCTCATACATTGCTGGTGAGATTGTGAAATGTCACAACCACATTTGAAAGACTTTAGCCCTTCAACATTAAATTTAAGCATATGCTTAGCATACAATGTACCAGTTTCACTTCTAGGAATTTACCCAAGAGAAATCAAAAGCATACAAAAACCTATATGCAAATGTTTATAACAGCTTTATTCTGAGTCACCAAAATCTGGGAAACACCCCAAATGTTCAACAGCTGGTGAACGGGTAAACAAATTGTGGTACATCCATGCACTAGAATACTACTCAGTAACAACGTACTGATATGCACAATGGTGTAGGCGACTCTCAAGAGCATTGTGCTGAGTGAAAGAGGCCAGATTCAGGATTCCTACTAAATGATTTCATTTCCTGAACTTAGCCTCTAACACAATTAGGATTACAGCACAACATGGAGATGTATTACAGAATACAGGGT
Organism: Myotis lucifugus; assembly: GCF_000147115.1. Taxonomy (NCBI): domain Eukaryota; kingdom Metazoa; phylum Chordata; class Mammalia; order Chiroptera; family Vespertilionidae; genus Myotis; species Myotis lucifugus. The sequence goes on along the minus strand of NW_005871063.1, from coordinate 2,335,970 downwards.
TATTGTGTACATTTTCTATTTGGTTAAATTCACAGGTTTCCCCATTCCCCCCTTTGACTGAATTTTCGCCTTATCAATGGAAGTTCAAGAGCTTCTCTTTAGTTAAAGTCAGTCAGAAGTTAGATTCAGCCAGAAACTTTCTACCATCAGATGTTCTGTGCTGGAAAGATAGTTGTTGGTGACACTTGACCAATTCAAACAGCCTGTCCACACTTAGAAATTGCCCTGAATTCTATTTTATTTATGTGTCTAACCCCATTGAAAAAAGCAGACTGCAGGCAATATGATTGGTGAGGGTTTGAAAGAAAGGAACTTGAGAATTGAGAGGGAAGATGGTAGCTGCTGCCAGACTGGATCTGGTGTGGTAGTGGTATTTCTCACTCCACCAAAATGAGTAAGCTATTCATTTTTCATTAAAGCATCTAAGAAATAGGCTTTTCAAAGTGGGAGTAGGGAGAAATGAAGGTTACTACTGAGAAGAAGCCATATACTGATTACAAGGATAATACATTTTGCTTCTCTAAATTATTTTGAGATTTAAATAAGGTATGATATTAAAGTATCTTACACAGTACTGAGCACCCAATATATATTCACCAAATTATGATTTCCTTTCACTTCCTTTATGAGAAGGAGAATATTTTTACAACTGAAAATACTTCAGAGGTTATCTTGTCCAATGTTTTAATTTTGCAAATGAGAAAACTAGGTCCAGTGAGTTTAAATGTATTGCTCAAGCTCACATAGTTAGAGTTAAAAGTCCAACTTCCATTTCACACAGATCTTTTTTGCCTCAACTGTGATGCCCCAAGTCCAAGAGCCTGAGGGAGAACCGAGGGAGAGTTTTGCTCTATATATTTAGAGATCATGGACTCTTGCTCCTGACTCTTTTGCTTTAGCTATTTTCATTCATTTTTTATGTCAAGAGTGGGAAGCAATAGGACGCCCTTGTCTTCAGAGACTACCAGATATGATTGCCAGATTTAGTGAATAGAACACAGGGCACACAGTTAGATTTGGATTTCATGTCAACAATGCATAATTTTTTAGTTCCATTTGGAAATATTTGGAACATACTTATCCTGGCAGCTTACTTGTCAACCCTATCAGAGACCAAATAACACGTGGTTCCCAACTATGAAGATTTTTCTTGCCCAAAGCAAATAAGCAATAGAAAGAAAGTCACCACCACCCGGCATAAATCATGGCTTCCTACCTTCTTCTCCGGGACCATTTTCCTCACTGGGATCAGGACAACTGTGATGATCAGCATCTCTGGCCAAGGCTGAGTCTGATGAGGATGGTGATGGAGCAGACTCAGCCTTGGCCATAGTTGCCTAAGCAGCATTGAAAGGACTGCTTTGCCAAATCCCTACATGATCAGATACAACTCTGTTTTCAGAATTCAGAAGAAATTCAAATTCTTCTCTCTCTTACTAGCACATAGTATGACTCTATGACTTTGAGCAAGTTACTTAAACTCCTCCACACGCATCCACCCTCAGAGTCTGCTTTTTCCCCCATAAAATAAGGTTAACATAGTTTTCATGAAGATCAAATATAATAATAGGAAGAAAGCACTGATCACTATGCCTAGAATATAAGAGCTACTCTTATAAATGATCATTTCTTAAACTGTACATGCATGTTTATGTACTTTTCTATGTATTTGGTATAGCTCACACTAAAATTGTTTAAGCAAAATGGCTAAATTTGAGGCATAAGGGTGCGGGTCTTAAATGCCAGAATTTAGAGTTTGGATGCCAAATTTTATCCTGTAATTATAGGGGAACCATTGCTATCTGTACAATGTTTGGAGTCCAGAGTCAGGCAACCTCTTTATAAGTTACCCTAAAAACACCTTGGGACATTTTGTAGCACATCATTTCCTGTGGTCAAGCACACATTAACCAACACTGGATGAACTGACCTGCCCCGTAAGCATTTTCTTTAGCTCCCTCAGCTCCAACCTTGACAGAGAAGAAAATGAGAAGTAATAACCCTTCCCATCAATCTACTTTGTGGTGTATGAGAAATGGATAGGCATCAGACACAACCAGGAATATATCCTGCTCCATCACTTATTGGTGAAATGGCCTCATGCAAATTCATCCATTCTTTCTGAGATCTATATAATAGGGATGATATCATCTAAGCTGGTAGGGTCTCAGAATTTAGACTCTAGCATAAAGTGCCTGGTTATAGAAGATGCTCAGAATCTGTATTTTTATTTTTCATTTCGTTAGAACACCACACTTAAGTTTTATGAATCATAGGTCCCTGGAGTGCTCTTTCTCACACCTATCAAGAAAGTTTGTGACTCAGTTTCAGAAGACTGTCCAAAACTGAGAACTAGTCGTTCAGACCAACTTTGTTTAGAAAATTGTTTTACCAAAATATCTTTGAGAGTTGACACCGAGTGAATCAAATTCTTACTCAGCCGTCTACTTGCTGCTGCATAGGCTGCAGTCCTAAGGTTCTCCAGTTACCTCGCTCGCCCTTTCAGGACCTGCAGATGTGTGTTATCTGCTCCTTCTGTTTGGTCAACTTCAAGTGCTTCTAATCTTTTTATAACCAGTTCTGTTGGCTGTTATCTGGATTTCTTGTAGAGCCTTGTCTGTTGTACAGTTTTAACAGATCTCCACCCTCTTCCTAGCAATTAGAAGGGCAATATAAATGTTTAACAATGTGCTACAGTCTTCTATTGGGTAAGCTCTTTAATTGGAGCATTTCATCTTTTGCCATTTGTGTGTGTGTGTGTGTGTGTGTGTGTGTGTGAAAATATCACCTGAAGGTTTTCCTTAAAGTTGGATTCTTATGTAATTTCCTGAGCTAAAAAGCAAATAAAGGCCCAAAGCACCCTTCTGCCAAGAACGTCCTTCCCAAGCCTGATAATTAGTGATGTTGTTTCCTACAACCTGAAAAGATTAATCAAACCTATTATTTTAGTTTTGCAGCTCTGTTTTTGTTATTTTCTCATATTATCTTACCTGTGTCCTTATCTTTGTGGCTCCTTATCTGTGTGGCTCCATAGTCATTGAAATCTCCAACTTCATAGTTAGTCAGCAGGTAGCATGGGATTCTGGAAAAAGTAATGGACTTTGAGTCAAGAGAGTTAAGTTTTCATCTAGGCTCTGCTGCTGACTAGCTATGTGACGTAGCCAAGACAGTTAACTGCTTTGGGTTTCAGATTCCTTATCTATAAAATAGTGAGAGAACACCTACTCCCCTTGGAGTCTGTGCACAATAAACCTTCACCTCTGCAATGCCCATCCTTACATCTATGGGCTTTCCCATCCATTCCCTACCACCCAGCAGAGAACTGCTTTTACTTTATTTCAATATTTGATGTTTAGTTTTTGCCAAATGACTACTCATATGCTCTCTTACTAGCTCCAAGGGGCTCAGCTTAAACCCAGCATCTCAATTATTTCTGAATATTTGATAATAGACCCATGAGCCTAACTCTAGTTATATCCACTATTCTCTGTAATTTAAAAAATATTAGTCATAAAATTTTTTCTCAAAAAATAATTTAAACATAGAAGTGTACATTCATGATCTACTTGCGAAATTGTGTACAATATTTTTCCCAAAATAATGTAATGATGGAGGAGCATTAGCTATAAACTATGTTTGTTACCCTAATTCTATGCAGAATGAATTAAGAGGGCAGTAACCAGTTACATTTTGTTCATGAAAAGGCAAAAAGGGAATTCCAAATGAGGATCTGAAGACCCTCTCAGTCTTCCTTGAGATCTATAGGGGTCTTTTCTCCTCAGGGCCCATCTCTCCCTGGTTACCATTTTGAGTAGAGCTGATTAGAGTATAGCAATAGAGCTTAGGGTTCCAGGAAACTCCCCTATGGTCTGGGCAAGAGCCTTAAGATAGGAGGTACCTACAACTGGGTCCAAATCCTTACATTATCAGATACCTCCAGCCAGGGTGAGGACCAGCTAACAACAGTGACACACAGAAAGAAACCCACAAATTTTACTGACCACAAGCTACGCCCAGCTCTGGAATAACAGCCTCCTGCCCCCCTCCCCCTTCAGTGCTGCCAGTGGAAACAAAAAGGAAGAGGCATTTTTAATTTTGAAGGTGAACCTATGTTAAAACTGTAAAGAGCCTAAATGTCTATCCTTGGTGGTATTTTCCTTTGAAAGCATATATCACAAGTTACACCTATAAACTCTGGGAGAGAGGTGCTACATTACCTGCTTGTTGCTCTTTTGCTCTCCTCCCTAGCCCGTCTTCCTTAGGTAGGTTCAAGCTTCCTAATCTTACTGGACCACCTATAGTGTTTGAGTTGTCAGCCTGTCCTGAGCCTCACCCTGCCTGCAGAGTCAGAGTATTCTTCCTAAAACTCAAATCCAACTGGAATTTCCCCCCTAGAAAGTCTTTTACTCAACCAGGCCTCAGTGGCTCAGTAGTTGAGCGTCAACTTGTGAACCAGGAGGTCATGGTTCGATTCCTGGTCAGGGCACATGCCAGGGTTGCAGGGTTGTAGGCTCGATCCCCAGTAGGGGGCATGCAGGAGGCAGCCAATCAATGATATATATATATAAAGTCACTCATTCCTGTTCATCTTCTGGATATAGTCAAAGGTCTTCACCATTATCTACCCAATGTCTTCTGTGATATTGACCCTTCCTACTTACCTTGCCTCACTCTACACTCTTCTCCCTCTTGCATTGTAAACTGTAGTAGTGCAGAACTTTCCACATATCTCTGAACACAAAGTATTACTTCGGACCTCTAGAGTGTGCTCCTCTCAGATCCTCACCCTCTTACCCACTTGGTTAATTCATATTCAACTCATCTGATAGAGAGATGGAGAGATAAAACTCTATACAACCTTCAAAACCCAATTCATAAAACGTTAACAGGAAAATAGTATTTTGTTGTCATTTGTAGTTGTGAAAAATTTTTATTACTAATAATGTTCAAGTTTTTTCATGTTTATCAGCTACATATATTTATTTGAATAATTGAATTATTTTATCTAACTTTCTATTTTTGTAATATTTTAATCACAATGTATAAGGATATTTTTCTGTAACAAAGACCCATTTGTCATATATGGGAGCAAAACTTTTTCTTCCAATTTACTGCCTTTTAATAGCCTATTTTAGTGAATAGTTTTACTTCACTTGGCTGCTTTGGATTCCTGATTGTAACAGTTATTAAGAATTATTTTCTAATTTTTAATAAATTCATGTACTGCATTTAACAGGAACAAGAATAAAGCACAATTCATAAGCCACAGCCCCCAAAACAGAGTAGGTGTTTAATAAACCATTGTGGAGTGGAATAGTGCACAGAAAGCCAGAATCCAAGTGGTAAAGTTATAACCGTTCTGTTTCCTTAAAGTTCCATCTTCCTTCTGACTTTAATGGATTAAGTGGTATCAGATACAAAATACCAAAGAGGCATCTAAGCAAGTACCATTTTATCTCCAGTTCCTAGTCTCTCTCAGAAGAAGCCTTTCCAACCTGAAGTGACCTGAGAAAACCAACCAAATCCTAAGTCTTCTCCACTCCAGAAGAACACAGGAAAGAACTATTCCAAACCTTACCTGGGCTGATCAGTCAGATTATATGGGCACTTTACTTGCTCTCTTGACTGCACTTGGTCCAGAACTCCTAAAGTCATTACCTACTGACATATATCCCCAGACTGCTGTAATAGTAATGGCCTTTTGAGTATTACCATAGTTAATCTTGGGCTAACTTGGCCAGAATTTTTAGACCTATTTTCATCCCAATCACTACCAGGACCTCAGTCCTGCATTAGGTCATGACTAGTGTCCAGACTAGGGTAGAAAGGAGGTTCATTACTGGCCTCTAGCCTGAAGTTTCCTCACTGATTGATTGCTTGAGGTCTTGAATTGTATTTTTCCAATACCTTTCATATAATGTGAGAAATTAGCTTCCTTAGTGGAAATTTAAAACTTAAGATATTCATGAATCATATCAAACAATACAGAGGACAGTTTAGATTACATTTGAAAGATAGCAAAAAGACATATTTGTCATGCAATCCCCAATTATGTATTGAGTGCTTCTCCGGGCTGAAAACCAGGGACAGAGTTGACCTGGGGGTACATACAGCATAGATACTTATAATAAACTAGAGGCCCGGTGCATGAATTCGGGCACCAGTGGGGTCCCTTGGCCTGGCCTGCGGGATCAGGCTGAAACTGGCTCTCTGACATCCCCCAAGGGGTCCCGGATTGCAAGAGAGCACAGGCCAGGCTGAGGGACCCCACTGGTGCACGATTGGGGCCGGGAAGGAACCACAGGAGGGCTCCAGGGCATGTCCAGTCCCGTCTCGCCCAGTCCCGATCAGGGCCAATCGGGGCCAGTGGGGAGGGACGCAGGAGGTTGGCCAGCCAGGGAGGGACCACGGGAGGGCTCCAGGCCATGTCTGGCCCGTCTCGCTCAGTCCCGATCAGTCAGACCCCAGCAGCAAGTTAACCTACCAGTTGGAGTGCCTGCCCCCTGGTGGTCAGTGCACATCATAGTGAGCAGTTGAGCAGCCTTAGCATATCATTAGCATATTACACTTTGGTTGAATGGACAACAGGACAACCAGACACTTAGCATATTAGGCTTTTATTATATAGGATAATAGTAAATAACATTTAAATAACATTTTAAAAATGTAATAGCTTAAGAGTCAACTCAAAGGAGGACATAATGTAAAAGTCACCCTTTTATTATATGCTTTTATTATATAGGATATAATATGCCACACTGTTTGGTTCTAATCCAAATTCTTAACTCCTGCCCCAGCCTCTCTGCTGAACTCCAGTCTCCCTGAAGAGTTCATTCTGTCCTCCACCAAATGCCGTCTTCTTCATCTGGAATTTTAATAGGCTTCTCAAACTTAACACATTCAAAAAGAAACTCCAGACCTGCTCCTCTCATGATCTCACCCATTCAGTTAATGTCTACTAACGTTTTGGTTGTTCCAAAGCCAAAACCTTACACTCTCAACTACTTCCTCTCTCTCAAACATTCGATCCATCACCAATTCCTGTTGTCTCTAAATTTAAAATGTATCTCTCCACCTCCACCATTATCATCCTGATCCAAGTTGTATCAATTATCTCCTGGACAGTTGCAGTCTTCTCCTAACCCATCTTTCTGCTTCAGTCCCTGCCTCCTACAGTCCATCCTTAACCCAGTAATCAAGGTGATTGCTTTAAAATAGAAGCCATATCATATCACTCCTCTATTCTACATCTTCCAATGGCTTCCCATATCAATCAAGGTAATATCTAACAATATTTTTGCCTCCACCTACCATGACTCCCCACTACCTCTCTAACCTGTGTTGCTCCCATTTTTTGCTTTGTGAAGAACCAATAAGATCTTGATACTTTACTACTTACTAGAATATAAAGTTAGTGTTTCAGCTAAGACTAACTATATAACATAGAGCTGCATGTCAGAACAAGAATTACATGTCAACTGCAAGTAGTACTCCTGGCATAGGAGGATACATAAAGCCGTAGCTTGTGTTATGCAATCGTGTTTCGTTCACTCTCGTGTACATCCTGCCAAAGCAAACCTTACCATGAAGGTGGTTGACATGATACCATAATCTTAAAAAATTAAAAAGAAGCCCACTATTGAAAATATTTACATTTGCAGCTCATTGTAAATCCTATCCTGTAGCAATTCCATCTGTAAGACAACTTTGTATGTTCTTTTATTTAAGAGAAGGGAAGGGAGGAATGAAACTATAAAAAAAAATCATGTTTCCTTTTATGCCTTAACTCCCAAGAAAATTAAAGGCAAATCCATTGCCCAGATGAAGCAAGCGACTCATCCCAGATTCCTGGTAACATCCTTTCCCTTTAAATTCTCTCAGATAGCCTCGGTTCTGTTTTCAATGCTATTTGTACTATTTTGCACCATAGTAAACCTTATACACTACCATAGATCTTTTTGGAAGCGGCCAGGAAAACATATCTCCAAAACATTTTTAAATTTCATCATACATCCTATTTTTAAAAGTCCTTTACCAAAAGTTATTTCTGAATTTCTGAACTAATTCAAGGTTTTCACTTTTCCACTCATGTTCGTAGGATCTAAACTTTGCCTTCAGGTTTAAAAACTTGGTGTTTTTAAAAAAATTTATTTACTTTTTTTGAGATGTAATTTATGTATAATATTGTGTAACTTTCGGTGTACAACCTGTTGATTTGAAGCTTTATGTATTATAATATGATTACCAATGTAGCTTTAGCTAACAAGATCACATAATTATCACTTCTTTTTTTGTGGTGAGAGCACTTACGATCTAGTCTTTTAGCAATTTAAAATATATAATACAAGTATTGTTGTCTATAACCACTATGCTGTGCATTAGATCCCCAGAATGTCTTCATCTTCTAGTTGCAAGTTTGTACTCTTTTAAAAAAATATATTTTATTGATTTTTTTACATAGAGGAAGGGAGAGGGATAGAGAGTTAGAAACATCGATGAGAGAGAAACATTGATCAGCTGCCTCCTGCACACTCCCCACTGGGGATGTGCCCACAACCAAGGTACATGCCCTTGACCGGAATCGAACCTGGGACCCTTCAGTCCGCAGGGCGATGCTCTATCCACTGAGCCAAACCGGTTAGGGCAAGTTTGTACTCTTTTAACAACATCTCCCCAATTCCCCCATCCCCAGGCTCCTGCTAACCATCATTCTACTCTCTGCTTCTAAGAGTTTGGCTTTTTTAGATTCCACATATGAGTGATAACCTACAGTATTTGTTTTTCTCTGACTGGCTTATCTAACTAAGCATAATCCCTCAAGGTCCATTGGTATTGTTGCTAATGGCAGGATTTCCTTCCTTCTCATGGCTAAATCACATTTCCATTGTACATATACATATATACCACATCTCCTTTATCCATTCATCCACTTGCAGATAGATCTTGTCTATTTGGATAATGCTGCAATAAAAGTGGGAGTGCAGATGTCTTTTCAATCTCTTGATTTCAATACCCTGTTTTTATTTCCTTTGAATATATACTCAGAAGTGGGATTGCTGGATTATATGGTAGTTCTATTTTTATGTTTTGAGGAGGAACTTCCATACTGTTTTCCATAGTGGCTGCACCAGCTTGCACTCCCACCAACAGTGTACAAGGGTTTCCTTTTCTCCACATCATCTCTATCTGACACTTGTTATCTCTTGTCTTATTGATGACAGTCATTCTAACAGGTGTGAGGTGATATTTCATTGTGATTTTGATTTTCATTTCTCTGATGATTAGTGATGTTGAGTACCTTTTCATGTACTTGTTGGCCATTTAGATAGCTTCTTTGTAAAACTGTCTATTCAGGTCCTCTGTCCATTTTTTAAATTGAATTATTTCGTGTTCTTAGCTATAGAGTTCTTTATGTAGTTTGGATACTAACCCCTTGTCCAGGATGTAGTTTGCAAATATTTTCTCCCATTCCATAGGTTGCTTTTTCGTTTTGTTGACTGTTTCTTTTGCTGTGCAGAAGCTTTTCAGTGTTATTAGTCCCCCTTGTTGATTTTTGCTTGTTGTGTTTTTGGTATCATATAAAAAAAAAATTTGCCAAGACCAATTTAAAAGAGCTTCTCCCCTCTGTTTTCTCATAGAATTTTTTGGTATCAGGTCATATGTTTAAGCCTTTAATCCATTTTGAGTTAATTTTGTTACTGGTATAAAGGTATAAGATAGGAGTCCATGTTTTTCTTTTCTATCTTCCCTGTTTGCTTCCTTCCTTCCTTCTTCCATCCTTTTCTCCCTCCCTCTATTCCTCTTTCCCATTCTAGTTCTTGTTCTTCTTGTTTTTATTATAGATTTTTCTTTTTGTTTTAAATCAAAACTGCATGTGTGTGTGTGTGTGTGTGTGAGAGAGAGAGAGAGAGAGAGAGAGAGAGAGAGAGAGAGAAGAGAGAAGAGAGAGATGCTCTTTAAAGGGGTTTTCCAGTATTTACCAAAAGTTTTAAATTTTTCTTAACTTTTAATGAAAGCCAAATGTTAGAAATAGTAATTACAATGTTTACATTGAAAACTGAAATAGATTGCTAGATCTGCAGTGTAGCCAAGCCTGGCAGCTCTTGATAAATTAGAGTGAGCCACACAGGCTGGCTTTTTTTTTCTTTTTACTAAAATGCCATAGTGTCCAGAAAGCAAATCCACTCTACACACCACCCTTGTTCCAGATTGGATAAACTGAGCAATCCAAATGCCTCCAACATAGCAAAATGCCCTCTATATCAAAAGGACCTGAAGTTGTTACCAGTGGGAGAGGATGGTTTTGAACATGAAGGTCAGGGTTTTGATGTAAAGTTTGATCTTTGGGCCTCTACCAATCTGCCCTTCATTAGGGGGAACATCACTTTGGGGCAGGGGTCCTCAAACTATGGCCCGCGGGCCACATGCGGCCCGCCGAAAACATTTATCCGGCCCGCCGCTGCCTGTCCTGCTTAGCAGCCGACTCATCCCGGGCCGCAGTGCGCATGTGTGGAATGTCTGAGGGACAGTGAACTGGCCCCCTGTTTAAAAAGTTTGAGGACCTCTGCTCTGGGGTATCCAGGTGACTATCACTATTCCTTGATCATCCAGGCACCACCACCACACTTAAGAAAATTAAAATGAAGGGGAGGACAGGAAGCTGTTCTAGCTCATTTTCCCTAATAGACCTTATGTAAAAAACTCTTCCAGGCCCCCAAAAGCACTGTTTCACACTGTTAAGAGTGAATAAAACTTCTGCAGTCTGCTAGTGTATCATTTTGAAAAGTTTCCATGCACTTTTGTACCACAGATGTCTGGCAAAATGTTTTTGGAGTTTTCACACAATCTCCCCCTTCCCTGCTCCCCAATCCCCCGTCACACATACACGCGCATCCATGAAGCACTGCCTTCTAAATGAAATAAAGGAATTGCCAGTGAGCAAAACTTGCTAATTGCCTTCCCTATTTAAATCAGGCCCTCTGATCAAGGACTAAATCATTCCACATTTCCCCAGAATTTGCAATGTATTTGGAAATTATCCGTAGAGCAGTGGTTCTCAACACAGGTTGCATATAAAGATTATCTGGGGAGCTTTTAAAAATACGGATTAATGTTTTCAATCCATACCTAGTAAAGACCCGGGAAGGGACTTGGCATGAGTATTTATTGAAAACATTCACACACACTCCTTCCTGATAATCCTAATGTACAGCGGGTTAAGAACCAGCGGGTTAAAAAGCAGGGATGACTGCTTTTTAGAACTCTGTGTTTTAATGGTTATGGGATTTTCTGTATTGTACCCCACTAACTTAAGCATCCCACTTGGCCAAATAACTTTTAGTTTGTATGGTAGGTTCAGAATCCTGAAACTCTTGTTTTTTAATGATCTTTAGATATACCTATCATCACTGTGTCTATGGAGTGTTTTGAGTTTCTCTAATAGTAGCCAGATTCCTCAAAAGAAAGATATTTAACTCGATTGCTTCAGAAATACTCAGTAAGTCCAGGTGTTAACATACAAATCGTTCTCAAGGTCATGTTTAGCACCTTAAAAATCTATCATTAGATACATTAAAAAAATACCCAAAGAGTAACTCCCAGATATTAGAGGACTTTTTCTCTCTTGAAGAAATTCAATAAAATAAGCACAGATTTTTGTTTGGCTTATGTGTATGGTAGGGTAGGGGGTGAGTTGGATTCTATCAGCAATATACATACTTGTATAAACATAAAAATATATAGGCTTATGAAAGTAAGATTCAGACAAATATAATCTGTTAATGCTTCTTCTGTGGCAAATTAATTAAGTAAACCTTGCCAATACATTAATACTTAAGCAAATTAGAAAGTGAATCACACACACACCCTCAAAAAAAATCACAGTCCTTTTCAAATTTCATCTGAAAAGCCATAAGTGATAAAACTGAAGAAACAGAAGGAATGGTTGGTGCTTATGTATGGAAAGAGGAAAGGTGTTGAGATTAGAATGGAGGTGCTTCAGGGATATTAGCAAAGTTCTATTTCCTGACTGGGTGCTTACCTCATAATAATTCATTAAGCTATGAATTTATGTGATGTTAGTAACCTTTGATGCCTGATGTCTAGATACATTAATTGACTAGGTATTGCAGAACAGTGATATTCTATCATTTCTTTTACATTTATTGTCTGGAATGTTTATATGAAGAAATACTTCTTTCATATGTTTTTGATTACTCAGTAACATAATTCACACAGGAAAGACAGGAAAATTGCTTGATGTTTTTTCTTTTAATTTACCAGTGTTCAAAGTAATGAATTGATTCTTTATGGTCATTTAAAGGTGACTGATTAGGGTTTTACTTGTATTATTATGAACCCATGAATTTAAACATTTAATCTTGTGGCTGTTTTTATCAGATTGCTCCCATGTGCATTGGTTGATACCTGATGCCAGATAAGAATTTATTTCTTATGTCTTTATTTGTTAGTGCCATCGGAAAATTGGAGTTTGGTAGATTTGCTAGTCCTTGATAACACCACCTTGATAAAACCTTTGTCTTATGAACCTGGCCTTTACATTTGTGCTAAATAAAATGGCAACTTTTTCAAATACTGGAAGACATACAATTTCACAGATTTATTCTAAGTCGGTCACTCTCCAAAAAATACACGTCATTTTCAACTTTACTGAAAACAAATAAGTTAATTATTTATTAATTAATTAATCTTAGAGAACGGGGAGTCATGGAAAAAGAAATATGAGCCATCCAACCAGCAGAGGGAGTACAAGTTAACTGACAAATCTAAGCTCCCAAACTCTGCTTTCCTATTGGTGAAGTCACTGATAATGTTTTGGAGAGAAGGAAGACTCCAGGAACAAGACAGGACATATCTGTGCTACTCTGTTGTCTGTTGGGTGCAAATGAAATACATTGATTCTTAACAAAGGGAAACCAACAGTGAGAGAAAAAAGTATTCTCCTGAATTCTATCAGAGACTTCTTTGCTCAGAATTCAACACATCATTGTCCACAGCCTGATTGATAACTGTCTTGGAGGAATAGGAAAGAGAAAATATGATTAACTCATTTTTTTATAAATTTAAAAATAGAGATATCCAGAAGTGATATGAATTCCTTAGAGTCACATCAATTCAGAGGTAGAGGCAAAACTTAATATAAATCATCCAGGTTTCATACCGGCTTTTCACATTGGGACCTCAGTCAATGAGAATTTTTTTAAGCTTACAAAAATATTTTGCAGGTTTTGCATTTGTCTTTGCTCCAATGCAAGAAGGGCTTGAGAATACAGAGCGCCCGAGCACTCCCTGATTTCTTTGCAAATTTTCCTCTGGGGTTGGTGCTTTAATTTCCAATCAGTCTGAGTCAATAACGTATGGTTGTCAGTGCCATTGTTGACTCTCACAATTTCTTGTCTCAATCTCATAGTTCCTAGAGCTTGGGGCTTAGGGTCACTGGCAGGGGTTTTGATTTGGGGCTTTCTATGTTTACACAATAGGGCAAGTCAATATCTCTCCCGTATCAGTGAATTCTGGACTAAACTGATCTATCAAGCATTGTAGACAAATGAAGACCTTAAAGAAGGCTCTGTGGAAGCCTCCACTGCTTTTACATTTCATTGAATCCACAGATTCTCATTTGCTCCCCACAGAGATCTGAGTACAGCTGAATAAGAAAGAAAAGTCACATGAGAAGAGTGGAATGTTCTTACAATATTTTTAGTCTGCAATGTATACTGAATTCCATTCACACAGTCCTGCAGGAGGTTTGGCCCATCTTCACAGAGCATGCCACAACTCCTGCTTATTGCAACAGATATGTACATTTCTCAAGGACTGACAATAATTAAAGAAAAAACAAACTGGGAGGCTTGCATAGGATTGTTGAGGCAGGCTTTCCCTTTTTCTGTTGTTGATACCTGTTTTATAAAAAGTCTTGGAAAGTTCAAATCCTTCTCCAATTTGATGGATTCAACTCATGCATCTAATTCAAACCAGTTTTGGAGGCTACAGGACTACTTCTAACTTTTCAAGAGGCTAATAGACCAAGAAAAGTTTTTAACAGTCTGCCATTATTTTTAAAGAAATAAAATTAATATAGAAATGAATTTTGAAAAAAATGAAAAATTTTCCTTAGTGTCACAGGTTGAATAAATGAGGACTTCTTGGTGGTGGCCATAAATGAATTAGTTTGGTTCTTGCTTTTGTTGAACTTAAAGGGTGCAGGTTTCTACTTGCATGTTCATTTGCCTTTATTCTGTAAATCTAATCTGTCTATCCCACACCAACAGAAAGCATGGCCTCCTAAAGGCTGTTTGTTCCCAGCCCAGGAGCCTTCAACCCAAAGACAAGGCTTTAATGACTTCCAAGTATTCTGAAACACCCAAGTCTGTGCTAAGCTCATTCAGCTGAGAGGAATTAATGAAGTAAGGTAATTGATTCAGTCATCCTTAAGATGCTGCTGCTAATCTTGTCCTCCTCTGTGTCAATAAAAACATTACCACAGAACACATCCTCATTGGCAGTGTAAACCCATTAGTCACTAAGAGGCAAGGGTAGGTGGATATGGATGGAGACAGACTGCACTAAAACTTTTCTCAACCATTTCATAGCTGTGTGACCTTAGGTAGATTACCTGGCGCTCGACGTCAAATAGGGACAATAATAACAACTACCTCATAGGGTTGTTGTAAGGATTTAATGAGATTATCTATGTAATGTGCTTAACATAATGGTAGGTATATAGAAAATGCTCAATAACTTATTTTAAATTTCAGTTTATTGGTATTGGTGGTGTTATCATTATTACAGTTGAACAATATTTCAATGCACATGAGTTCCATGGTGCTAATTTTAAAAATTACATGTTATAGCTTAAATTCCTTTAGCATTGATAAATATTGGCTTTAAAACTCAAATCCACAAGATATATAGAATCCAGAGAAGCCAACACACCTTCATGGAAACCTCCATTCTTAGAACCACTTCCCACATCACACACTAAAATCAGCCAACACACCTGACATATGACCAGCAGGTAATGCATTGGTATTCACTGTGACTTCTCCTTCTGCTGAGTATGGCTTCTTTTCAAGTAATGAAGCCTAAACAGATGTTTAGTAATGAGGAGTGTGGGTATAATTCAAGACATGAAAAACATGGTCTCCTCTTTTAACAAATCCAGACTGCAGCCATTTACCCATTTTTCCCTTTGGGGAGAAAAAAAGAGTTGAATTAGAAGAGGTTTCTATTTTATTTTCATTTTTGCTTTTTAAAATAAAACATGTTATTGGTTTTACACTGCAGAAGTCAAAAGGGTGAATAATTTCCTGATGGTTTAGAGAAGTATCATCGATTTCAGACCATCCCCATACTGATTTCAACTGCATATCTACTTAAATGCAGTCAATAATTGTTCACATCTCTTTAACAAGGGGGTATAACCTAGCTGAGAAGTATATATTAAGATGAATGGAAAAAGAATATTCCGAGTATTTTTTTACATTTTAGCAGAAGCAGTGGCTAAAGTGGAATAGTCATCCTATCTAATAAAAGAGTAATATGCAAATTAACCATCACTCTGTCACAAAGATGGTGGCACCCAAAGCCACAAGATGGCGGCGCCCAGTCCCCTCAGCCCCACCGGAGTCCCCCAGTCCTGGGGGGGCGGCCTCTGAGAGTGGGCAGTGTGTGTGGCCTGGCGGAATGCTTGCTTCGTCGCCACGGCAATGAGACAAGTGTCCTGCCCCGGCCACGAGAGCCTCTGGGCAGCGGGTGCAGAGCGGCCAGGCCCCGCAGAAAGCAGAGAACCACGGGGAGTGGGCCTAAGCCATCAGGGCTCCTGAACTGGAGAAGGTTCCCCGAGGGCTCCCAGATGGGAGAGGGTGCAGGTCGGGCTAAGGGACCCGGGCCTCTAGTTAATTCTATAAAAAACAACAACAAAAAAAAAAACAACCACCAATTACACCCCAACCGGGTGGTTCAGTTGGTTGGAACATCATCCTGTACACCAAAAAGGTTGCAGGTTGGATCTCCGGTCAGGGCATGTATGGGAGGCAACCTATTGATGTTCCTCTCTCACATCAATGTTTCTTTCTCTGTCTGTCTCTCTCCCTCTCTCTAAAATCAATAAAACATATCCTTGGATGAGGATTAAATAATAACTAGAAGCCTGGTGCACGAAATTCATGCACTTGGGGGCGGGGAGAGTCCCTCAGCTCAGCCTGTGCCCTCTTGCAATCTGGGAGCCCTCAGGGGATGTCCGACTGATGGCTTAGGGAGCGGGCCTAAGCCATCAGTCGACATCCTTAGCAGTGCCACAGAAGCGGGAGAGGCTCCCACCACCACCACTGTGCTCTCCAGCCATGAGCCCGGCTTCTGGCAGAGTGGTGTTCCCCCTGTGGGAGCACACTGACCACTAAGGAGCAGCTCCTGTGTTGAGCATCTGCCCCCTGGTGGTCAGTGCGCATCATAGCGATCGGTTGTTCTGCTGTTCGGTTGATTTGCATATTAGCCTTTTATTATATAGGATGATAAAATTTAAAAAAACACCAATTCCTAGACATCTCCTCTAAGAGATTATGATCCAGTAAGAACGGGTAGGGCCCAGGAATCTCTTTTTAACACTTGTTCCGGTGATTCTTATCATCTGACACATCAGAGACATTGGCCATTTGTTGTTTTTGCTTGCCCAACATCTCTTTTTTCTTCTGATAAGAGCACCTCCGTTTTCCTTTGAGAAAGCACTCCTCCCCAACTCTCATTCACTGTGGGTAAGATTCTGGACATGTTGAGTGCCCATCTGAGGTTTGTGGCTGTGGAACTTAAAGAGAGATCAGAACAGTAGTTTTTGTTTTTTCCAGCCATTTCAGCTGCTCAGATGTCAGTACAGGGTAAACAGACAGATGGGTTTAACCCAAATCATGAGTTTGGAGACAAATCTAGCCAAGAGAAGTAGATAGAGAATTAATGGAATTCCCAAGACAGTGTTTAAATGAAAAGAAACAAAAAAATTAAGAATCAATGTTAAAAACAAATTTATCTTTCTCCTCTCTGATATAAAGATGAATTTTCTTAGGAAAGATTAGGCTGGATATTCTTTACCCTTATTTGCAGTAGTGTATAAAATTTTGAATCCACTACATTATCAATATCAAATAATAATACTACAACTGGTAGTGCATTACTTTTATATAATCATCAATGCAATTTATGTGTATTTTGCAAATTTTCAAATAAACCGGAAATCGAGGTAGGCAAGAATCAGGTGCATACATACTTGTTTAAGAAATCTTTCAGAATATAGCTTATAGTAACTCTTATCTCTCCTCACCTGTTAGGTTTTTAATTTTTAACACATTTTTCTACTCCACTTTAGCCATTGCTTCTTTTTAATATGTTTGATCTCAAACTGGTATCAATATGCCTAAGAGGAAGTGAGATATTTACAAATGAAATTTTGGCTTGGAAATTAAACTATGTTTAGACAGTCTTTCTTCCTGTCCAAATTTTGAGCTTAAATCCTGAAAAAGAAAATCATTTCTAGACTCCATAAATGCCCCAGTCCTAAGTCCTTCCGGAATTGTGAAATGGAAAATTAAATCGTTTTTGTTGGAAAACTCCCTGTTCAATGGGTCCAGATCAACACTCAGATGATGTCAGCAAATGTTACATTTTTTTCCAATTATGAAATGAATTATGGGGCGCTAGCTAACCACAGTCAGTCATTAAATAAAGCTATTTTGGCTGACACGTTGTTGTCCTGCCAGAAAACACAGGTGTTTTGTTTTTAAAGAATTTTTAAAACATTGCTTTAAGAAAAGATTGCATTAACAATCCTTGAGCACAAGCAATATAGGAGCATAAATAAGAAGGTGCTATTTGTGGAGAATTTGTGTGGCAAGGTAAAGATTGTATTTTCACATATGAAATAAAGAGTTGCTTTATGTACAAGGAATTGAAACATTTGGGCTATGATGTATGATGACAATGATATATGACCATGCATATTTAAACATCTATACAGAGTCTTAAGAGTTGAATAAAAAGCACCTTACAAACATGAATTATTATTATCAAGAACAAATTTTCTTGGACTGGGATTTTCAAAGAATGTTAGTTCATTCTTTCTATGATGAGTCCCAAGGGTTTCGAATGCATAGTCTCAAAATGATGGCATGTCCATCTGTCAATATCAAACATGTACTTGCTAATAATAGAACTTGAGCTGTGCTTGCATGTGGAGGTAGTTCCTTGAAAGACCAATGAGCATAAAATTTTTTCCTTGGCCCAGGTCATAATGACAATTTTTAACCATTTTGCATTTTTAGTAATACCTTTACACTTATTTCTTTTTTTCTCCATTTCAATCTGCTGTCTTCAATTTACAGGTTTCTAAGTTATTCCTAAATGAAGCATCTGCTTTCAGTTGATTCATCTAAGGAATTTGATTATCTCATCCAAACTATGACATCTTGAATCATGCATTAATGGCATGCTTATGGAATGAAACAGTTTTCTGTTTCAAAATGACTTTTCCCCCCTCTGTGTGTGTGTGTGCAAGAGTATAAATGTCACATATCTATAATCCTCAGAACTCAAACACTAATTGTTACTAACTTTTCTTCTGGGTGAAGATTATGTTTAAAAAGAACAATGGTCTACTGACAAGCATGCCTTAATAAACTCTTGCTGGAAATAAGTCTTAGGGTTTAAATGTTGAAATATTCTAAAATTGATGCCCCAAACATAAATTTCCCAGGTTTTATTTCAGAGTTTCTAAATCTTTTTGTTGCAGACTTTAGAAATAGCCCCTTCTCAAATTAATCATGGATATCTCATTTTTGAATGCTGATTTATACCAAGATCATTCTTTAAATCCTCAAGAGTGTCTTACAAACATACTTTAATCAGCAATACATTCAGAATTTCACTAATTATTTAGTCACAAGTGTGTGACATTCACCTGAGATACAAAGACATTTTTTTTAATACTGAAAGGACTTAAATTACTTATGAAAAAATTACTGCCCATACAAAATTGAATGATTCTGTAATAGTCTGGTAGAGAGAACTCTGAGCAAGCTATTGTTAACTAAATGTTAGGAACAATTGTAAAAGGAGAGAATTCTGATCAGTATACTAACATATTTATGAATATATAACTCTTCTACATCATTACATTCTTTCAAGTTTAAATGTGACAAATTCTGTTATCAAGCATAATTGGGGAATAGGTTCTGCTTAATCAAAAGTTCAGGTTAAATAAATAAGTAGTTCAATAAAAATTTGTATAGAAATATAACATATAAGTAGATACATAATAGATATATAACATTATATATACACATAAATACCAACTTTCCAAGAACTTCACAACAAGTGAGCCACTAAGACTTATTTAACTGCAAATGCTTTAAACACTGTCATCATAATATTCTAGAACTTAATCTCCATCAGAAATTTTCAACTGGTGTGCTGCAGTAGGCACTCTGGTATGCTGGAAGAATTTTTAAAACATGCAATACCTGACTATTTAGTCAGGGACACTGACCTCTTTTCCTCAGTGGTTCTCAACCTTCCTAATGCCGCGACCCTTTAATACAGTTTCTCATGTTGTGGTGACCCCCAACCATAAAATTATTTTCGTTGCTACTTCATAACTGTAATTTTGCTACTGTTATGAATCATAATGTAAATATCTGATATTCAGGATGTATTTTCACTGTTACAAATTGAACATAATTAAAGCATAGTGATTAATCACAAAAACAATATGTAATTATATATGTGTTTTCCGATGGTCTTAGGCGACCCCTGTGAAAGGGTTGTTCGACCCCCAAAGGGGTCGCGACCCACAGGTTGAGAACCGCTGCCTTAGATTGTCAAAGAAAAAAAAATGACAACAGCCAACAAAGTAGCTGTCCAGTGTGCATGCCCTGTCTTGAACCATAGAGGGAGTCCCCCCAAAAATGTATACACAATATAAAAGTTGATAGCTCAATTGTGAAAAGGAAATGTATTTTAATAAATACTGCCTTTACAATTATTCAAAGTTATTATTTTTCAAGGCTTCCACTAAACCAGTAACCCAAATATCGAAAAGATTGAGCCTATATGTAAGGAATAAGTTGGGGGTAAAGAAAAATCATGCAAATCAATAGTTTAGATGACGAAAGTTGTTCACCAATTTATTCCAACAAGGTCTTTTTATATTGTCGACATCTCTAACCATCTGATTAGGTTTCCATGAGCAAAGTCATAGACATTGACTTTTTAATCAATATAGCACAGGGGATTTTAACTTGTAAAGGAAAGTTTCACTAGAAAGAACCTTTAAGTAGTTATTTAACTAAGTCTTGCTTAACTAAAACACACCAGGATTTGTTTACATTTTATTTAAATTGTCTAATTAATTACAGAATTCTCTATTTAATTGGAAAGATTAATGATTGAGAAATTTTCAATTTCACATGAAATGACTCATTTCTTAGGTTGTTCAGAATAATGGTATCCCAGAAACATGAGTTCACCTATGGTTGTGAAATGGTGGGAGAAGGAAGGAAGAAGAGGAAAGGAAACCCATTTACATATGTATTTATGTATACACACACAAAACAACAAATAAACAAAAAACTCAAAATGGTCCTTAGGCATTATGAGTTAAACACAAATTCTTATTAAAGAAAGACTATGAAAATATTCCCCTACATTTCTCTAATACAGAGGATATAATATACCATGATATCAAATTTTCTTCTGATAAAGAAAGCCTTATTTATTTGTTCAACATAACCAGTACCATAGACTTTTAAAAATCCAACTGCCCCAATACTACTTTAAAACTAATATATCAAACTTTATTTTCATTAGAATGTAATTAGTCACACTAATAAATCAAAAGACCAAGACCCAAATTTTATATCTGTATCAGTCATCTATTTATCATCTGTCTATAGAAATGCAAACAATTATTGACTTCATTTTCTGGGGGAAAAATGCCAAATTAGTCCCTCTTCACAAAAAAAGCCATTCCAATTTGAGAACACTTTATATTTGCCTCATTCGCCAGCACCAACTCTACCTCATTTGAGTCTTTCCATTTCATTAGAATCTCCACAGCTATCTATGGCCCCAGTTACTGGTTCAGGGTCAAGACCTCTGGCAAAACCTCTGTTTGTCAGCAGCATCTCTTTGCTTCTTGGATGTGCTATAACCAGACTCACTGTCAAGGAAAGATTGTCTTTTTGTACCATCTTTTCCTTTATCAGCTCTTTTGAGAAATAAGAAATGTTTTAATAAACTCTGGACAATCTAAACTTTCTTCAGCTTCCCAATACTAGCAACATCTGTATTACCTTCCATTTTAGGAGACACTCCACCTTCCCATTCACATCCATCCTGTGCTTTTTCCACCACAGATTCTCCAGGTTCTGCCCCTTCAACTTTTTTACTCTTTCCATTCTGCTCCTTTCCTATTTTTTGCAATGTAGTTTTATCAGAGACCATTTTTTATTGCAAATTTAAAGAGCTATTACAATAATCTCTCATTTTCCACAGGGTATACATCCCAAGACCCTCAGTGGGTACCCGAATCTGTGAATAAAACCAACCCATTTATATACAGAGGTTGGCAAAAGTAGGTTTACAGTTGTTTGTATGGAAAATAATACAGTAATTAATAAATACTAATACAAGAATAAACTGTGGTTTGTGTACTCACAAATGTAAACCTACTTTTGCTCACCCCGTTCTATGTTTTTTCCTATCCATACATACCTATGATAAAGTTTAATCTATAAATTTGGCACAATAAGAGATTAACTATAATGACTAATAATAAAATAGAAAAATTGTAATAATATATTGTGTAAAACTTTTATGTGAGTACTCTTTCTGTCTCTCTGTCTCTGTCTCTCTGTCTTCATTTCAAACAATCCTATTGTACTGTACTCACCTTTTCACTTAAAGAGGCACTTTCTGCTTTTCTTTGGTGTATACAAATTGCTAACATCACTACCCTTGCCCTTTGGGGCCATTATTAAGTAAAATAAGGGGTATATGAACACATTCACTGTGTTGCCACCAAAGACAGTCTGATAATTCAGTTGGCTATGAAGTATCTAATGGGCTGGGGGTGTCTACAGCATGGATACAGTGGATGATAGGATGAATCGTGTCCCAGGTGGGACTGAGCAGAATGGCAGGAGAATTCCTCATGCTACTCAAAATGACACGCAGTTTGAAACTTACGAATTGTTTATTTCTGGAATTTTCCATTTAATATTTTTAGACTGAGGTTGACCTTAGGTAACTGAAACCATGGAAAGGAAACCATGAGTAAGGGGACTACTCTATTTTCTGCCTCCAAGTGGACCCCAGGTCAGCCACATTTCTGGCCCCCCTCATCTCGAGCTCAAGCTCCATTTAATTTTTATTTTTCATCTTATTGGACAGGAATAGGTCAGGTTATAAGGTACAATTCCAACATCTGGCAAAGCAAGGTATGAGGTCTACCTTGGGTCTCACCAGTATTCATCCACACACTCCCTGCCTCATTGCAGACAGCTTCTAATCATTGTCTTTCTCCACACAGAATGGAAGTCTCACAAGACAAATGCCATCATAGTTTGGGTGAACTGCAATAAAGGCAGGTCTTTGTGCATTAAGCGCTTCCAACTCCTTGACACCTCGACCCTCACTTTTACAAGCCTTCCTCCTTTGCCCTCACCCCACAGGCTTAGATCTACCCTAGTTTTCTTTTTGTGTCAAAGAGGAAAGAAGTCAAAGGTGCATAAAGGTCATTATTGATTGGACAAAAGACTGAGGAATTATCTACTTTCATAGGAACACTCATATACAACTGTTCTCTTCTCATTAGGACATCGTTGATGAACAATTCCTGACAGAGCTGTGTTGTGAGTGGCCCACAGAATGTGTTCTCCTTGTCTAGTTTGATCAAGGGACTGCTAGTGGCGAAGTAACAAAGGTAAGCAAATTCCTGAGGCTACATAAAACTCGTTTATAAGTAGGCATTTCTAGGAGCTGCAGGCTGGAGCTGGTTTAACAGCCTTTCTTCCCAGCATGTCCACCATTCCACACCAACATTCCCAGCACGTGGTAGCATGTCACTGTGCAGGGAAAGATGCCTGTGCCTCAATTAGATTGATATATTTTCTAAAAATATTTTCACCATTGAGTTTCCTGTGTAGGAAAGAATCTTTTAAAGCATTTATTGGGTTTTTGTCTGCTTGTGACAGTAATGAAAGCTCAACTTTGGAAGAATCTCAGAAGCGTAAGAATGAAAATAAAGATCATACATGGTTCCACCTCACAGAGAGAACAATGGTGACATTTTGGGGTATGTTCTTTCAATTATGAGAGACAAAAGAGATCATATTAAATGAATCATATTAAATTATATGGATCATATTAAATTATATATGCATTTTTTGTTTCCTACTTTTTTCATTTAATGTTTGAAAAATATTAATGAACCATTATAAAACAGAACTGCATTTGTCTCTGAATATTATGAGCATTTTCCAGTGATAGTAAATGCTCTTCAAAGACATGATTTTTGAAAGACAATGTTCAAAAAATTTATAAATAACATACTAAATCATTCTTCAATTTTTTGAACATACACATTGTTTCCTTTTGTAACAGCTTTATTAGATTATAATAAGCTGCACATATTTAAAGTATACAGTTTGCTGAATTGTGACCTATGAATGTACCTGTAAAGCCAACATCACAATGAAGACAGTGAACGTATGTGTCACCTGAAAGAGTTTTCTTGTGCTCTTCTGTAATCGCTCCCTCCTGCTCTTCCTCATCGCCACCCCCATCTCCAGGCACTATAGATTAGTTTGTATTTTCTAGTCTATTTCATAGATGGGATAATATATTATGTACTCTCTTTAGTCTGGCTTCTTTCATTCATAATTACTTTGAGATTAATTTATATTGCTATGCAATTAGTAGTTATTTTCTCTTATTGCTGAGTAATATTCCATTGTATGGATATACCATAGTTTATTAATCCATTCACTTATTGATGAACATTTTTGTTGTTTCTGGGTTTTTTTTAATTACAAATAAAACTGCTATAAAGAGTGTGTACCTTTGTATAGCCGTGTTGTCTTCTTTTGGATCATCTATACAAAGACTTATACACAAATGAATATAGCATCTGCCGATTAAAGTATCATTTTCAATATTTTTAAATGACTTTATTTTTCAACATTTACAATACTGATTAATGGTGTGTAAGATCTATTTTTTACTTTGTTAATTTGGGAGCAACTGGGAAAGGAGAATTTTACACAATGCAAGCAAAAGCAAGAAACAATATATTCAAAACTTGGAAACCAGATTTTTATGGTTTCCCGTCGTATATTTAAGACCTTTATCCATTTTGAGTTTATTTTTGTGTATGGTGTAAGTTGGTGGTCTAGTTTCATTTTCTTGCATGTATCTGTCCAATTTTCCCAACACCATTTATTGAAGAGACTATCTTGACTCCAATGTATGTTCTTGCCTCCTTTGTCAAATATTAATTGAGCATATTGGTTCGGGCTGATTCCTGGGCTCTCTATTCTATTCCATTGATCTATATATCTGTTCTTGTGCCAGTACCAGGCAGTTTTGAGAACAGTGGCTTTGTAATACAGCTTGATATCTGGTATTGAGATCCCACCTACTTTGTTCTTTCTCAGGATCACTGCAGCTATTCGGGGTCTTTTTTATTCCAGATGAATTTTTGGAGAGTTCGTTCTAGGTCTGTGAAATATGCCGTTGGTATTTTAATGGGAAGTGCGTTGAATTTATAGATTGCTTTGGGTAGTATGGACATTTTGATGATGTTGATTCTACCAATCCAAGAACATGGTATGTTCTTCCATCTCTTTATGTCTTCCTCTATCTCTTTTTTCAACATCCTGTAGTTTTCTGAGTAGAGGTCTTTTACCTCTTTCGTTAAGTTTATTCCTAGGTAGCTTAATTTTTTTGGTGCGATGGTAAATGGGATTGTTTTTTTAGTCTCTCTTTCTGCAAGTTCACTATTGGTGTGTAGAAATGCCATAGATTTCTTGGCGTTAATTTTTGGAAACCAGATTAATCTTTTCAAATAATCACTCATTTTATCCTAGACTAGGAGGGATCAGGCCATAGAGAATTAGCACGTGATACAGCACAATTCAGTTTCAATGTTTTCTTATATTTTCACTGAGTTTGAATGGATAGACTTTCATTACATCCTAGCTTTGAAGCTGTCCTTCATATGTACTAAAACGTTAAGTCTATGGGCTTCTCTCATTTCAAGTATATTTTGGGCTTTCCACAGGGTTTCCAAGTATGTGTTATTTCTCAAATGAGTTAACATGGCCATCAGTATGTGAAGCCTCGTGCTTACCCAAATGGAAAGTAAATCTGTTTCAAACAGATCTGTTTTATTACCATTCTCACTACTTTATTTTGGAGCTTTCTAACTATCCAGATATCAAGACATGATCCGTAGTAATTCGTGGACCTCCACAAATTAAGAAACTGGTAAAGTACCAGGGACAGTAACTTGACACAGTCCCAGATGCTCATGTGCAATTTCATACATACAGTCCCTTTGAGGTCAAGTGGAATTGACATCCTAATGCTGATTGGTAGATCACCATCAGACGCCAAGTCAGATAGCAGTTTTTACAGATCTAACTACTGTTGCTCAACTGGGTGTCCATGGAAACTGAAAAGTTGGTTTGTTGCCTAGAGAAGTGGAAAGAAAACCAAGTCATTTGGTTTCTATGTGGTTTTTATGAAACTAAGAAAAAAATTTTGGCAAATGATAAAAACAAGGATGGCTAAAGCTATGATTCCCCTTGGTCAATTCTTGATCTTATCAAGGAATATTCTCTATATATTACTTAGGAATATAAAAATATTCTAAATGAAGGAGTACCAGTGTCTAGGGTGATTTGATTCTTGGTTAGATTTAAAAGAGTGACCAACATATGCAACAAAATATCATAGGTTAAAAAATCGTTGGATTCATTACATATGGAAAATGTTTCTCATCCACAAATTCAACAGAGTTCCAAGTATGAAAGAAAAGGCTAGTATTTAATAAGGGCGGAGGAGACTGAAACACCTATTCATTAATCCTATGGAAATATTTGTCACTCATATGTGGTTTAGAGAATTGGGTAAAAATAGCATTTTCCTAAGAACTTGTTCATCTGGGTATGAATCTTTATCTATCTGAGCAACGAAATATGACAACAGTAGGGAGGAGATTTATAAAATGAACTCTTTGAAAGACAGGGATGCAAAAGTGACAACTTGGCACATGTTGGCATGATTTCACAGCCTGCCATCAGCTAGAAAACAACTCCTGGCAGATCCCCTCTCTCAATAATTGCACAAAATTAAACAGGCCAAGAAAGGTGGCATACATGAGTTACAACCAAGAGTTGGCCTGACCTCAGCTGTTCAGTATTTTGGATAATTAATGCTGCTTTTTAGCTTGCCTTAGAATACTTAGAAGAAATACCTATAAAAATTGAACTTCAACAGGAAAAATAAAAATTGGTTTTATTCATGAGTCACAGTTAAAATGCCCACAGAGGCCAGGTAAGAAATGAAAATCAATGTATGGAACTGAGCAGGAGCAAACAATAGCACAAGTGTGATGATAAACACCACTGACACACAGGCTCAGGGTTGGGGAGTAATGGGGGAGGAATGACAACTGTAGCAAAGTATAGAACACATTTCTTCTTGAGCCATTTGATGCCATGTCTTCAGATATTTCCAAGGCTAGGTTTGGTTTGCCATATCTTGCTGGAGTTCTCAAAATGATTTATTTATTTAAAAAAATAGTAAAATTGATGTGAACACAACTGACTGTCACACATTCATAAATCGTTAAAAATGATGTGTAATTTTGTGCAAATCACAAATCTGTATAAAAAGTAATGCAAACACACGCATGCCCACACACACACACACACACACACACACACACACACACGGTACAATGCCAAGAGATTAAAGAAAGCTGACTTAGTTAATATATAAAAACTGAAAAACATGAGCTGAGTCCAGTGGGAAAGGGGATATTTTCCTGCTTCACTTTCTTCCTTCATGCTCCTAGACCCGTGGTCGGCAAACTGTGGCTCGTGAGCCACATGTGGCTCTTTGGCCCCTTGAGTGTGGCTCTTCCTAAGCCTTAGGAGTACCCTAATTAAGTTAATAACAGTGTACCTACCTATATAGTTTAAGTTTTAAAAAGTTGGCTCTCAAAAGAAATTTCAATCGTTGTACTGTTGATATTTGGCTCTGTTGACTAATGAGTTTGCCGACCACTGTCCTAAACTATTTCCTATGTGTGTTTTGGCTTTGTATTTAGGGTTTAAGTCATCAAGAGGTTACAGTGAAGAAGGTGGGTTTATTGCTCACTTCTCCTCTGCCTTTAGAAGAGTTATTTCATTGTAAGCCATCCCGTGTCAGTCCTATTATTTTCTAATCCAAAAGCTTTCCTGGTTTATCTGCAAACCCAAGTCCCAGCTCTTTTAAATATATATATTTATTTCAGAGAGGACAGAAGTGGGAAAGAGAAATAGAAACATCAATGATGAGAGAGAATCATTGATCGGTTGCCTCCTGCATGCTCCACACTGGGGATCGAGCCCACAACCCGAGCATGTGCCCCAACTGGGAATCAAACCGTGACCTTTTGGTTCATAGTTCAATGCTCAACCACTAAGCCATTCTGGCTGGGCCAAGTCCAAACTCTTCAGCTCAGGCCCAGCAAGCTTCCCAAATGTGCTCTGCGGCCACACACACACTCAGCTTTCACCTGATGCTCCTCCTCACAATCTCTTGTAGCCCACTGCCATATTGCTCTACCTCTAAATGATGCTTTTTCTGTATTTCTCTCCATCAAACACCTACTTATCCATTAAGATCCACCTTCTGTGGGAATCCCTCTAAGACCAAACCAGTCCAGGATGATTTCATATTCCTGTAAATTTCACATGAAATCATAACAACAATGTTGATGTTCATAGACAACACATCTCATTTACTTCTAGCCAGTGATTCTCTATGAAACAAATATTATTATTAACCCCCATTTCACAGGTGAGGATTTTGGGAATCTGGGAAAAGAAAAGATCTCTTTCCTGATAGAACAATAACAGGAGGAATCTTATTGGACAACTTTGATTATTTGCTCATCCCTGAACCAGTTACTGTGGTCAGGCCTTGTATTACATACTGATGTTATGGGGGTCAGATGAGCCAAACCTCAAATCATATTGACAGATATCAGAGGGGAGGCAAGGTTCCAAAATGTAAGAAAGAATGTTGTGGAGACAAACACAAAATATTCACTCTTGTTCTCACATGGAGACTGCAACCCCCAGCTTTCCTTACTTAAGTAAAGCGAGACTTCTAGCCAAAATGATGCAGGGAGTCCACACTTAATATACTACCTCTGCTTCAGCCACATAAAAAGGAAAGATAAATATAAGATTTTTAAAAAATGGGTAGAAAAATAAAATAAATATCTTTGTAGACTAAGAACAACCAAAGAAACATAAAGCTCTGAGCAGAGCTGTAGTTGGTAGACATAGGACAGTTTCAATATTTAAAGTTAAGAGCAAGTTGAACTTTCCTTATTTCTAACTCAATTTCCAATTTTCTATATTTCTAACCCTTCTGACCATGTGACATGACATGTGAAAGAAGACTGGAAAAAACTATTACTGACCAACAACTAGAACTAGGACTTTATCAAGGTGAAAATCTACAGATCTAATACAGCTTTTTGATAAAGTTTCCTACTGGATCTGTGCTATCCCCAGTATTAAGATGAGTCCTCAAAATGTCATTATAAATTCCGGTTCTGGATAGAGCTACATAGTGAGCCAGATAAGGCCACCATGAAACTGTTGGACAGGGAGATGTGAACACAAAGTGGGGAGGGTCTTATTCAAATACCTCCAACTAAAAATTAGCCTACACACTGAAATTCCAAAATATTTGAGGAAATATATAACACTAAGAAAGACTAAATAACGAGAACATGAATTTGCTCTAGGTGAAAATAATTTACGAAATTGTCTGATGAATACTTTAAGTAAGTTTAGAATGTTCAAGTAAAACACAATTGAATGATTTCAGAAAAAAAAAATATTTTTTTAAAGGAGCAGGTGCCCGGCTGGCATGGCTCAGTAGTTGAGTGTCAACCTATGAACCAAGAGGTCACAGTACTATTTCCAATCAGGGCACATGCCCAGGCTGTGGGCTAGATCCCCAGTGTCAGGTATGTAGGAGGCAGCTGATCGATGATTCTCTTTCATCATTGATGTTTCTATCTTTCTCTCCCTCTCCCTTCTACTCTGAAATCAATAAAAATATTTTTTAAAGGAGCAGGAAATTATGAATAAAAGGACAAGCAAAATTAGTACTGCACACAATTTAAAAAGTTAGAACCACAATGATATTTCCCTTCACACACACTAGGATGACTAAAATGAAAAGTCAAATAATAACAAGTGTTGGCAAGGACATAGAGAAATTAGAACCCTCCCAACTGTTCGTGGTAATGTAAAATGGTACAACACTTTGGGAAATAGTATGGCATGTCCTAAAACAATTAAGCATAGAGTGATCATCTTACCCAATAATGCTACTCCTAGGTATATACCTAAGAAAAATGAAAACATATTTATATACAGAAACTTGTATATGAATGTTTATACCAGTATTATTCATGATCGCCGAAAGATGGAAGCAACCCAAATATTGATCAATTGATGAACAGATAAACAAAGTGTGGAATATCCATATGATAGAAAATGACTTAGCCATAAAAAAATGAAATACTGATATATGCTACATCATGAATGAATCTTGAAAACTTTATACTAAGTTTAAAAAAAAAAGCCCTAACCGGTTTGGCTCAGTGGATAGAGCATCAGCCTGCGAACTCAGGGGTCCCAGGTTCGATTCCGGTCAAGGGCATGTACCTTGGTTGCGGGCACATCCCCAGTGGGGAGTGTGCAGGAGGCAGCTGATCGATGTTTCTCTCTCATCGATGTTTCTAACTCTCTATCCCTCTCCCTTCCTCTCTGTAAAAAAATCAATAAAAAAATATATTTAAAAAAAAAGCTTATCACAAAAGAACCATATGTTATATAATTTTGTTCATATTGGAATCTAGAATAGAGAAATCTAAAGAGACAGAAAGTAATTGCTGTTGATTAGGGTTGGTGTGGGAGGCAAAGGGGAAAAAGAAGAATAGGGTGGTGAAAGCTAAAGGGTACCAGATTCCAGATTTCTTTTTTGAGGTGATGAAAATGTCCTAAAATTGATTGTGGTGATGGTGGCACATATCTGTGGCAAACCCTGTAAAATGGTCTTAAAATTTTTTAATTTGGATTTTCCCCTTCAACAAAAATTTTTGAAGGACAGTATAGACGTTTGTTGAGACTGTCTGGATGAATAGCCTGTAACCACTACCAGATAATGTTAGTGCCCATGCCTATTCGTGTTTATCATCTCTTCTCACCACATGAAAAGCCTGAAGGCCTCTAGGCAAGTAACACAGATTAGAGGTTCAGAGACATTTAGATTTAGATTCCATCATTCAGAGTCTTTAAGAAAATGATGGGGAAACCCAGCCATCACACAGTTATGGTCGGAAAGAGAAATGAGACTCAAAGAACTCACCCACAGCCATCAGGAACACCTTCGTCCTGGGAGTGGATATACTGTGAGTCCTGTATATCCACCTTGTATGGTATTAGCAGCAAGAATAATAGCAAACCCACAGTGAAGGATTTGTTATGACAACTTTTTAAAACGTTTTAGTATTCTTTTTAGGGTGCAATATTCAAGTGATTAGATCACTTGTTAAAAACAAGATCATTGCCAAGACCGGTTTGGCTCAGTGGATGGAGCGTCGGCCTGCGGACTGAAGGGTCCCGGGTTCGATTCCGGTCAGGGGCATGTGCCTGGGTTGTGGGCACATCCCCAGTGGGGGATGTGCAGGAGGCCGCTGATCGATGTTTCTCTCTCATCGATGTTTCTGACTCTCTGTCTCTCTCCCTTCCTCTCTGTAAAAAATCAATAAAATATATCTTTAAAAAAAAACACAAGATCATTGATTAAGAGGAAAACGAATAATATGGATCATGATAATGATTCAAACCATGGTCTATCATGCCCCAAATCAAAAGAATCATGTGAATGTAAATTTTCTTTCCTATATTGAACCCAGAGTTCAAGCCAGACCATCCATGACATCAAGCATATAATTGTTCACCTGAATTATATTGTTTTGCAATTTTCTTTATATTAGATTCCTAAATTTGTCTTTGTTTGTTATTTTAATGAGTGTTAGGTATTATGAGTTTAAATCTAGTTTTATTGCTGTATATACACATTTGATATAAAAAATAATTGACCTTGGCATTAGAAGTCCATGGAAATTATTTTCCTCTAAAAAGGTTCTGTGCATTTCTTTGTTGTGAGGATTCAGTGAAACAGTTTGTAAAGTGCTTAGGCAAGAAATGAAAATTTTAGACTTGAGCAAGTAACTAAATGATCAAAATGTTCATGGTCTGAAATTGCCATAAAGATAGCTAGACATCAGAGAAAAGAGAACATAGGTGACCTCAATGAACTAGAATGGATTGAGACTGATATGTTTTGAATAAACAGAAATTTATTTTAAAGTTTCAAAACCTTCTTGAAAATAGTTTTAAATCGTATTGGTATGCTTTCCTCATTAAACAAGGTAATTTAATCTTTATTTTATGAACTAGAAACTGTCAGTGCCTCAGTTTCAGCTTTCAAAAATAGTTTTAGTATAGATCCATCATTGCAGGAAGTATACAAAAGAGAAATTACTCTTTAAAAAATATATAGGATGTAAGGATTTTTCATGCAACTTTCCTCCTTTTTCAGCTAGGGAATATATAACATGAGGCTTCTCTTGTTAATTGACCTCTGATTTTGCATACATTGTTACTTTGATGTAGGATTGATAGGCCTAAATGTTTGGTGTGGGAGAGGAGGTGAATCATTTGTCCCTATGTACAAAGCATCCAGATATTTATATTAATTTTAGAAACTTTAATTGAGTGGCTGCTAAGGAAAAGAAACTGGGGGAGGGATAAGCAGAGAGATAAAGAGGTGAGTGAGATACTGTCACCAACTTCCTAGAACTTTATAGCCAAAGGGGAAATCAAAACTGTAATCCTACTTCTACAGTGAACCTCAGCACCCAGATGCAGTGATCAAATATAAGGCTGAGAGGACATTTAAACACTCGGAATTCCAACATCATCCACAGTGGTGCTGACAGCTCTCTGTCTACTAATAAGTCATCCTGTAAGTCCATATAATTAATGGATTGATGTCATGACAGGGCCAGTTCCTGAGAGCATGCCTCAGGCTCTGGGCAGAGCCCTGTCCTGCTAATACTTCTTTGAAAAATGAGGATAAAAAGGTAGATCGCAAATTTATCAGATTAGCAATTAAAAACAAACCAGAAAAGACAGCAAACTCAGGATGAGAGAATCAAGATCCCAAAAGCTGAAATATTTGGCTAAATGTTTAACAAGATGATTAAAAGGGGGAAATGTAAGTTCCTGCACTTTGACCCATTAAAAAACACAGTCTACAAATACAGGATGGGAGAGGCATGGAACAGTGTGTGTGTGTGTGTTTCAAAGAATCAGACTTGAACTGGCTTGAACTGACAACCATACAAAGAAGAAATGTAAATTACAACCATACAAAGAAGAAATGTAAATTATTGATAAACAAAACTGTTTATTCTTATTTTAATCAAATAAATTAAAACAATAATCTCTCAATCTACCAAATTGATAATAATAGGAAGAATGGTAATTCTTATGCTGGATAAGAAGGATATAAAGGAATAGGCCTTCTCATGTTCTTCATTTTAAAGTGTGAATTGGTAAGTTCTACAACAGTTTGGAGATATATATTGGAAATCATAAATCCCTTTTATCCAAATAATTACACATCTGGGATTTTTTTAAATTAAATAATTAAAGATGCACCTAAGTATTTAGCTACTGGAGGGTTAATCACAGCATTTATTTTTTCTAGCTGTACTGAAATATTATTGACATATAACATATGGAAGTTTAAGGCATGCAATGTGATGTTGTATGTGTGTGTGTGTGTATATATATATATATATAGAGAGAGAGAGAGAGAGAGAGAGAGACAGACAGACAGATGGTTACCACAACAAGGTTAGTTAATACATTATTCACCTTGCATAATTACCTTTTTTTCTTTTTGTGGCAATAACATTTAAAATCTACTCCATCTACTCCCTTAAGATCTTTCAAGTATATAATACAGTATTGTTAACTATAGTCACCATGTTGTACATTAGATTCCCCAGAACTTATTCATCATACAACTGGAAGTTTGTACCACTGACCAGCATCTTCCTACTGTCCTAAGCCGCCAGCCCCCAGCAACCACCATTCTATAGTCATCCCTTGCTATCTGCTGGGGATTGGTTCTAGAACTCCACCCCCTCTTCCACTCTTTCAGATCTAAAAAATCAATGGATCCTCAAGTCCCTTATATCAAATAGTATAGCATTTGCATATAACCTATATTTGTATATAGGCTACAGCAGGGTATGTCTACCCATCACTTCACGGGGATTCAGCGTAGTGCTTGACACATGGCAAATTCATGTTCTCCTCTTTGGAACTTTCTAGGGTTTTTTTTTCCCCAAATAGTTTCAATCATGGTTGGTTGCATCTACAGTTTCAAAACCTGAGGATACAGAGGGCCAAGTGTACTCTCTCTTTGTATATTTTTGTGAATAATGCTGCAGTGAACATGAGGGTTGTTGATATCTCTTCAAGATCCTGATTTCATTTTCTTTAGATATATACCCAGAAATGGGAATTGCTGGATCATCTGGTAGTTCTATTTTTAATATTTAGAGGAACCTCCATACTGTTTTTTAATTTATATTGCCACCAACAGTGTACAAAAACACCCTTTTTTGCACATCCTTGCCAATACTTATTCTTGTCATTTTGATAATGGACACCCTAACAAATCTGAGGCAATATCTCATTGTGGTTTTAATTTACATTCCCTTAATGATTAGTGGATGATGAGCATCTTTTCATGTACCTATTGGCTATTTGTTTATCTTCTTTGGAGAAATATTTATTCACATCCTTTGTCCATCTTTCAATTAAGTAGCTTTGTGGTGGTGGTTGTTGAATTGTAGGATTTTCTATATATTTTGGATATTAGCCCCTTATCAGATATGCAGTTTGCCAATACTTTCTCCCATTCTCTAGCTTGCCTTTTTTTATTATTGTGCAGAAACTTTTTAGTTTGATGTAGTCATACTTGTTTATTTTTGCTTTGGTGGCTTGCATTTTGGGCACTGTTGTTCTCTTTGTGTTTATTGAAATTGTCTCATTTGTCTAATTAAAATAATATTTATATTTAAATACAAGTTGAAAGCAAGGTCAATATGAGTCTACAGGATGAAATGACTGTCAAAATACCTAAGTTTGGCTACATTGACAGAGAATAATATTTAAAAAAAAAAAGAGGCAGAGATCAGATGTGATCTGGAATATAGAGCTCCTTCCATTTGGGGAGCCACACTTTGCTAGGGACACTGACATAGAGACCTTTTAAGGGTATTTAGAGGAAATCAATCAGAATGGTGAGAAAATCCAAAATCATTTCATAATAGGGATGGTGGAGAGAAGTGGGGACACCTAGCTTAGGAAGAAATGGGCTTAGAGGGAGCATAATGACTCTTAAATTTTTAAAGGGCTATAACTTGATATAATCATCATAAGCATTTATTTATTGAGTGCTCATTAATCCTCACCACAACTTTATAAGGAAGATACTAATATTATGCTTCCTTTACAAATGAGGGAACTGAAGCTCAGAAAGGTCAGGCAACTTGCCCAAAGTCATACATGCATTAATGGTAAAGCCAGCATTCAAACCAGAATCTGTCTATCTCACCTCCCAACAAAGGAAAAGGGACTGGGCTTGTTTGTGTGGCTCCTAAATAATATAATTAGGACCACAGAAGATATCTCTGTACTTAGATTTATCTCAGAAAAATCAAAACTGTCCAGCTAGGGAATGGGTTGCCATGGAAGATAATGAATGTCCCTCTACACATTTATTTCTTTTTTTGTTTAATCAAATAATTTTAATCAAGTTAACAGTAAGCAGTAAAAGTGCAATTGAGAAGCCCCATATTTTACATTTTTTAATTGTTTTTCATTATTTTTCCTTATAAGGTGTTGATGGTGGGACCCACTCTTGAATCCTCTCTCTCATGGTGAAATATAAGGTACATATGATTCTGGAGGGCAGCTCACCTTGAATTTATGGCTTGTCCAAATGAATTTATGAGCAGTAGGTGGTTTTGTTGTTGGAGGATCATTAGTCACACAGTGAGGCCAACCATGCCATTCAGGCGGCACCATGCTTCTTCTGCATCAGAGAATGTGTTTTTGCCATTCACTTCAGTGGTATATATAACCCATCAGTGACAGCCAAAAACTGCTTCATACTGTTTGTCCCACACTGTCTTCCCCCACTAATGCACCAACCCTCCACATCATTTGCCCTGAAGAGAATTCGTAGATAGCCTCAGATGCCACCGACCTGCTGCAGCCGCGCTTCAAGACCATCTTGTCCTGTAGGCCGACGCTTCCAGGTGCACCATTCCTGTCCTATACATTTAACGTAGGGTCAGTAACACTCAGAGTGATGCCAAAGGGATCTCAGACTTCAGTATGCATGAGCATCATCCGGAAGAGCTATATAAAACAAGATTCCCATGCTCCACCCCCATAAATCCTGATTCACATGTCCTGGGGTGGTAAGATTCAGGAATTTTTTATTCTGTCAGGCTCCCAGGTGATACCAATGATTCTGGTCCAGGATTATACACTGAGATTCTTTTCAAGCCCTAAAATTCTATTACTTTTTAAAATTCAAACTCTCTGAATTAGACAAATTTTGTATCACAACCTGTTTCACGGAGTTGTAGCCATCGTGCCCCTAAACCATGCAAGTCTTGTTTGTTTGCTTCCTTTTTCTTATTCGAGTCAATAGAGTGTTTTACATGCTTTTAATGTAGCCTTTGTATAACCCTGTGGATTTTTTTAATTCTCAGACATTGTTCATATATTAGAAACTGGCCCTTTTTTTTAGAACCCCATCTATATTTCTGATGAAGACTGAATAAAAGCAAACCTCATTAAATGATGAGACAAGGGACTGATAAATCTTAGCATCTTCTAATTGTCCGAGAGGAAATGTACTTTTCTAGTATGATTCACTCTTCAGCTGTCTAGCTCAATTTGGAATGGGAAATGAAAATGCTATTGTTTGCCAAGAAATAAGGACGATGACCATATGTTCTAAACTGTGTTTTATTATTTTCAACAGTGACAAACTGAGCATTAGTAAGTAGTGTTAATTTTTCAGAACTTCCAAACTCTACTCCTGTTTACTTTGAGGGCACCTTTCTTTGCTCTTACCTACTTTTTTGATGAGGTAAAAAATTGCCCAGTGTCTTTAAAATAGGCAAAAGCAATCCAAAATCAAATATGAAGGAGAAAATAAGGGCTCCCCATAACTGCACCACCGGCCCCTGCTTCCTGGAGAGCAGCTGATGCAGCGTCCACAGCTGCTCTTTACACACAGGCCTGTCCCCCGCCAACTGAACAGCCAGCATCCTCATATAAGAACCGCAAGTGGCTTTTAAGTTGATAAGATAGAGTGTAGCTGCTGTATTTTATGACATAATTGAGCCGGTGTTCCTTTACAGAGTGCCACTGGCTGGCCAACTTTTAAGTCATAAACATTTGATTGTGGAGTCATTTAATTTAATGATTTGTTTAATCTTCAAATCACAAGAGGCTATTTTCAAAACACTTTGTTGCCATGTTGATCCTCTTTCAAGCTAAAGGATTAATAACATGTTGAAATGCGGTAGAAAAAAATTGACAATCAAGTTCTTTCTAAAAGAAACGGCACCTGAACAGAACATCAGTTGTATGCAGTGACAGATAACAGATACCTTTAAAGGACCAAACCTTTAAAATCACAAGCATTGTGGATTGAAATCTTTCTAAAATGTCTCATAGGCTTTCTTATTATCTTAAACAGAGCTGTGGAACACACTTTAAACATCCTTTAATGAATCAAAATGATCCTTATAAGTAAGTGTGATTCTATTATAGAACCGATTGGTATCCTCAGAGTTGAGGTTTGGTTGAATTTTTGCCTCTAAAATGCTTTCAGAACCTTACACTATTAGTCCTTTCATTGAATTTTTACAGTATTACACTTTTCCTTTTCACTTAAATGTGCCGACCACTGTTAATTTTTCCTTCCCTTTTAATTTGCTGTTAAATTTATTGTGTGCTAGAAATCTGGGTTGCTAAACTTACTGGAAGTGTGTGCAAATGAGTAAGAGGAGTCGTTCTGAGATTTCTGTGACTCCTTAGTGTGTGAGAGTTTGTGCCATAAGTTTTAGCCTCTTGAAGAGTTTATTTTTGAACTATTCCTGCTGCCTCTTTATTGTCCTGTAATTAGGTTGCCAGATACCTGCCCTCTAGTTCAGAAAAGTGGGGCTGTGATCAAGCAATGATGGTGGCTGAGGTTTGTTTTATTATCATGCTGCTCTAGCCAGGTGAACTCTCTGTCTTCATATCTACATCTTAGAGTGTAGCACCCACAATAGCAAACTGATTCTAGATAACTTTTCTCTTCAAAACCTAGCATCCCTCCATCTCTAAAGAGGAATTTAGACCTCACAAATGAAACCACAATAAGAGAAGAACATATGACGTCAGATAGGAGTTTTATAACTCAGCCACCAAGACCTTGTGAATGGAAGACAGTCAGTCCCTCAATTGGAGTTTTTCACCTCCCCTACCTTGAGAGATTAAGGAAGGAACCAAAATAGGAAAACAGGGAAAATATACCATATTACCCTCCTGAGAGTCGTGATTCCTTGAAATACTTTTCAAGTTATAGGTACAGGTTCCTTTTGCTGCTGTAAGAAATGGCTTTCATCAGGTAAAAGTTTTCATTCTGGCCCTCAATAACCTCTAGGATATGGTTCAAACCTGCCCCACACCCCTTCCTAATCTCACTTTCTACTGCTCTCTCCATGCCAGACCCAGTCCTCCCTGGCTCCCACATCTTCCATGTCTCTGCCTTTCCAGCACTTATTAGTGCTAATATGTACTCCTCAGGGGGGAATAGAAAACCAAGGTGGGCGTTCCATGGTCAAATAAATCTGGGAAATGCTGCATTAATCCGTATAAGACAGATATTTTTAACTACAGTACTCAAAATCAGTTAAAATCCTAATGTTCAGTTAAATCTCCAAAAGGGGAATGTAGTATAGAGCGAGGGTA
Organism: Myotis lucifugus; assembly: GCF_000147115.1. Classification (NCBI taxonomy): domain Eukaryota; kingdom Metazoa; phylum Chordata; class Mammalia; order Chiroptera; family Vespertilionidae; genus Myotis; species Myotis lucifugus. The sequence continues at coordinate 2,297,481 of NW_005871063.1, read as the reverse complement.
AGCACTCGTCCCCATTACCTAGGACAGCCCCAATTTATACCTGTTGTCCCAGCAAAATTAATAGTGTCTTTTTTAGCTTTTTTAAAAAATGCCTCATGTTGAACAATATGGTTTTCCTATAGATACCACTTTATAAATTAATTTGACCACGATACCCATTTCTCATAGAATATCTAAGTATCCTGTGAACACAGCTTGGGAAACATGACCTTTGCCCCACTTTGCTAGCTGTCTACCTAGATCTCAAATCGTTACACTCTGGTGAAGTCTTCCCTTATTACTGGGCCTCCTGCACGCTGGAAGTACTTTCTCCCTCTGAAAGTCATAATGCCTTCTTTGTATCTTTCCCTTGCAACATTTAGCATTTTCTGCCCCATTTTTAGTTTGGGGTTCAAGCCTTCCTTCCAATACTGTAACATTCACAGTCAAATCCAGGTAGTGTTTCACTTTTTATTCCCCCAAAATGCCAAACTCAAAAAACACCTTTGGATGATTAAATTTAGTTGCACCTTTCTTTCAGTATTTGGAGGCAGATCCCCAATGCAGGTCAACCCATTTCCCACCCCTTCCCTCTCCCTGCCTTCTTGCAGGCCTCTGCTCATTATCCATCCCACCCCCTTTCCTATCTCCCACTTAAGCATTTAAGCATGCTCAAAATTCTCCCGCCTTACTTCCTTGTCACTTGTCAATCCACTCCCTTCTGGCTTCTGTCTTAAATCCTCCACCCAAATTGCTCACATCAGAGTCACCAATCACTTTTTTTCCCCTAAATCCAATTGGTACTACTCATTTGGGTTTGGAAAGCTCGGATTCTGAAAAAGTTTGCTTCCATGGTTTATACTCTCTGAAAGTACTCAAAGGTCCTCCAAAACTTACTAGTAAATATAGAATTACCATATGATCCAGCAATTCCACCTCTAAGTATATACCCAAAGGAATTGAAAGCAAAAAAACTCAACACAGTTACTTGTACAGTGATGTTCATGGCAGCATTAATCAATAGTCAAAAGGTACAAAGAACCCAAATCTCCATCATGTAGATGAGTGGATAATCAAAATGTGGTATATACGTTCAATGGAATGTTATTCTTTTTTGTTGTTGTCGTTGTTAACCCTCACCTGAGGATATTTTTTCCATTGATTTTCAGAGAGAATGGAAAGGAGGGGGAGGGGAGAGAGAGAGAGAGAAACATCAGTGTGAGAGAGACACATCCATTGGTTGCCTCTGGCATGTGCCCCAACCAGGGCCAGGGACAAACCTGCAACTATTCAGTGTGCTGGCCAATGCTCTAACCCAGTGGTCAGCAAACTCATTAGTCAACAAAGCCAAATATCAACAGTACAATGATTGAAATTTCTTTTGAGAGCCAACTTTTTAAAACTTAAACTATATAAGTAGGTACATTGTTATTAACTTAATTAGGGTACTCCTAAGGCTTAGGAAGAGCCACACTCAAGGGACCAAAGAGCCGCATGTGGCTCATGAGCCGCAGTTTGCCGACCACAGCTCTAACCACTTAGAAACACAGGCAAGGGTGGAAGATTATTCTTTATTAAAAAGGAATGAAATTCTGCTACAAGCTACAACCTGGATGAACCTGGAGTTTGAACATTATGCTAAATGAAATAAGCCAGACACAAAAGGACAAATATATGATTCCACTTATGAAATATCTTCTATATATATATATAAAAGGCTAATATGCAAAGTGTCCCCTCAGGAGTTTGACCAGGAGACCAGGAGTTTGCTCGCTCGCTATGACGTGCGCTGACCACCAGGGCGCGGCATGGAATGAAGGAAGGCCTCAGCCGGCAGCCAGGGAATGGAGGCCCTGGCTGGCAGCTGGGGAAGGGAGGCCCCAGCCGGCAGCCGGAAGGCCCTGATCAGCCCTGATTGCCAGCCAGGCCTAGGGACCTTACCCGTGCATGAATTTCGTGCACCGGGTCTCTAGTCTATAATCAGATTCATAGAGACAGAAAGTAGAGCAGAGGTTACCAGGGGCTGGGAAAAGGGGAAATGAGCAGTTATTGTTTAATGGATTCCGAGTTTCTGTCTGGGATGATGAAAAAGTTCTGGAAAAGGATAGTGGTAATGATTGCACAACATTGTGAATATACTGAATGCCACTGAATTGTACACTTGAAACATGGTTAAATGATACATTTTTTTGTTATGTATATTGCACTACAATTTTTAAAAAGAAAGTGCCCTAAGTATTGAAGTCCTTGAAATTAAAATATTCATAGTAAATAGAGAAAAATCTGCCCTAACTGGTTTGGCTCAGTGGATAGAGCATCAGCCTGAGGACTGAAGGGTCCCAGGTTCGATTCCGGTCAGGAGCACATGCCTAGGTTGTGGGTTCGATCCCCAGTAGGAGATGCAGGAGGCATCCAATCAATGATTCTCTGTCATCATTGATGTTTCTCTCTCTCTCTCTCTCTCTCTTTCTCTCTCTCTCTCTCTCCCTCCCTCCCTCCCTCCCTCCCTCCTTTCTTCCCTCCTCTCTGAAATAAAAATATATTTTAAAAAAAGAAAAAAATAGAGAAAAATCTATTTTATAACTCCCTTCTGTTCAACAAGAATCTCCTTCTGGGGGAAAACCTGAACTGGGGAATTCCCAGCCAAGGTAGGCGTCCTAAGCAGGCGTCTAGTAAAGAGCTTTCCACTTAAGCTTATCTCTCACCTTTCTGGTTACAGAGCCACACTTTGTTTCCCAGTACCAATGTTTCTGTAAAGTTAGAAGCCAAATCATATTTTCCCACTAACTTAGATTATATAGGCAAAGGGTTTTTTTTCTCATTTTTTTATTTTTTATTTTTTAAATATATTTTATTGATTTTTTTACAGAGAGGAAGGGAGAGGGATAGAGAGTTAGAAACATCAATGAGAGAGAATCATTGATCAGCTGCCTCCTGCACACTCCCCACTGGGGATGTGCCTGCAACCAAGGCACACGCCCTCAACCGGAATCGAACCCGGGACCCTTGAGTCCGCAGGCTGACGCTCTATCCACTAAGCCAAACCAGTCAGGGCTTTTTTCTCATTTTAAATTGCTCTCTGAGTGTCATTGCTCCAAAAGTTTTCCCTTCAGCTTTCTTCAGTCCTTTCCTATCTTTCCCAACATCTCCCTCTCTCAGAGGACAGTGGTGTGCGTGTGCGTGTGTGTGTGTGTGTGTGTGTGTGTTTTAAGCAAGCAAGGAGAAAACCAGCCACTAGTATGTGTGGTGTGAATTGTCGTGGGTGGTTGGGGAAGGGCATCAAAATTCACGCCTGCAATCCCCGATTAAATCTTTTATTGAGCATTAAGCTATCAATGCTCCAGTATCCTGCCCATGGGGTTTTTCATTCTTGTGTATTATTCTCTGTCAGTAATGAATGGCCTGTTCCCCATGCCCAGATTTTCTGTAACAGTGGGGAGCCAAATAAATCAAAGTGAATTCTCGGACTTTTGAAAGGTAACAACATTACTTGTTAATATCATTGACGATGTACCCATTGCCTGATATGAACGTCCTTATCCCAAAGCCTCCTAATTCCCGAACCCCAACTGAAGCATCTTGCTTCCTCAGAGATTGCTCTAAGTCTATCCCAGGGAAAGGCCCCTCGTGTGTCGAGCGTGAGCTTTTATTTGGTTTGGTAGCACTTGAACTTCCTGTAAAATTCTCACTCAAGGGTTAAGATGTCCAAAATCCTGCTTGGGGTAATTTTTATCCTTGTAAATTTAGTAGATTGGTGGTGGTGTGTGGGGGGGGGGGGGGGACAGGCGGATAAAAGCATTGAGGTTTTTTAGTACACCAAGTTATTAAGGCCTGAACGTGGACTGTGGTAGTGGAAAAGGAATGATTCCAAAAATATTAAAAACATGACAAAGGAGAGCACATGGTATCTGAAAAATTCATTTCTCTGAGTGTCTTTTCCTTAGAGCTACCCAATCACATGGGAGAAAGTTCCCTATTAGAATACAGTTATAGGAAGCCTCTTTCTTACTTTTTTCCCCTTTAAAATATTGCCACAAGGACTCTTTACTCCCATGGAATTTCGAGGAGATCCCATGAAACTGTGCGAGAATTGTGCCTCCTCCAAGGATACTCCCTCATGCACACGACGCTGGCCGGATTTTGTAACTGCGTTTATGACTGATTTACGGAACTTTTACTTGGCAGGCCCTGCTGTTACTGTTAGCTGGTTACTATGGATCTTTCAACATGCCACTCTGGCATGTTGCATTAAAAATAACCTCCCAAGACTGTACAGAATACATAGAACAACGCGAGTACAGTCATAGCTGCAGACTCCGGGCTCTGCTTTGGTGCCTGTGTGTCCACACGGGCTCCTATATGAAGCGCGGCTGCAGGGAAAAAATTCAAACACCTTCAAAAATGTCTATTTGCATTGTAATTTTTTTAAGCTTCCCCAATGCGAAAGTTCTCAGAGATCAACAACATCCCAAACAATTGTAGACCAAAAGAATTTTAAAACACAAGTTATAATTATTTGTTAAGGGCATAGATCCATAGACAGACTGCCTGGGTTTGAATCCTGCCTCCAGTACTTAACTAGCTCTAGGATCTTACCAAGTTATACCATGGCCAGAGATACCTCATCCTCAAAACAGAGTGATAACAGTATCAATCTCAAAGGGTCCTTCTGAAGATTAAGGAAGATATTCAGGTCATAGTTCTTGGTTCAGTACTTGCACATAGAAGGTGCTTAATAATAAGATTATTATCCTTTGAATGCTGCTTTATAGCATGTAGACTCGTAGCATTTATCAACATGTAACTTATGTTACAGTGCCTGGCACTGAGTATGTGCTTAATAAGTATTTGTTCACCGAAAGGGTGAAGTCCAGTTATTTATTCACATGTCTGAAAGTTTTGTCTAGATTATATACTTCTCAAGATCAGAGCTATAGTTCCTGCATGCCTCTTTGTATTCTCCACAAGCTTTATGGTGGGTGCTGAAGTAGTATTTGTACAATTAATTGGAAAGAGAAGGCTATTACAATATAAGAGACAACTATTAGTGTGTAAACTGGTAGAAAAAAATCACAGCTTCAAGCACAAATAGAATCCAGTGCCAGGAAAACATTGAAGTTCCCTGAAACTAAATGAGTATATCAAGCTACATATGAATACAATATTTGTAATGCTGGGTCTGGTTCAGTGAGTCTGGTTCTAGCTGGGTACTGCAGAGGGGAGGAAAGCTTTTATCTCTCTCCCACCCCTGGCCTCAGCCCATGAGCTAGGCTTGCCCATGACTCAAGAGAAGAATTGCTCTCCCAGAGCCAGACACCACAGTCACCACAAGCAAAGTAGTTTCCTTATACCACTTCAAGAGCCATTGGATTCGGTGGCAGCAGCACAAGCAGAAGACTTATGCTGAGGGACATGGGGCCAGGATAGCACAGACTCTGCCCCAGTTTTCATCAGTAGCATTTGAAATGAACTAGCATGAATGGAATTGTGCCCATGCAGAGGGGAGAAAAGTCCATCTCCTCCAAGAGAAAAGCCAATGTGCCATTCTGGATTGTTAGCAGGGAAAATAATAACAGGGTTTTGTGACTGTGGACTCAGGTCTGAGCCCCAGGGCCAAAGTGAAAATAATGAATCTGGGGTGTGTGTGTGTGTGTGTGTGTGTGTGTGTACCATTTCTTTCTTTTTCTGACTGTGTGTCAACACTCTTCAACCATATGTCACCAAGAACATACATGGAATTGACTCTTTGGTTTATTACTTGTCCCAGTAAGGGATAGCACTTACTATGGGGAAACCATGTGGTCTCTCAGCAAGAGAGTGTTAAAAAGAACCATGGATTTGGGCTTTGGTTGGGTCAGGCTCTAGGGAAGGGGCAGTTTATTCTAGATTGGGTGCTGTCAGAAAACAGGGATAATTCTACAATTATGTATCTCAATCTCATATTTAAGAAGGACAGATTAAAGTGAGGATAAAGCTGTAATTATCAAAGAAACAGTAGTCACTTACATTAGTCAGAAGAGGGGGATTTGGGGTAATTTGTGGTTTGAGCAATGTTCATGGATTGTCTGTGTTCAGGCATCATTACAGAGTCATTGTCTTGATCCATCCTAGTCAGAGTAGCCTTGTATGATGCTGATGCTCAGTGAAATTGTTTATATTCAATAGGTGAACTCAAGACCTAGCTATGAGTGCCAAGCCAGTTGGCAATACCAAGGCCTAGCTGATTGTGCTTGGCATTGTAACTCCCCAAAAATGTATACTCACTTTAACAACTGATACCTCGCAGCATAGTAAAAGAGAGAAACAGTAAACCCATTGGAAATGTATTTCCAAAGGTCTTCTGATAAGTTCTCTTATAAATTGGTACAACTATATTAACTGCATGATGATAGTACCAAGTAAGTTTGATTATCAGGTTGAGGTCAACCTGCACTATTTACTGGTATGCCACAGGGCACTGCCCTTGGTTCTGTCTTGTCAGTTTGCTTATCATTGAAGGCATGTGCTCAAAAGCTAAGCAGATAGTAAATACAGAGTATCCCAAAAACATGTATACACACTTTAACAGCTGATAACTCAATTGATGTTTCTTTCTTTTCAGCCAGATTAAGCATTGAATAAAGGAAATTCATCATAAAATGCTACTGGAAGTTTGAAAACACTGCCTTTTTGGGGCTATCCTGTGTCCCCCCAAAATGTATATATACTTTAGCAGCTGATAACACACTTAATTTTCACTCCTTTTCAGGTTTAACTGATTTTTAATCATTGGTGAAGCCAGACTAAGCTTTGAACAAAGAAAATTTATCTACTAGACTTTTTTATGGGGCTACATAAAACATAAAGTTTATGGTACAAAAGCAGCAACAGTTGACAAATTGAGGGCGCACAAATACCGAACGAAATGATTCCCAGATGCAGAGTTCAAAACATTGGTTATAAGGATTCTCAATAAACTTAAGGGAAGAGTAGATGAACTTAGTGAGAACTTCAATGAAGAGATAGGAAACATAAAAATGGAGAGAGAAAAAAAAAACAGTCAGAAATGAAGACTACAATAACTGAAATAAAAATACATTACAGGGAATCAACAGTAGAGTAGATAAAGCAAAGGATAAAATCAGAGATTTGGAAAATTGGGAAGCAGAAAACACCCAATTAGAATAGCAAAAAGAATCCAAGAAAAACTAGGATAGTTTAAGGAGCCTCTGGGACAACTTCAGGCAACATTCACATGATTGGGGTGCCAGAAGGAGAAGAGAGAGAGCAAAGAATTGAACCTATTTGAAAAAATAATGATGGTAAACTTCTCTAACCTAGTGAAGGAAATAGAAATACAATTCCAGGAAGTGCAGAATTCCAAGCAAGATGAACCCAAAGAAGCCCACACCAAGACACATAATAAACAAAATGCCAAAGGTTAAGACAAAGGGAGAATCTTAAAAGCAGCAAGAGAAAAGCAGTTAGTTATCTACAAAGGTGCTTCCATAAGACTGTCAGCTGATTTCTCAACAGAAACTCTACAGACCAGAAGGGGTTGACATAAAGTATTCAAAGTGATGAAAAGCCAGGCCCTACAACCAAAATTATTCTACCCAGCAAAGGTATCATTTAAAATTGAAGGACAGATAATGAGCTTCCTAGACAAGGAAAAGCTAAAGTTGTTCATCACCACCACATGAGAATTATAAGAAATGTTAAAGGGTCATCTTTATGAATAAAAAGAAAAAATATATTTAAAATATGAATAATAACCTTGGCTAGTGTGGCTCAATTGAGTATTGTCCTGTGCACTGAAAGGTCACTAGTTCCATTCCTGGTCACAGCACATACCCAGGTTGCAGGTTTGATCCCTGGTCAGGATGCATGCAGGAGGCAACCAATCAGTGTTTCTCACACTAATGTTTCTCTCTCTCTCCCTCTCCCTTCCACTCTCTCTAAAAATCAATAAAAACATTTTAAAAATATATATGAATAACAAAATGGAAATATATACATAACTATCAACAATTACTTTAAATGCAAATGGATTCGAGACTCCAGTCAAGCACATGCAGTGACTGAATAGATAATAAAAACAAACCTATTATATATACTGTCTACAAGAAACTCAATTCAGATAAAAAGACATACATAGGCTGAAAGTAAAGGGATAGAAAAAGCTATTTTATGAAAATGGAAATAAGCAAACAAACAAAAAAGCTGGAGTAGCAGTACTTATACCAGACAACATAGACTTTAAGTCATAGGCTATAAGACTTTAAAACAAAGGCTATAATAAGAGAAAAGAAGGATCCAGCAATTCCATTTCTGGGTATTTATTTGAAGAAACCTAAAGCACTAAAGGACATACACATACATATGTTCATTGAAACTTATTTATGACTAGAGGCCCAGTGCATGAAATTCATGCACTGGGGGGGTGGGGGGGTTCCTCAGCCCGGTCTGTGCCCTCTTGCAGTCTGGGAGCCCCCGGGGGATGTCTGACTGATGGCTTAGATGTCCTAAGCCGTCAATCAGACATCCTTAGCACTGCCGCAGAGGTGGGAGAGGCTCCCGCTGTCACTGCACTCACCAGCCATGAGCTCGGCTTCTGGCTGAGTGGCACTCCCCCTGTAGGAGTGCACTGACCACCAGGGGGCAGCTCCTGCATTGAGCAGCTGCCCCCTGGTGATCAGTGTGCTTTGTAGTGACAGGTCGTTCTGAAACCGGCTCTCTGACATCCCCTGAGGGGTCCCGGATTGCAAGAGGGTGCAGGCCAGGCAGAGGGAACCCACAGGTGCACGATCCTGGCTGGGGAGGGACACAGGAGGTTGGCCAGCCGGGGAGGGACCACAGGAGGGCTCCAGGGAATGTCCGGCCCATCTTGCTCAGTGCTGATCGGCCAGACCCTAGCAGCAAGCTAACCTACTGGTTGGAGCGTCTGCACCCCTGGTGGTCAGTGCACATCATAGCAACTAGTTGACCGGTCAACTGTCTGCCCCCTGGTGGGGTGGTCAGTGCATGTCATAGCAAGTGGTTGAGAGACCTTAGCATATCATTAGCATATTACACTTTGATTGGTTGAATGGCCAACCAGAGGACCGGACACTTAGCATATTAGGCTTTTATTATATAGGATAGCCAAGATATGGAGCAAACCAAGTATCTATCAGTAGGTAAGTGAATAAAGAAGTGGTGCATATATACGATGGAATATGACTCAACCATAAAAAAGAATGAAATTTTGCCATTACAACAACACAGATGAGCCTAGAGGGTATTATGCTGAGTGAAATAAGTCAGACAGAGAAAGACAAATACCACATGATTTCACCTATATGTGGAATCTAAAAAACAAAATAAAGAAACAAGCAGAACAGAAACATACTCATAGATACAGAGAACAAACTGATGGTTGACAGGTGGGAAGGTTTTGGGGGAGGAATGGGTGAACAGGTAAAGGGATTAAGAAGTACAAGTTGATAGTTACAGAATAGTCATGGTAAAGTACAGCATGGGGAATCCTATCTAATAAAATGGTAATATGCAAATTAACTGTCACTCTGTCATAAAGATGGTGGCGCCCATAGCCACAAGATGGCAGCGCCCAGTCCTCTCAGCCCCGCCGGAGTCCCCCAGTCCCAGGGGGGCGGCCGCTAAGAGCGGGCAGCGTGAGCGGCCTGGCAGAATGCTTGCTTCGTCACTGCAACAACGAGGCAAGTGTTCCATGGAGCGGCTGGGGGGGTGGGGGGGCGCGGAACGCTTGCGTCGTCGCCCCGAGGCAAACATTCTGCACCAAGCCGGGCGCGGAATGCTTGGATCGTTGCAGGCCAGGCTGAGGAACCATCCCCCCTCCCCCCCCCCCCCCGCCAAAGATGAATTTCATGCACCGGGGCCTCTAGTATAGTCAATAATATTGTAATAACTATGTATGGTGTCAGATGGATACTAGATTTATCGGATGATCACTTTGTAAGTTATTTAAATGTCTAATCACTGTGTTGTACATCTGAAACTAAGTTGTACATCAACTATAATTGAAAAATTAAAATTCTTTTTTAAAAAAATTATATATATATATATATATATATATATATATATATATATTATGATAAATGGCTTGCTATTTTAACTTTGGTATCTGACAATAACTTGAGGTAGGTAGTGTAAGAAATGAATTGAATTTTAGATGTCCACTGAGAATCAGAGACATGTTTAATGTGTAGGGAAAAATCCCACACATTTGATGGCCAGAAGTATGGATATGTTAATAGAGAATCGTGCAACAGAGGAAGAAACTGAGGTTTTTCTTACAGTGTTTTATTTGTGAATACAATCCTAAACCAGCGAGATTAAGGGAAAAAAAGAAAGTGAAACTGGAAAAGAAGGTAAGCCATACAAGGCAAAAGCCATTCATGCTGGAAGATCTGTGCTGGGCAGTTCTTGACAATGGGCAAGACGCAGCAGGCCTCCTGACTGACCTATGGAGAAACCGTGCCTCCAGGGAAAGTGGAAGAAGATGGAATGTTCTGCCTGTTTACCTCCTGACTTCTGTTTTCCATTAGTCAAAGTTGGACCAACAGGCAAGTAGCTTCCCAGCCCTTCCAGGTTGCCACATTCAGCCTATTTGGCACCTTCTTGGAAAGCCAGATTCCACACCCTGCTGTGCAGCATTTCATTCGGTCAGGAAGAAACAGGAGAGGCTACACAGCCCAGCCCTCCAAGTGACTGGTCAGCACCAGGCACTAATACCACTCACACTCTGCCGCTGAGGCGGAGGCAGAGCCAGTGGCTGAGGGTCCAGGAGACAGCACAGAGGAACTCAAGCTGTTTTGGATACACCTTCTCTGACTCTAAGCTTCTATCACTTTCCACCTTAGTGAACTTTTAGCACTTAGTCCATACTCTTTATGTCACAGACTCTTAATGTCCACCATTTGGGAATCTCCTCTCCCTCCTAGACACACAGGAAGATGACATTCCATGCCTTCTTGCAGTCAAGTGGGGTCATATGACTTGTTCTTGGTCATGAGAGGACACGCCTTATGTGCTTCTGGGCCAAAGCACGTAAGAGCAAGTGTAAGTTCTCACATTCTCTTTCTGCTGGAGCAAACATGGAAGCCAGGTTGAAATAGTGGAGCTGCAAGAGGGAGGTAGACTGAATCCCTGAGACCGCACGGGTAGGAAGGAGCTGTATTTATATGTCATTCATCAGATTTCGCTGAGAAGCAACAGAAATCTTCTCTAACCAGACAAAATACAAAGGGAGGCTGGAGAGGCAGATTCAGGCAAGAACCAGAGACTTAGCAAAACGAATCACAGTCAAGTTCAGGCCACAGGAACTACCCAGCTAAGACGCTCCTGCCTTGACAGATACCAGGGATGGTGTGGCCAGCAGGAGCATTTTAGCTGGGTAGTTCCCGTGGCCTGAACTTTTTCTACTGCCAAAAATAATTTCTGAATGACCCATGTGTCTTTGTATCTCTGCTTTCAGGATAAAAGCATCAAAGGAAGAAATCATCTCAGCCTGTATTGATGTCCATATCCTAGCTACAAGAGGGACAGGGAAAAGGGACATCTGCCCCATTCTCTTTCATCCCTCCAATAACACACTCTGGGGCATTCCCACAAATAAAAAGGAGCTCGAACACTGAGCAGCCAAAAAAATCCAAATATTCTACAAATGTTCACTGCAGTCATATGCTCCTTTATCTGTGCCACAGTAGTCAACATTTGTGATTGATGAAGAGCTGAGTAGTTTAACTTTATAGGAAATAAATGGGAAAAGTTATAGCATTCAACACCTACATACTGAGTCAGTATCAGATAAACATACATCAGGATTTAAAAAGGGAATGAAACTTGGGACCAAAAAGTTCTAAGTTAATGGTGCCATTTCTAGTTATTACTATCTTTCATCCTAGGCAGAGCTTTGCCATGTTTTTTCTGTGTGGGCCTAGACACCCCCTGGCTTTTTTCTTCCGAAGTCCCATTTTCTGGGAGAAGCAGAAATCACCAGGTCAGAGCATTTTTCTCTCCACTTCTTAGTGGAAATAAACACAGGATCCCAATTATCACTGCAGTTCAAGCACCGCTAGCTTACATGCCTTAGGTGACTGTTTCCCATTCTCTGCAGAAATCTCAAGATTACACTAGGAAAAGACCCATATCCTTTCTCCTTTGGGTCTCTCTCTAGCATTTAGTATGTCATTATCTGTACCAAGAAACATATCCTGATGAAACAGAGAAATTCCAGATAGACAATAGGTTATTAGGAAGTTTTTAAAGATGACTAAAGTATTTTCGTAATCTTTTGAGACATCCCGTGAAATTTTCCTTGCTTTAGAAACAAAATACTGATATGGTTTGACCCATCATCTGACAGGTTCGCACATCTCTCTTACATTTTTGAAAGGGATAATTAAACACTAAACTCAAGAGTTTGAGGAAGATTGTCCTGGTCATTCGTATACAAAGAAGGTGACTGAAGGCAGATGATAAAAAAAACCAACAGGATGTAGGTTGCAGAGATGAAGAAAGGACAGCATAAATCTAAGAAAATTCTCGTGTCTGCTCCAGCAGGATTTGTATGCTAGATGCCAGGGGAAAATAGTACCACTGGAAGCAAGAGGGTTTCAGATAGTCAAAAAAATTCCAGCTCTCCTGTTGCAACATATGGCAACATCCTGAGGGTGAGTGCTAAAATAGTGATTGTTTTGGCAACAATCTGCAGGACAACAGTCAAAGGCAACATGCCCCAAGGGAAAAACCTAAAAGGTGTTAACTCCTAAAATATATGGAATAATTTCAAGTGTCCTAGTTAAGGGCAGCCAAGAGATGATTGAATTTTTATCCTTAATAATAACCATCATTGATTGAGTGGCTACTATATGAGGGCCGCTATATTATATACTTAAGTATACTGTCTCAAATACTGTTTATATAGTTCTCAGAGCCAAGGCACTGAAGCTCAGAGAGGTTCTAGAATTTTTCCAGAATCTCATAGCAAAGAAGTGGCAGAACTAGGAACTGAACCTAAGGATACCTGATTCCAAGTACATTCTCTATTTACTGAACCATACAGTGTCTCCAAACAAATACTGGAGTGGGTATAAGTAGGTATGCAGTTGTTCATATGGAAAACCATATAATAATAAATAATAATAGAGAACAAACTGTTTCGTGTACTCGCAACTGTAAACCTACGTTTGCCCACCTCTATGTTGAAAGAGGGCAATTGACATGATTAAAAATTAATACCCTTGTGAATTACATTGATGATTGATTGGAATGGTATTTCACCAACAGCAAAACAAAATGCATTTTCCAACCTGCTTATTCCAGCTCAGAGTCACAGGTGGCCAGAGCCTCCCCTGGCAGCTCAGGGAGCCAAGAGGGACAAATCCCTTGCAGATAAGAGGGGAGTGATGTAATTAGGTATAAATTACAGGCTTCCCTGAGAATGTTTGCATTTCATTTTGGTAATAATAATGTGATTTTCTGTGTTTCTCTTTTTGCCCTGCTTCCAGAGCCAATCTGATGCTCAACAGAAAAATATGTATATTAATCTATATGTTTAGAATACTTACCTTTCTGTTTTTCCTCAATCCTGGTTTTTATTTTATCATTCTCTTATTCAATAATTATTTATGTACCTAATACATGTCAGACACTTTGCCAAGTACAGTGGATACAAAGATGAGCACAACTTGGTTCCCACATCAAGTACCTCATAGCCTAATGAGAAAACTTACATGAAACAACTAACTGTAAGACAATATGATAAATGCTTTAGTAAAATTATGCACACAGAATAGAAGTAGGACAAAATAGAAGGATAAGACTGAAGAGGAGTTTTGAGTTGGATCTCAAAGTATGAGATTGAGTTTGATGGATGGTGGTTGGGGGTGAGGGGCTGGGGAAGTGTTGCAGGTAAATTTGTAATTATCTCACTTTTATTAACCTTATTGGGTAGATATATTTTGTTAAAATTGCTTTAAATCCTTCTGGAAAAAGAGATAGGAGATAATAGTATAGATTGAGAGACAGACAGATTTTCATGACAATGATTCTTACATAATTGGAGAAAGAAGGAGGCAGCCAAGACAAAGCCTGATCTAAAACTCAAGAATGAAAGGCACAATTACTTGCAAATTCAGAGTTCTTAAATGTCCATTTCTTGAAGAGGCGTAAAGCATATTCTGCTCATCTTTCCTCATTGATCTTTTTCTCCATAGTCATACCGTATATTTCTACTCTCTGACTGCTCTTTCAGAACATTAGCGTAAGTCTCACAGATTTTTCTTTCTTCATTTACTAGTGGTAAATGCAATTCATGTCAGTCACTTAATTTACCAGCAGTGACTCTACACCTTTCTTGCATAAGGAAATTTATTCCCTTAAATGCTGAGGTGGTTGCATTGATTTGTGGCCAAAGGTTATTGTTGTCGAAGGTGTACATTAACCTGACTATGTTCTAGCCCTCCTGTCTTTTCATCATTCTTTGATGTTCTCTTTGCATTGGGGATAAGAAAATAAAAAGCAGGGACTTTGAAGTCTGATCTGACTTTGAATTCATGCTCATCCACTTATTGGTTGTGTCACCTTGAGCAATTTAACCTCTCTAACCTCAGTTTCCACATATGTAAAGTGATGACACTAAAATCAGCCATCTAGAATTGGTGAAATAATATATGCAGGGAGTCTAGCATGTTGTCTGGCATATGGTAGCTTCAATACATTGTAGCTGCTGCTAAAGTACTAAATGGGTCTTCGCTACTCATCTTTACTACACTCATGCATGGGTAGCATGTCAGTCAAAGATAGACTGCGTATATGACAGTGGTCCATGAGATTATAATGGAGCTGAATTTCCTGTAAGAAATGAAAAGATGTGTTGTTCAGGAGGAATTTATTTTTTCTAATAGAAGCAATAACTGTGGGTCTTGGCAATAGATTCCCTCTAATTCGTTACCTCAATTTTGAGTGTACAGATTACATTCCAATCAGTCAGCCACTGACCTGTTTCAGCACAGAGGAGCCTGCCCACCAAGCACTACATATTCGGAGGGCACTACAGCCCTCCCAGATCTAGCTTGATGGTCACCAGGGTACATTGGTATAAATTCGTTGTTGATCCTATAGAAGGACACAGGTCCTCAGGAGCTACCTTAACAAGAATTAAGTGTCACTGCCACTGTAGTAAAAGCTTTCTGTGGTCAGTGGAACCAGCCTATCCCTGTACTTTGGAAATATTTTCAGGTTGTAACAATGGTAAAGCATTGATAAGTTTTATTTCTTCCATCCATTCCATGCCAGAGAGAGCTCTTTGTCCCAGATGGGGTCAGTGGAACCAAAAACAAAACTCCAAAGTCAAAATATTGAGTCCTCGGTTCTACCCCCTCTCCATGTTAAGTACTCTCTTCATTATGAATAACACAAAGTTCTTTGTTCTGACCACTCCTCCAACATGCAATAGCCAAACCACATGGCCATGACAATCCCCTATGATCCTTCATGTTTCCGTCTTGATTTCTTATTCCTACTGATTCTCAGGCCACATTTCACTCCCCCTGACAGTCACCATTATGGTGATCTACACCTAATACACCCAGTTTCTTCTCAGTATTTCCAGTCATTCCAGCCCACATCCTTGTTCATGGAGAGCATTAACAACCTTCAATGTTCTATTTCTAACCCTATCAGAAAGAGGAGTGGGTGGTTGTGGACAGTGTTTATAAAATCTACAGTAGTGGACAGTAATGTCCTAGGCCTTCACACATACACTCACTCACTGACACCTAACGATGCATTTCTCAGAAAGTATCCCAGTCGCTAAGCAACACGTGACTGTATTGTCATAATCAGATTCATTTTTCTAAACCTTTACCCCTGCTCTCAAAAGTTTTTTCAAGGGCATTATACTGACTAAACATCATATTTACTTTTAACAGATTTATTTGAAAGTCCTTCATTCTCTCCACATTCCCACCCCTACTTTTCCAGAGATGTCAGCTTCCCTTCTCTCCTACAGGGGCAGCCTCTCCCTACCTGACAAGTCTTCCCAAAGTCAAGATCCTACCCCTTCAGTTCTACTTGCCCACGTTGGAATTCCCAGGAAGGAAATTTTTGTCTTTCTACATATTTGTCAAGTATCATGTACATTTAAAAAGTTAAATAAATAACAAATATTATACAGTCAACATGAATGTGTTCAATAAATACCTGAGGTATTATTTCTAGGCTCTAATTACACTGAATCTATGGACATAAGGTATATAAACAGAGAACTGGCTACAAAATAATAAAATTGTGTTTTGGCTGCTCTGTGTTGGTAACAAGCCGTCAATGTGATTGGGTAGCCAAGGTGTCGCCTGTCTTCCATCCTTGAGAGCATAGCCTCAGCTATCTATCACTCACACCAGGTACATATCCCCTCACACCAGGGACCATACTGAGAGGCTAGGAATAGCTCAAAGACTAGCCCATCTATGAGACATACTCATAGGTGCAAACAACAGATTGCTGATTCCAAAGGTAAGGGGGTGGGAGAAAGGGGAAATGGGTAGAGGAGATTAATTGTATGGTGATCAGTGGAAACTAAACCTGGTGATGAGCAGGTTGTAGTGTGTATAGATATTGAGTTATAATGTACACCTGAAACTTACATAATGTAATAAACCCATATTACCTCAATAAAAATTATTTTTAATTAAAAAAAAAGATTAGCCCAGTACAATTTCCTTCCCCTGCAACATCAACCACAGCCTAGCTGCTGAAACCTCTCAGGTGAAATTCCTCAGCAGGGGTTCGCTGGCAATTCCTTGCCGGCATATGTGTTGTTCCTAATTATGGGTCTGGCTTTGCCTCCTTAACTAATCTCTAGGCTCTTAAAAAGTGTCTTTTCCTTCTTTTTTATTCCCTCACAATACTGAACATTTAATCTGTGCTCAGGAATTTCTTGGGTTTTTTTTTAATTTATTGGGGTGATATTGGTTAATAAGATTATATAGGTTTCAATTGTACAATGCTATGATATATCATCTGTATATGGCATTGTGTACAAAGTCAAGTCTTCTTCCATCACCATATAGTTGACCCCTTTACCCTTTACTACCCTGCCACCCCTTTACCCTTTACTACCCTGCCACCCCCTTCCCTCTCATAACCACCATACTATTGTCTCTGTTTATGAGTTTTTGTTTGTTTGTTTGTCTCATTGTTGCCTATAACGTTTATATTTTTTAATTATCACCCAAGGGTATGTTTACTAATTTGAGAGAGAAAGAGAGATGGGGGAGGGGGGAGAAACATGTATGTGAGAGAAAAAAGTCAAGCGATTGCCTCCTGTACGCACCCCAACCAGGGATCGAACCTGCAATCTAGGTATGTGCCCTGACAATGAATCAAACCCCCACATTTTGGTGTAAGGGACGACACTCCAACCAACTGAGCCACCCGGCCAGGGCTGCCTTCAATTTTATTCCCACATATGAGTTACGTCATATGGTTCTTAACTTTTTCTGTCTTACTTATTTTGCATAGCATGATATTCTTAAGATCTATTCTACTACTCGGCCATAAGAAAAGATGAGTGAGGGCCTGTGCCGGGGGGTAGGGGAGGCCGGGGAAGGTCAATGGGGAAAAAAGGAGACATATGTACTACTATTTATAATACTTTAAACAATAAAATTAAATTAAAAAAAAGAAAAGATGAAACACAAATGGCAGTGTTGCATCTTTTCTTATGGCCGAGTAGTAGTCCAATGATTATATGTACCACCCTTCTACCATTTTGCCTAATCTCATTTCTTTTTAAAATAATTTTGCATTGTGTATATAAAGTATTTCACACATATAGAAAAGAGCTAAAAATATTATGATAGTTATATAGCCAGTACCTGGATTAAACAAATGTTAATATTTTGCCATATTTTCATTAACCCTGTTTTGTGTTTCCATGTTAGAAATGCAGAGAAAAACATCCCATTGTTTCAGATTATCTAGTTCATTCACATCTCAGGTTTTTAACTACTACATATGTAATTATGTATTGTTGTGTATATTTTAAATTTTCACATCCCTAGTGGTATTGTATATACTGTGTCTTGCTGCACCTTGCTTTTTCATATGAGAGTTTACTTTTGAGATTCATCCATGTTGATATTTGTGAATCCAGTTCACTCATTTTTGCTCCTAAACAGTAGTTCATTCCCCTTTGGAGGGGCAGTGCAGCCACTCACACCTTTTTGCTCTTCTAAGCAGTGCTGCAGTGAACATTCGTAGACATCACTCCTGGGACATGAACTTCTCCAGGCAGAGTTCTGTGGATAACAGCTCAGGCGCTGAAGCCCAATTGCCCATTTCAAATCCAAGCTCCATCACAAAGTCCCAACAGTGTGACTGTGGGTGTGTTATTTAATTTCCTGTGCCTCAGTTTCCTCTTCAATTAAACTAGGATAATGATAGCATCTCCTTCAGGAGAATAAAGCAGTGAGCACTCAGTCTAAGACAGCCACTTAGACTATTGATGGGGCAGATACTTAGGAAGAGGGTCTGAGCATCTTTGACTTTACTAAGTATTGCCAAATTGATTTCCAGTTGGCTGTACCAATTTACACTCTCGCCAGCACTATATGAGTTTTTGTCCCCTACATCCTCACCAGGACTTGGCATCCTTTGAAATGCAAGAAGATGGACAAATGAGATGAGAGAATGGGAGGAAATAAAGGCACTCTGGTAGCAATCAGAAAGATCAGATGGCCAACAGGAGGAAAAGGAATCAGTGGGATTCCTTTTTCCAAAAGGAGATTTGGAAAAGTGGGGATAAGTGAGTTCTTTTAGGTAGGAAATAAAAAAAGTCATCTAGTGTCAGACTCAATAGAAACTCTGGAGACTTACAGAAAATAAGAAGGCATGGTACTAAGATAGTGTTAACAGAGGGCATGTAGCAGGTGAGTAGAGGAGAAACAGTAGACACAGGCCCTTTGGAAATCTGCTGGTGACTTCTCAGAGAGGGTCTGAGCTTTCTTGGGTAGTGTAAGTAGGGTCAAAAGAACTCTTTCTGAAAAGGATCAAGGGAAGAGAGATAGAGACAGTAGCAAAACGTGAGGGTTCAGCCCAGCTGCAGTGGCTCAGTGGTTGAGCATTGACCTAAGAACCAGGAGGTCAGGGCACATGCCCGGGTTGTGGGCTAGATCACCAGTGGGAGCATGCAGGAGGCAGCCGATCGATGATTCTTTCTCATCATTGATGTTTCTATCTCTCCCTCTCCTTTCCTCTCTGAAATCAATAAAAATATTTTTTTTAATGTGAGGGTTCATAGAGTAGCCAAGGAGAGGAGACAGAGTTTTAGGGAAAGAAGTCAATTGGAAGAATTATTTTATCTGGAGACCAGTGGACCAGAGTCACCTGTATATATGATACGATGTCAGCATCTGCAACATTCTGTGATTTCTTTCCTCCACTCAATTTCTGCAGCCCCTACTGCCCTCCACATCCTGATTCCATCACACCTGTGTGGCTGCAGGGGCGGTCAGTAGGGTGCTGAACCAGACCGGCAAGGCAAGTATCAACATTCCTGTTTTATGAATGTAAGAACTAAGGCTCAGACAGATTCACTAACTAGCTCAAGATTGCACATCTTGAAAATAGTGAAACTGAGACCAAAGCCTGGGTGTTCTGATTCCTAGTCTAGAGCTCTTTGCATCAAAAAGAATTGTAGTTATCTTAAATCTTTCATTCCCAACTCAAAACCTTAAGAAGGTCCCATTTTTCCCCAAGACAATCGTAACTCCTCTGTTTGACTTTTAAGGCTTTCAATAGTTGGCTCTGGTCTCTCTCTCAGTCCTATGTCCCAACACACTCTTAGCCACACTCTCACCTCTCCACCCAAAGCATGTCTTGGCTGATTTGTGAATTCATTCCCACCTCTGTGCCTTTGTTTACGTCATTCCCTTGTGTTAGAGAGACTTCCCTCCTTTCTTCATCATCCCTCTGGATCCTGTTTAAGTCCTCTACATCCTGTGATCACTTTGGTGCACACTTTCTGAACTGCCATATTGGCTGTTCATCGTGAAATATGACTCTTGAACATTGTCTTGAATTGTCCTCAAATTGTTACCCTTTGCAACATAATGCAAAGCAAATCTCTGCAAGCAGTTCGCTTGCTTTGGTTGTGTTGTTTTATTTCGTGTTTTTTTGATATATAGTGATTTTTCAATTACCTGTGACCTAACACTGAACATATATCAGGCCCTTCATAAATACTTAATAACTAGTGAAATATGGAAGAATTGGAACTAATAGGAAATGCAAATTATGAAGACTTGGAAATTTTGATTCAATCGGTAGTCAAGATGAAAGTCTATTGGGCATGATAGAAAATTTAAGTGACAAAGTTTTAAGGCAAACTGGTTAAAAAGATGCAGAGATAGAGATCAGCACCAGGCTGAACCCCATAGCTTTTCCTGTTCTTTCTATGATGGCTCTGGCTTTTTGGCACTCTGCAAAACAGGGGAAGCGACTTCTAATCACCACTTACCAAAGCAACATTCCCATGCTCAGAAATAATCAGTATTATCTGCAAATGATGATCACATGTGTACTCATGCAGCCAAAATTTTATTTAGCATTTTATGAAATGATGCAAAAGATTGTGTGCATATTCAGTTTTCCAAAGTGAATGAGGATCTTGTTGGTGGATATCAAAACGGTCCTTCCCCCTGCCATGTGTGTAGTTAGGGGAAAGTATTCATATCTGTGCACAAGCAATTAGGTCCTGTGCAGAACAACATGTGAACAAATACAAGTTCATATACACTCTATGTAATTCCATGTTGAGGTGATGCTGATAAAAGAAACAAAAAGAATTAGGTGGAAAATCTCCAAAACAAAGTCAGTAAAAACAATGAACTTAATTTCATGAAGAAGGGGGAAAGCATTCTAGGGTGTGCAAGGTTATGGAAGTGGGTGCAACACCTTATCACAGTGCATGTGGGAGAGTATATTATTATTATTATTATTGGTATTAACATTCCCATTTGATAATAGAAGATGGTTGGGCACAGATAAAATACAGGATATTTTGAGAACAGTTTACATTACGGAACACTGAAGCTGTATATATTTTTAATACATGCGAGTACTCCTAGGTACTTCTTGGACAACAATGAGTAGAAACTAAAATATATTCTTAAAATGCTTGCTTCACAAATATTGCAAATGACAGGACAAGGAGCCTCCTTATTCCCCTAGAGCAGAAAACCAGGAAGGTGGTGGTTTTTTCATCATTAACAATATTTCCTGAGGGAGAATATAAACTTCCAGCCTGTGCCAGAATTCCACGTTACTACCCGAATTCAAAGATTAAGGGTGTGTTTTGCTCACACCCTACATTTTTGGGAACACAAGCCCTGCCATTATGTAAGGTCTACTGAGAAGGATAACATGACTCTTCTCTTCATGGGAGAGTCCGAATTCTGATCCATAATATATTTCCAATGCACTTTGTCCATTAGCCAAAATGACATTAGGTTACACACATCTAGCTCTGTACCTCCTTCTCCTGTAAATGGTAGCACACAAGACAGAAAAATTCTCTTGGAATGACCTGTATATTTGTTTCAAACATCTACGGAGCCATAAAATGGGAAGGATCCAGGAGAAAGGAGTAGCTGGTTTTTAAATATGATATAATTTTTCTCCTAGACCACTTCTGGGAGCCCAGCACACTGCTTTATAGTACGGGCCTTTGTTGAGGCTTATATTTCCCACCTGTATTTCTTTTTCTTTTTCTAGCAACAGTCTGTCTTTGTGCCAACTCCTAAATAACCATAAATTTTGTTCTTATAAACCTTAATGAATGCTTGGCCAAGATGCTGTAACTATTGGCTTCCACATTGGAGCATAAATGGAGAGGGGGTAGGGGGGGAGTGTGCACTGTGAAAAACTGGATAAAATGGAAAAAAAGATCACAGCAAACCCAAAGTCGCAATTTGCCTTTAATGTGAAGGAGGCCTTGTTTTCACGGTGTGGCAGCTTTCAGGGGTTTTAATCTCAAAGTGGCTGATCAATTTAAGGTAAGTGGCAGGCATTTGGCCTGGTTCCCAGGCTTTGCTTTGCTGCTCTGAGAAAAGAAAGGATTCAGTCAGACACACAGACAACAGGCATCATCAGCGGCTCCCACATTCCAAGCATTTTAACACAGATTAGGTTGGCATGATTCTACTGTTTACTGAAATCTCCTAGGTGTTGCATTTTTCCTTCTTCTTGCCATGGTTATCCAAGATGGTTTTCTCAGGTCAGGACCTTCATATGCCAAATAGCTGGCAGGGCTGGGAAGGGGGAAAGAAGAGCATGGGTCAGGACTTCTGAGTAAAATGCTGTTTTACTTGCTCACTGCAAAATATGAGACTTGAGACAGCAGGTAATTGAGCACTGAACTTTTTGCCTTAGGCGTACATTGAGACAGGAACTGTTTTACATGCATTCCTGGGGAGGGGGGGCGCGCAAGATAATTTCTTTAACAAGGACAAACTTAATTCAGCTAGAAATGCTCTATGGATTAACAGGGTGATGTGTAGTTATTTTCTCTTCAGATGTTATAAACATGAGCCGTGCAGATCTGTTGAGCAATATTGTAACCAATATAGTCCATTTTTAATTAACATTTTCATATTAAATATTCTTTATTTTTTTTCAAAAACAGTTACTAACAGGCTCTTGACCACTTTCTCATTTTCTTAGCAAAAGTGAATTTTCCTAATCCATTTGACCTATAAATTAAGTTAAATAAAATCTGCATTCTGTTGCTCAGACCAGAAAAAAAATGTATAAGTTGTCTCTCATTGTTTTGGTTCTATCATGCTGTACAGAAATTTTATTTTTAAATATATTTTTACAGTTTTTAAAGATACTCTATCTTATGTTAATATAGTCAAATCGATCCTTTAATCATCCTCCTGACAGATTTACTCATTTTTTTCTATCTAGAAATTTTATCAAAATTAATAACAATATGGATTTTAAAATTTTTTCAGCTATTAAAATTTTTAAAAGTAATGTCAAATTATTATACTCATTCTACCCAGAAATGCTTTCTTAACATTTCATAAATTTACATTAACATATTTCTTCCAAAGCTTAACCTTATTGCAATTGAGTAATTTATATTTAAAATATGTGTTCTTATCTGTAAGGGTTAGCTTAGAAATGAAGGCAATCATATGCACTTATTTTAATTTCAATTGATGTATATGCAAGTGTCGTTTTTAAAAAAATAATATATGACTCCTCATTGATTAAAGAAAAAAGGAAATTGCCCAGCCAGTGTGGTTCAGTGGTTGAGTGTCAACCTATGATCCAGGAGGTCACAGTTTGGTTCCAGGTCAGGGCACATGCAAAGGTTGGAGGCTTGATTCCCAGTGTGGGGCTTGCAGGAGGCAGCCAATCAATGATTCTCTCTTATCATTGATGTTTCTATCTCTCTCTCTCCCTCTCTCTTCTCTTGGAAATCAATAAAAATATATTAAAGAAAAAAGGAAATAAATGAGAAGCAGTTAGCAGCCATCCTGCTGCTGCTTGATGTGTCTTGTCGACATGTGATGCATGGGATTCCTGGAAGTGCAGCAGCCTTTGGCACCCATGACAGAGCTAGCCTAAGAGAACAAGCTAGCATGCTGAG
>NW_005871063.1:2223698-2273737 GCF_000147115.1 Myotis lucifugus | reverse complement strand
GAGGCCCGGTGCATGAAATTCGTGCATGGGGGGGGGGGGGTCCCTCAGCCCGGCCTGCACCCTCTTGGAGTCCGGGACCCCTTGGGGGATGTCTGCCTGCTGGCTTAGGCCCGATCCCCCCGGGCATCGGGCCTAAGCCGGCAAGCAGACATCCCTCTAGCAGTCCGGGGCTCTGGCAGTCTGGGACCCCTCACTCCTTACCACCCACCTGCAGTGGAGGCGGGAGAGACTCCCACCACTACTGCTGCACTCGCCAGCTGTGAGCCCGGCTCAGGGCTTCTGGCTGAGTGGTGCTCCCCCTGTGGGAGCGCACTGACCACCAGGGGGAAGCTCCTGCATTGAACATCTGATCCCTGGTGGTCAGTGCGCATACCAGTCGTTCTGCCATTCAGTCGATTTGCATATTATGCTTTTATTATATAGGATAATAAATTCCCTTTTCTTCACTCAACAATATTTATTGATCACTTACCATGTAGGATGCTCTTGGTGCCCTCTTCTAGGTTCCTATAATATCTCAGTGAACAAAATATACAAGAGCCCTGCCCTTGTGGAACTAACATTCTAACCAAGAAAGATAATAAACCAAAAACATAAATAAGAAAGTTCTATAGTATGTAAGGAAGTAGTAAGTGGGAAAATATAAAAGTGGAGCATCACAAAAAGGATCAGGAGTGAGGGAAGAAGTTTCGGTGTTGAATAGAGTAAGGGTTGGTCGACCTCACTAAGGAAGTGAGATTTGAACAAATGTTTGAGGGAAATGAAGGAATTATTCTTTTAACCAATAGGAGGGGTGGAGGATATTTTTATTATTGTTTAAAGTTCTCTAAATGAGAGAGAAAGGGGTGGGGGGGGAGAGGGGTGGGGGATGCCAGTTCCACTTTGGTTTTTCCTAATTCCCAGAATAGCTAAAATTGAAAAGTTGACAATACCAAATGTTGTCAACAGGATATAGAGCTGCAAGAAGCTCATGCAATGCTGTGGGACGTAGGGTAACTACTTTGGAAATTTTGTTGCCAGTGAAGTTAAGCATATGTTCAATCTGTGACTCAGCAATTCAACCCATAGGTATAAATCCAAAAGAAATGCATACATATGTGCACTCAAAAAAGTTATAAGAATCTTCTTAGTACATTATTCTTAGTGACACTAAACTAGAAGCAAACCAAATGTCCATTAATAATAGAATGGATAAAGTGTGGTATACTAGTATATGCATAATGGAATACCATACCACAATGAAGAAAACTATTTCTATGTGTAACAACATGGATGAATTTCAAAAAGATTCACTCCTACTACAGACAGTCCTGACAAATTGTTAGTATTTTAGCTAATATCTTAGGGACTCTTACTATGCCAGCACCATACTGAGTGCTTGCATTCATTAGCATATTTAAGTCTCCCACCAACCCTAAAAGATAGATATTACTACCTACTTTACATATGAGAAAATAGGTTGAGAAAACAATAAATTTTCCCAAGATCATTGTATCAGTCAATATACTTCCTTACATTTAAAGAAACCAAAAGTTTGGTGTAAGCAAAAAAGAATGTATTAAAAGGTCATTGTATAACTCCCAGAATTGCTGGCATGGCTGGGTGAGGACTCGGCAGTCATGAACAATACCCCAAAGCAAGTCAGAGAGAGCTAACGCCCAGCTTTGGACAATGTGACCCACTCTGCCACTCTGCCGGTTCGGGAAGTAAGACATGGCTACCAGCAGAGCTGCCACTGCTATGCTGGAGCTTGCTGCAACCTCTGTCAGTGTTGTACCTGCAAGGATGACTCTCAGTTCCACTGCACCAACCATTCAGAGCATATGACCCATGGCATGGGGCAAAAAACAGGATGTATGCACATTTTCTAAAAGCACAAGTCTGGAGGTGACACGCATTCTAAACCCGGTCGGCTTGGCTCCAACACCAGGGGGCTCAACTACGATGCTAGACTGAATCCAAATGCATGTTACTTTACCATTTTAAGGACCAGGTGAGGCAAGCAACTATTAAAATGCCCAACCACAGCTTCATGCCACCATATCATATCATATAAATCAGAAAGCTTCAACGATTTGTTGCTTGACTAATTTAGAAAACAGAATAAAAGATTTGGCTTCTGAAATCCCTGAGTGCTTTCATGGAGGCAAGAGGGAGGACCTGGTCTGACAGCTCATCAGAGCCATCACCACACCATGTGGGGCCATGTGGTGACTCAGATGGATGGTGGAAAAGGGGGGTCAAGTCTGAATCACCAAGACCACATCCTGCCCCTCCCTCATTTTCCCCCTGGAAGCTGCCCATCAATCTTCTTGTTGAGATCTCCACCCAGAGCATGGAGCTCAGGGTTTGCAGCAAATGTCTGTGAACCTAGGAAGTCCCATTTTCCTGCAGCATTTGGCCCTGGTTCTTTCAGTGGCATGTATGTGTGAAGTTGACTATGACTAAGTGTGAAACTGATTGTGCATGAAGACAGCTCAAGTTGGGTTGTTTATTTATTTTTCACTATATTTTGTGGACACAAACTAACATCACATATACTTACCTTTAACAACTTTTTAAGCTTATTTAAACTGAAAGAAAATTCTTAAACACAATGTCAGCTAGATAATAACTTGGGAGAAATGTGTTCTTTCTGAGAACTGTCTCATAGACACATATTCATTATAGCCAAAGACTAAGCAGGCATTTTATCCTGTTCTGATTCATCTGAGAAAAACGTGTGGTAGACAGTTCAAAATCCTCCCCCATTTACTTTCAAATAAAGAGTAAGAAGAAAGGTCTTTTTTTTTTCTTTTCTTTTTTTTTTGGTAAAGGCAATTTAGTAAAATTAGTATCTGTTGGGCTTTTGTTTTGTTTTGTTTTATTTGGGGTTTTTATGGTTTCCACTGAAGACAGTAGTGGGAGTTAGGATTAAAAAGCCTGAGGTAGTCAGTGTATGGAGGAATGTGAAAGTTCAGACTAAGGAGTCTGAACATTATTCTGTAGGCAGGAAGTAATTCATAAAGGTTTTTAAAATCTAATTTACTTTTTAAATGATCTTTAAGTCAAATATAGTAGAAGAGTACAGAAATCATATTTAAATTTAATTTACAAAATGATAAAGCAAAATTTGTGCAAGCACCGCATGTGATGGGATGGAGGTAGTAGCTAATACTATGGAGGTAATCATTTTGCAATTTATAAATGTGTGAACATTAATAAACAGAAACCTCATTTAAAATGGAGTCTGGAGGCTAGAAGAGAAAACACTCAATGCACAAAACTTACCCCAACAGGAAGAGATACTAATTATACTCTCAGCAAGAGGAAGATTCCTCCTTGCCCAGTAACAGCTCAGCCAATGTGAACTGCCATAACTCTGCCAATGAAAAGTCACTACAAACTTCTGGTTTCCTCAAATGACCACTTCATTTACAACATCTCCTCCCAAGTCCATCAAAGAGTGTTCCTCTCCTTTGTTTCTCTGGATTTGAATGTAGTTAGTCATTTATACATAAAAGGAAAACGGCTGAACTAAAGGCAGCACTAAAAGACTGAATTTTAACATGTGCCATTAGACCACATGTCCTAAGTTGCCATTCTTTGTTGTTCTCAAATAAACCCATTTTGCTGGAGAAATATCTGACTGTCTATTTGTGAAAGGTCAACAAATGTATAAAATCAACATGTTATACACTTTAAACATATACAATGTTATATCTGTTATATTTCAATGAAGCTCAGGGGAAAAGAGAAATAGAAGACTTTCAGCACTTGAGAAAGTTTCCTAGTGGCACTTTTTTAAGTATGAGAATAGAGACAAAGCATAAAACACGTGTTTAGCTTAACAGGTCATTACCATCAATGTCAATGTTTTTATGGTTTCCCGGCCGGCATGGCTCAGTGGTTGAGCGTTGACCTATGAACCGGGAGGTCACAGTTTGATTCCAAGTCAGGGCATATGCCCAGGTTGCAGGCTCGATACCCAGTGTGGGGCAGTCCCCAGTGTGGGGTGTGCATGAGCAGCCAATCAATGATTCTCTCTCATCATTGATGTTTCTATATCTTGCTCCCTCTCCCTTCCTCTCTGAAATCAATAAAAATATTTTTTATAAAAGCATAGGCAACAAAAGATAAAATAGATTACATCAAAATGAAAAAAAAATTGTGCTGTAAACGTTACTATCAAAAAAAGTGAAAAAGAAAACCCACAAAATAGGAGGAAACACCTGATAAGAGATCTAAAATATATAAGAACACTTACAACTCAATAATTAAAAGATAACCTAATTTTTAAATGGGCAACAGGTCTGAATAGACATTTCTCCAAAAGAGGTATACAGGTGGCCAATAAGCACATGAAAATGTTCAGTATTATTAACCATGATAAATAAAAATCAAAACCATAATGAGCTACCACTTTATACCCACTAGGTTGGCTATAATAAACGACAATAATTGGTAAGGATATGGAAAAGTTGGATATCTTATACACTGCTGGTGGCAATGCAAAACAGTGTGGCAGTTTTGAAAAACAGAATGGCAGTTCCTTAAAAAGTTAAATGTAAGAATTATCATGCAATCCAAAATGCCACTCCTAGGTATAAACCAAAGAGAAATGAAAACACATGTCCAGGAATGTACATAGCATTAGTTTTCACAATATCCAACAAGTGGAAACAATGCAAATGTCCATCAGTTAATGAATGGATAAATAAAATGTGGTATATCCATACAATGGAATATTATTCAGCAATAAAAGGGAATAAAGTACTGATTCATGTACAACATGAATGACCTTTGAAAACATTCTAAATGAAAGAAGTCTCTCACTGAAGACCATAATATTGTATGATTACATTTATATAAAATGTCCAAAATAGGCAAATTTATAGAAGCAGAAAGTAAATTTGTGATTGCCTAGGGCTGGGTGGGGGTAGGGTTGGGGAGAAATAGGGAATAACTAGAAATGGGTACAAAGTTTTGGGGGAGTGATGAAAATGTTCTGGAATTAGTAGTGTTGGTTGCACACCTCTATGAAGTGTGTGAATATGAATTATATCTCAATAAAGGTGATATTAAAAACACGCACAATAAAATTAAATTAAATACTAGATGGCAGAAAGACTGCCCAGCCTTAGACTTACAGTGAGTGGAATGGGGTAACTATAAAGGTACACTATTGTTGGGTATATAAAAACTGGCTAACTCTTACATCAAACCTTTATATAAAACCCAAAGACTTATGAATTTTTCTCCTACAGCATCCTAACCTCTAATTGAATTCAATATAATACAATTCAATATACCCAGAGCTTTGGACCATTCTCTGGGAGTTTTGGCAGAGTAGAAGACTAAACAAGATGATGTATTAAAGTCAGGGATAGGCTGACCTTTTGGACAGAGGTAGTAGAAAAGCTAAAGGGTGGGGGAAAGAACTCTCAAACCATTTCAGCCTCTGAATTGCAGCTGTATCTACAAGCCAAGCATAGTTTCTGTATTCACTACCCACTGAAAAGATTGTTGGTCAGTAGTAATGATTGTGTGCCTACTGCATGCCACACGCTGTGATAGGGGCTGGAGACATAACAATGAGAAAGGAAGGTTCTCTGCTTCTGAGAGGATCCCAACTTGAAGGGAAGCGAATAGTCACAGTAAAGTAATAGGTAAATGCCATAACTGGACTAAGTGCTGTAGGAGCAGAAAGGAGGGAGCAACTGCCTTTGCATGAGTAAAGCTGAGACAGCTTCCTGTGAAGGTGACCTTCCAGCTGGGTCTTGGAGAATGAACAGAAAAATGCCTGCAATGCCCTCTAGGCATTTTTGGCATGCATATAAAATTCTTATTATGCTATTAAGCCAGTATTTATATTCTACCCTTATCTAAAAACCAAACAGAATTAAATAAATACCCAAAAGACACTGAATATGCTATAAAGCTATTCAGAGGATAATAGACATGAGTGTGTGGCTTGTGACATTTACAGGCAGGAATTCTTTATCCTGCATTTTTATAAAAACACAGATGATCAAGAAAATAATATTGTGTCGACCCTAAATTATCTGCTAATAGTTTTGTTTTATTTTGTTCTATCAAACAACAGACTCATCTATATATATAAAGGGCTAATATGCTAAGTGTCCCTCCCACTGTCCAACTGGTCGCTGTGACATACACTGACTACCAGGAGGCAGACACTCAACGCAGGAGCTGCCTTGACGTGGACTTGCCATTTACAGAGAAACGGCAGCATGGACCTGGCGTTGACAAAGCAACACTTGGCTTCCCCCAAGTGGGACACAGGCCCCACCACCACCCCGGAGCAACACCCCACCAAATTGCAGCCGATGCTACCAAGATCCCAAGGCGCAAAATGAGGCCCACAGTCCAGCCCAGCCTGGTGGGCCCCAGCTAATGACGTCACATAGTAACGCCTGGCTTCCTCTCCCTAGTGAGTAGCCTCCATGCAGTTTCTTCAGCCCAGGAAAATGACTTGCTTTATAGCCAGGTGCAAACATTTACACTTTAAATGTCTGTGAAGAGTTTTCCCATGCCTCATCTCATTTGATCCTCACAGAAGTCCTGGAGTAGGTAGATAGGAGACTCCATAGAATCCTATTTTCTTTCCATTAGCCAGAAAATGGAGATTTAGAAAGCTTAGAAACTTGACCCAATTGAAAAGAAGTAAGAAATGGTGGACCTTGAAAATGACTTCAGGTTTTCTCACTGCACAGAATATAGTCAAACACTGCTGCAGTTAAATATTTTGCCCTTTGTTCTCCCTGCATGATCTACAATAATAATCTGCTTCGTGTTGATATTTACTGCTGTGTTGCTGACAATTACCTGAAAGAGAAGTTGGGGTGCTTCCCTGGGCTGGAAAAAGTTTAGCTACATCAGAAAGCAGGTCTAATTAAGCAAGTTTATTCTCTATATATAAAAGGCTAAGTTGACTCATGCATGCGCAATACATATAAAGCTCTCACTGGCGCCAATCGCATGCATGTGTTTCGATCTGTCATTGTCAATCATGAATTTGGTTTACACTTCTGTTATAGAGAAAGGGTGAATAGCAATATTGAAATATTTCTTCTAATTAATTCTTTCAATGTGCACAAATTTGTACACCGGGCCACTAGTGTCTATATGAAAGACTGGGCTGAAGCACAAAATGATTTAATTATAGGGATAGAAGCAACTCCAGTATGTGCTCTGTGCATCTCGACTTTAGGCCTGGATGGGTTTAATTATTCCTGGTTTAATATTTTTTTCTTAAAATAGGTTAGAAGGATTTTCCACAACTTCTCTTGATAATCTGACTTTTGTCATCTATGGTTTTCGATTAAACAAAGCATAGTTTTAATGTGCAATTACTCAGCAAAACAAACTGGCAGCCCAAAAGAATACTAGGATGGGATTTCTCAAAAGGTTGAATTCCTTTGAAACAGAAGCTTATCAGCAAATGGCCTATAAACCAATTTTGGCCCCCAAATATTTTACTCTATCTCTGAATGAGCAAATTGCTTTTATCTCAGTATGATTTGTCAAGCAATTACGATGACACCCTACCATTTGACTTCCAGACTGATCATCTCCTTTGTGACAAAATTGAAATTTCTCTTGTCAGTTTAGTGGAGAAAAGTCAAAACCATGATAACAGGAAGAAAACTTTTATTTTAGAAAAAAAAATTACCCCATCACAGAAGACAGTTTCTTCCCTTCTACCTTTGGACTTTATTGCTAATGTCCTAAGGACAAACAAGCAGTCTTTCTCACCTCCTATGCCTGGTTACACTTCAAATTAGCAAAATAGATTTCCTAATTCTTTTAAATTAAATGTTTCAATGATCTTACCCACCTTACTATCCAGGAGAATTTGGCTTTGGTAAGCTAAAAAAAACAAAAACCAACAACAACAACAAAAAAAACACTTTACTTATTGATTGTTGAAATGCAGGAGGAACTTTGAAGGTATCCAGAGGTTCTTGGAAGTGTTTTTCCCAATATAATTTTCCAACAAAATGGGAGTAGAACAGTCTTGGACTTAAATTAGTACTGAAAGTTTACAGGCCTTCTACTAGTGACATATAGTAATTTCTTCATTGGACGCCAACTGAGTCATTGGTTTTATGTGAACAATTTCCTAGCAAGCATAAAAGCAGAATGTTATTTCTTCTCAAATGAAAGATCAATTGTATATGACAGCCTAAGAATTGAACAGAGAATTGGGGTGGAGGCCAAATTAGGGATTAGCAAGCCTCTGTCCATTCCCCCTCCTCCTAGTTCTGTCCCCACCAGCCTCAGACACTAGCCAGCTCTAGACTAACCATTTCCCAGAGGTTCAGGAGCCTTTGAAACCTGAACCTCTCCCAGAGTAAATACAGATTAAGAAGTTTGTCCATCCTGGCCAAATCCTTCCGGAGAGACTGGAGATAGACTCTTCCTCTGAGTCCATGGCTCCTTGGTGACTATTTTCAAATAGGGTTTATCACAGCTGCTACTAATTCCAAAGTCTGTGGAAACTTTATAAAGTCTTATAGTGAGACCATATCTGAGAAACAGTCAGTCCAGATCAGGTGTATGCTTCCTGAATAGTTTCAGAGTCCCTCGATCCATCACTCACTTTTCAGCAAGCTTACGGGTGGCCAGTCCCACTGTGCAGTGGGAAACTCCTGGCTGTAAAGAGCCCATCAGAGAGCTGCACAGCAGAGTGACCAATGGCTAGAGGTCTGGACCCAACGGTATGATCTTGGGTAAGCTACATAACCTCTCTGTGCTTCAATGCCTTCATCTATAAAATGGGATAATAGTACTTAACTCGTAGCTGATTTTGAGGAATGAATGAGTTAGTACATCTAAAAGTGCTTGGCACATTGGCCAGTATAGCTCAGTTGGCTGGGTGTGGTCTCATGCACCAATAGGTTGCTGGTTTGTTTCCCAGCCCAAGTTGGGGGCTCGATCCCCAATAGAGGTCATACAGGAGGCAGCAGATCAATGTACTCTCACGTCGATGTTTCTCTCTTCTCCCTTCCTCCCTTTCTAAAAAAGCAATGAAAACTACTCTTTTTTAAAAAAAATGAAATTGCACTTAACTAGGCTTCATCTTTTATTGGATTTCCTTAGATATCTGGCTATAATATTATAGTATTGGGGCACATATTTGCTTACTGTTCAAGAGCAACTATTCAAACACTTCTCAAACTGGTCTTAACAGAAGATTATTCTAGGAGATGTTAATTAAGTGTACCAGAATTATTTTTCTGCAGCAAACAAATTTATTTATCCATTAAACAAAATTTGATTGATATCTTAATTCTAGGACTTCTCAGTCTTTCATTGGATATGTGTGCATGATATGTGCCTTTGGTATGCAAGGTTTACCAAGTGTAATTAAATGCAGAACCCTTTGTACTTAGAGTTCTGTGTTCCAAAGGGGATGCTAGTGCATGTTACCTGGAAACTGACAGAAAGATTGTTAAATAAACTAATATTTAAGTCCTGCCTTCTTAATTCCTAATTGGCATGAACAAATTATATCACACTGAAAAAAAATATTCACAAGCATAAAGATTTCAAAGACCAGTAAAATCAATAGGTTGCAACTATTTTATCTTGCCAAGAAAGATCATCAAAATAAATCGTCATTTATTATTACCATTGTTTCATAAAAGAGAAACATTTAACAACCAAAAAAGTGAAGAAATAATATAATTTAAAAGTAAAGGGCAATTATTGAGATTGAAAATAATAGTATTTCAATGTATAAAGTTTACTATAGTATTTGCATTTTTGTAATTTTGCCTTGTATGAGATAAGAAGAAGAAATAAAAGGTATCCAGATTGGAAAAGAAGACATAAAACTGTCATTATTGACAGATGACATGATACTGTACATAGAAAACCTAAAGACTCCATCAAAAAAATATTAGTCTTAATAAATGAATTCGGCAATGTAGCAGGATACAAAATTAACACCCAGAAATCTATGGCTTTTTTATACACCAATAGTGAACTTACAGAAAGAGAGATTTAAAAAACAATCCCATTTACCATTGCACCAAAAAAATTAAGATACCTAGGAATAAACTTACCTAAGGAGGTAAAAGACCTATACTCGGAAAACTATAGGATACTGAAAAAAGACATAGAGGAAGACATAAACAGATGAAAGAACATACTGTGTTCATGGATTGGTAGAATTAACATCATTAAGATGTCCATACTACCCAAAGCAATCCATAGATTCAATGTACTCCCTATTAAAATACCAATGGCATATTTCACAGACCTAGACCAAACTCTCCAAACATTCTTCTGGAATAAAAAAAGACCCCGAATAGCTACAGCAATCCTGAGAAAGAAGAACAAAGTAGGAGGGATCTCAATGCCAGATATCAAGCTATATGACAAAGCCACTGTTCTCAAAACTGCCTGGTAGTGGCATAAGAACAGACATATAAACCAATGGAATAGAATAGAGAACCCAGAAATCAACCCAAACCACTATGCTCAATTAATATTTGACAAAGGAGGCAAGAGCATACAATGGAGTCAAGACAGTCTCTTCAATAAATGGTGTTGGGGAAATTGGACAGATACATACAAGAAAAATGATACTAGACCACCAACTTACACCATACACAAAAATAAACTCAAAATGGATAAAGGACTTAAATGTAAGACAGGAAACCATAAAAAGCTTAGAGCAGTGATGGCAAACCTTTTTTTTTTTAAAAATATATTTTATTGATTTCTTACAGAGAGGACGGGAGAGGGATAGAGAGTTAGACACATCAATGAGAGAGAAACATCAATCAACTGCCTCCTGCACACCCCCTACTGGGGATGTGCCCGCAACCAAGGTACATGCCCGCAACCAAGGTACATGCCCTTGACCGGAATCGAACCCGGGACCCTTGAGTCTTCAGGCTGACGCTCTATCCACTGAGCCAAACCGGTCAGGGCGATGGCAAACCTTTTGAGCTCGGCGTGTCAGCATTTTGAAAAACTCTAACTTAACTCTGGTGCCGTGTCACATATAGAAATTTTTTGATATTTGCAACCATAGTAAGACAAAGACATATTTTTGATATTTATTTTATATATTTAAATGCCATTTAACAAAGAAAAATCAACCAAAAAATGAGTTCGCGTGTCACCTCTGACACGCATGTCATAGGTTCGCCATCACTGGCTTAGAGGAATCCACAGGCAGCAAAATCTCAGACATATGCCGAAGCAATATCTTCACCGATACAGCTCCTAGGGCAATGGAAACTAAAGAGAAAATATACAAATGGGAGAAAAACTTCTTAGTCTGTCATTTGGGAAATACTGATGTACACAACAGCACACGGAGCTCATCAAATTAACCCTGCATATTTCAGATATGTTTTATTTTGCAAAAAATTGCTTCTTTCTTTTTCATTGGTCCCATTGGTTACTGTTATAGGGTCATACTTACCTGGATGATTAACATACAGGAGTGGGAAAAAGTGGGTTTACAATTGTTCATATGGAAAAAGACATACAGGTTATGATTATTACAATAGCTTTACTAACTCAAAAAAATGTCACAATGACACAGTGCACTTAGGTACAATCTCATAAGTGCTCAAATTGCCAGCCTTCATAGAAATAATAGTGTAAGAATAAACTGTTTTGTGTACTCACAACTGTTAACTTACCTTTGCCCACCCCTGTGTCTATGTCTGGATATTCTTACCCTGCAGAGAGATGGTGCTTTTATCTTGTTGGTATGTTAGGAACACTGTGGCGGGAGAAGGAGGGAGGGACATGGCCACTCCAGGCATATACCACTGCCCTGTAAATACATATTCATGCCTCTCTGGGCATTTTCTTCAAACTTACAACTATATTCTCTGGAAATTAGTAAAGGAACGCCCTATCTTTCCTGGACTCTTCTCTGAATGTATCTCACTTTGCCTTAAATTAGGATATGGTTCCCCCTTGAGCCTACAACTCTTAACCATCTGGGTTAGAAGGAGGGGCCAATGTCTTCTTCATTCCCTGGTACAGTTCCCAGACATTTACTGCTTAGGCACTCTCTTTCATACTGGAGAGGCACCCCTCCCCCGGTTTCTCTCCTACTTCTCCTGCTTTTCAGGCTTCTTCACTATCACTTCCAGTGTGGCATTCCTTGATCTGGTCTCAGTCCCTGCTCCTTCTCACTGGATATTCTCCCTCAAATATCTCATCCAAGTCCAATGTATCAGTTACCATGTGTTTACTAATGAATCTCAGATTTTAATTTTTTGTCTGAAACTCTTTTCTGGGCTTTAGACCTGTATATCCTACTCCTTGGCCTCCTCCGCATATCCCACAGCTTCCTCAAATTCAGCTCTTTTTTTTTTTTCCTTCCCAACCCTGTGTTTTCTATCTCAGACACTGCACCATTTTCCATCCAGCCAAAGCTAAAATCCCATTTTTCCTTGAGATCAGTCAAATTTACTTTCCAAACATCTCTAGAAATCTACCAGTTTCTCTTTTTCTGGACTTGCCCCAGTCTCATGCAAGTCACCATCGTCTCTTGCCTGTATAACTGGAACCTGTCCTTCAGTGTCTTTTCCATTCTGCAGAGTGATCTTTCTAAAACTCAAATCTGATTACAACACCCCCAGGCCTGAAAACCTTTAATGGCTTCCCCTACCCAAACTCTTAACACGATGGCAGAGTCCTCCTGATCTGGCCCCTGCTTGCCTCTACAGCCTTGCTATCTCCTTTCTATACCCAACAATTCTAAGGGTCTTAAAGAAGCCACACTCTCTTCAGAATCTAGGCCTTGCATGTGCCACTCCCTTTTCTGAAACACTTCTCCCCATCACACACATACACCATCTACCCCACATCTCTGTTTGTCTGGCATATTTTTTTCTCTTACCTTAAGTCTTAGCTTGGATAACTCTTCCTTCAGGAAGTTTTCCCAGATGTTTCAACCCAGAATGGAGTATTGCGGATGCACCTCTACAGGCTTGTGTGGTGAATTGTGAGGAATAAAGAGCCAGGCTGCTCTGAAGGAATGAGGCCTGACCCACATCCTCTTTCCTGTGGCCACCCACATGGGGAAGCTGCAGCCCGGTGAACGAGGGCCAGGCGGTCCTGAAGTCGGAGGAAAGTGGCAGGTGGACACCTCAGGTACTGCGAGGGAAACCCACCTGCCAGTCTTTCCCAAGTGCAAATGGGAACACTGTCTCCTGGGTGATATTTACTTTTCATGGTTAAAAGCTCAGACTTTGAAATTAAACTTCTAAGGTTCAAATCCCTGCTTCACCATTTGTAGAGCTTTGAGACAGCTTAATTAACTTATCGAAAGAAAATCAGTATGGAGGTTAAGTAAATTAATAAAGGTTTCAAAGCAGTTCCTGGCACATAGTAAGTGTCCAATGAAAGCTAACCATTATTATTACCATTCAAAGCAAATTGATGTTCTCAATTTTCTAAATACAGTAAACTTTAAGAATTTTCTATAAATTTAGAGCAGGGGTCAGCAAACAAAGCCAAATCTATTCTGCCACCTGTTTTTATAAATAAAGTTTTATTGGAACACAGCCATACCCGTTCTTTGACATATTGTCTATGGCTACATTCAGTCTGCAGAGTTGAATAGCGGTCACAGAGATGGTAATGAGTCACAAAAACTAAAATATTTACTCTGGACCTTTATAGAGAAAGACCCCTAATTTAGAAAATAAAAGTGATAACTTAAAGGAGGTTAAATGGAACTGTATTTATAAGAATAGATACCCTATTATAAGGTATAAAACTTGATTATTCCAAAGGAAATCTTATCACTCATTACTCATTATTGAGAAACAAGTGTAAAATACGTTCTCCTTTATCCATATCCCATCTTTTTCATTTTTGCCAGGACTAAAAAGAGAAGACTTAACATAGTGTTTCAAATATGAATTTTAAAGATGAAGAGCCAGAAAATTCCCTTTCACTTGGTTCTGTGTGCACAACTTTGATCAAGTTAGACCAGTAGGTTAGAGAAGGGTGCTACTGAAGCCAGAGTAAAAGACTTTGACCCTTAACCGGTTGCTGACATTTTGTTCTGTACAATGACCTTGAATACAGACAAATAGCTAATTGCAGTCAGCTCTTTCACCAAGGTATGCAGGTGATCACAAAGTTATGCCCAGGGCACTTCAGCCCTCGGTTCAGAAACATCCTGTTTACTTACATAGACGACTTGTTTTCATGGAACGTGCTATTATGTCTCTTCAGAGAAACACATGGGTTGCCAGAATTGGGGCTTATCTGATAGGTGAGTCAGATGGGACATAGAAGAATTCTTCTTCTTCTGAAAAGCCTCTCTAGCAGCAATCTGCCTATCCTTGTTGCAATGTTTCCCCTACCTTTTCTTACTTTCCTAAACACTACTTGCTCTGACCTTCACTTGGCAAACCTGGCTTTGTTTTCTAAGTCCTGATTTAAACATGGCCACCTGCTTCTGCTCTCCATCTTTCCTAGATTCTTCCCTTCATATTTGTATTCAAACCTGGTAACTGGACCCTGAATCTCTGTTACTTCCTCTGTTACTTGATTTAGGAGAGAGGGATGAGCCCCTCCACGTACATCAAAGTCTTCCAATGAAAAGAGCCCATGAGTGCCAAAAGGATCAAATGTGGAGGTCAAGTACTGAGTATTGTATTTCCTCACTTTGTATTGTAGTAGCATCGCATTCGTGATCAATCTGCAATAAAATCTTCACATGGATTACATGTATGGAAAGTAGGCATTGGGGAAATGCTTTCTTTCTAAAACACAATGTCCTGTCTCTTAGCCAAGCACACTTATTTTAAAGAGTTGGTATGCAATTAATGTATTTGAAACACATGACTGATTAAAAATAGCACCACTGTTAAGTTCTAGCTTTGTTCTTTTGCCAGTTTTGAAGTTCCATGAGAGCAAAGGATTTAACGATCATAGTAACAAGATAAAACTAAAGCTTATGTATGTTTGCCTGCTTTGTTTCATTGAACATGTCCAAATCTGCATATGTAATCCAATTGGGGACTGCTATAGGCATACATTCTCAGTTCCATAGATCATTTATGACATTTACATCACTCAAAGTTTTCTAATAGATTTTACATGTTAACTCTTTTTATTAGATGCACTTGTTTTCCATGGAACTGGACTTGATAATAACATAAAGCATAACTCAGAGGGTGGCTCAATAAAATAAACCTTTCTTTTTCAAGCTTACTATACCCTAAACTTTATGCTTCTGAAAAT
The DNA here is from genome assembly GCF_000147115.1 of Myotis lucifugus. NCBI lineage: Eukaryota > Metazoa > Chordata > Mammalia > Chiroptera > Vespertilionidae > Myotis > Myotis lucifugus. The sequence goes on along the minus strand of NW_005871063.1, from coordinate 2,258,494 downwards.
TCGTTTTGACTCTTACTCTCTAGAACAAGTTTCTTTTCAGAAAAAAGAGGGGGAAAAATGCTTGATCTGTTAAATTTTATTGGTTTGGGGTTTTTATTGTTTTGTTTTGTTCAGTTCTTAAAAGCCATTTCTGTCTTGCTGACTCATGAAACCAAATGTACCAAAATATTTATTTCCTTTGCTTCTATACCCCTAGAAAAATAAAAAAATAACTGTATTAATGGGTTCAATTAAAAATTCTTTGAGGACTTCACACTTACCCAAAGTGATTCTGTTGTCTTTAGTCAGCTCCATGGCTTCTCTTTTAGACGGAATGAATGATGGAAAAAATATTTTACCCTGTCTCCAATCCAGTCTAGACTCCATCCTGTCATTCTCTTTTCTCTGTTCAAATTCTCCCTCTTCATTCTCTCCCTTCAGGCTATAAACAGGCTTACGTTTCTCTGATTCTAAAACTTTTAAAATAAATACATCAAAATAAAACAAAAAGCCGAAACCGGTTTGGCTCAGTGGATAGAGCATCGGCCTGCGGACTGAAGGGTCCCGGGTTCGATTCGGGTCAAGGGCATGTACCTGGGTTGCAGGCACATCCCCAGTAGGAGGTGTGCAAGAGGCAGCTGATCGATGTTTCTCTCTCATCGATGTTTCTCTCTATCTCTCTCCCTTCCTCTCTGTAAAAAATCAATAAAATATATTAAATAAATAAATAAAACAAAAAGTAGCCCTAACCGGTTTGGCTCAGTGGATAGAGCATCGGCCTGCGGACTCAAGGGTCCCAGGTTCGATCCCGGTCAAGGGCATGTACCTTGGTTGTGGGCACATCCCCAGTGGGGAGTGTGCAGGAGGCAGCTGATCGATGTTTCTCTCTCATCAATGTTTCTGACTCTCTATCCCTCTCTATAAAATCAATAAAATATATTTAAAAAAACAAAAAGTAAACCTTTTATGTTCTCTCTCTCAATTTATAATCCTCTCATTTTTTAACTGGCTCACTCCTTAAAATGGTAATCTCTACAGCTGATCATTACTGCCCTACTTCCAATGAATTCTTCCAGTTTGATGTCTTCCTCGCCATTCTGCAAAATGATTTTGGCCCTCTTCCTCGTTAATCTGTCTATGGTATTTGACCTGGTTGAACACTCCCTAGTGTTGGGAGGGTGCCTCCATCCTTTGGGCTTCATGTTTTTATGTGAAGCAAAGGCCACTAGGGTAACACTTACTTTACCCTGCACAGGGAAGGAGTGAATGTTCTGTTTTATGAGTGTGGGAGAAGGAGCAGACTTCGCTTCCTCAATAATGGGGAATGGTTTAAATGAATTATGATCGATGCACATGGTGGAATAGTGCTTCCTCAGCCTCTTCCTTGCATGGGAACACACATTCTTCCTTGCTGTCCTTGCCTGCCCTAAAGTAGTTTGGAGGCTGTCACTGACTGACCCTGTTAGACCCTACAGTTCCGTTAGCAAACCTGCTTAGCTAACAGAGCTAAAGGCACATCCTCTCACTTTTATTAATAACTAGGAGCCCAGCCCTCGATTCGAAATCACGCGGCGCCGCCCACCCTCGGGTCTGGCCCTGCCTCGCTCTCTGGCCCTTGAAGCAGCTGCGGCTTCTGCTGATCAGGCCCTCGCCCAGCGCAGGCGAGCGGAGGCCCTTGCCACCCTGCCACCGACATCCAGGCAACCTCCTGTCCGACCGTTGCGGCATCCCAGTTAATTAGCATATTTCTCTATTTTTATACATAGAGAGATAGATAAAAGTGGTTGTTTTGCTCTCCATTTGTTTCTCTCAATTGGTCCCAAAGTCCATAGGATAGATAGGTGTTTTCTATTGGCCCCTCTCCCGACACTTCAAAAACCGGCTCCTTCAACCTCCTCTTGTAGCTTTCACGTCTGTCTGCTCCCTTTGCACATACATGTAGGTACTATATTGTAGCATAAATTACATTTCATTTTATAATGCTTTTCTAGTTATAAAAGTAATTCTTGTTAGAGAAAAGATTTTAAGTAAAAAAAAAATAAGTACAAAGATAAATGTAAAAATTTATCAATTTAGAACCCTGAGATCCTCCTTTAACATTTTGGAAGCTTTCCTTCTAGTCTTTTTTTCCTAAGGGTATAATAAAAAATTATATATTTAAAAAAATTATAGTGTCCATTTTTTTCATATCATTAAAAAATCTTCTAAAATGTGATTTTTAGTGCCTACATAATATTCCATTTTATGGATTTATCATAAATCACTTAAACAATTTCTGATTATTGAACAGTATTCCTCTTTTTCACTGTTAAATATACTAGCTATTATTTATTCATGTTTATTACATGCCAAGAGCTAGCTTATATCTTTTTACAAATATTGCCTAATTATTTATCACAGCAATCCAATGAGGAAGTGATGTTATCACCATTTTACAGGGAAGAGAATTGAGGCTTGGAGACTTGCTCAGTGCATAGTTAACCGGTGGCAGAGTTTAATCCCTGGCCCACCTGCCTCCAGTGCATGTGCTCTGAATGACCTCTCTATTTTCCCTCTCCTAGCACATAAATGATTGTAATGTCAACCATTTAAAACACTTTTTGATCACGCAAATCTATCTTTTTTCAATATAAAAATCAGAGTATCAGATAAGCACACATTTTTTAAAAGGTTCAATCCTTACATTCTCAAAAATAAAATAAAGATGAATTAAGAGCTAAATATTTTAAATATATATACAACCTGGAAGATAATACAAGAAAATATATTTGCAAATTTAATAGTAAAGGAGGAATAAACTGCAGAAACAATAAAGGAAAGGATAGACACATTTAACTACAGAACAAATTCAAACTCTAACAAAACACACCAGTCAGTGGACACTGGGTGGCTTAGGCCGCCCAGAATCTAATTACCCTCCTTTAAGCAACAGCTGATTCCTATTTGCCCATCCACCCCTCCCCACTCTCAGTGTGGTTCCAGGAAGGTCTGATGATCCCTGCTCAGGTAACAAAGGCAACGCACTACCTGACAGTGATTGTTTCAGAAATGGGCAGAAAATTCAAGTCAGAAATAATCAAAGTCAAATTCAATTGCCGGCTGTGCTTGACTTGTTGAAGTACGTTTTCCTTCTTCCACTGGTTCACTCACTGATGAATTTGTATTTCCTATGACATTGCTTGGCATATAGTAGGCACTTAAATATTTGTTGAATGAATGAACTGAGAGAAAAAGAAGCTAAGTCTTAGATGACATAATTTAAACCCTGAATCCAGTTGTATTTTACCACTGGTCCATCCCTGGGCTTTTTAGCTAAATATAAACCAATACATTTCCATTTTTATTTAAACCAGTTTGAATAGACTTTTCTGTCATTTGCAACTTGCTATGTTGTGTATGTTTGTGTTTCCCTAAAATGCATATGTTAAAAACCTGACACCCAAAGGTGCTAGATAAGTGTGGTGTTTGGGAGGTGATTCTGTGAGGAAGGTGGAGCCCTTGGGAATGGGATTAGGGCTTTTATAAAAGAGATCCCGTTGATCTTTGCTGTTTTATATAGCAATATTAATTTTTATTTCCCCTTGTACTTACTCTTCCTATTGTTCGTTTTTTGTTTTTCCTGCATCTCCTCCTCCATTTTTTATTACTATTTTTTTCTTTTTTAGTGTAGGGCAGCTAGTGGCAAGTTCTCTCAATTTTTATTTGTCTGAAAATGGTTTATTTCACTTTTATTTTTAAAGCATATTTTCACTAGCATAGAATTCTAGATTAGTATTTTCTCCCCAACACTTTGAAGATATCATTCCACATTTCTTCTGTAGTGTACTCTTTCTGTTGAGAATTTTAATTTTTGTTCCTTTAAGGTGATACACACTTTCCCCACCTCTGACAGCTAAAAATGTCGTTGCTTTTTATTTTCAGCCATTTTACTAAAGTGTCCGTAGTTATAATTTTCCAAGCATTTATTTTTCTGTCATTCTGAGAGCTTCTTGAATAACTTTCAATGGTTTTGAACATTTTCAGCTATTTTTTCATACTTATTGCTTCACCCCATTCTCTTTCTAGTCTCTTTCCAGAAATTAAGACATTTTCACTCTGCCTCCTACCTTTCTTATTCCATTGTTTTTATATTCCATTTTTTAAAATCTGTTACATTTTGGATTTTCCCCCTACCTATCTTCTTGTTCTTTATTATTTACTTCAACTGTGTGTAATCTGAGGTTATTAATGAAATAATTAATTAATTACTTTAAAGAGTTATTAATTAGCTAATTAATTAATTAAAAGACATTCCACAGAACTTCTAGCCCAGCAGTTCTCAACCTGTGGGTCACAACCCCTTTGGGGGTCGAACGACCCTTTCACAGGGGTCGCCTAAGACCATCGGAAAACACATATACAATTACATACTGTTTTTGTGATTAATCACTATGCTTCAATTATGTTCAATTTGTAACAATGAAAATACATCCTGCATATCAGATATTTACATTCCGATTCATAACAGTAGCAAAATTACAGTTATGAAGTAGCAACGAAAATAATTTTATAGTTGGGGGTCACCACAACATGAGAAACTGTATTAAAGGGTCGCGGCATTAGGAAGGTTGAGAACCACTGTCCTAGCCCCTTCAACTCACATGGTGTATCCTCACAGGATATAAGAAGAAGTTTGCTACCCGGAAGAGTCCCCACCTGGCTATGCTGGCACCCTGATCTCAGACATCAGCCTCCAGAACTGTGAGAAATGGATTGCTGTTGCTTACAAGCTACTCTGTCTATGGTATTTTGTTATAGCAGCCCCAATAGACTAAGACTGAAAATTGGTACCAAGAGTGGAGTTGCTGCTGTAACAAATACCTAAAAATGTGGGAGCATCTTTGGAACTGGATAATGGTAGAGGCTGGACGGGTTTTAAGGTGCATGCTAGGAAAAGCCTACCTTACTGTGATAGGACCAGAAAGGGCAGCTCTGGGGAGAGCTCAGCTGAGAAGAGCTGTAGTGAAAGCCCCAGTTGGCTTCGAGAATACCCAAGTGTTTGTTAACAGAATGTTGATAGAAATATGGATGATCAAGTTCATTCTGTTGAGGTCTCAGACGGAAATGAGAAACATCTTTCCTGCAGGAAAGACCATTCTTGTTATAAAGTGGCAAAGGGTTTAGCTGAATTGTGTTCCTGTCCTGGTGTGTCATGGAAGGTAGAACGTGAGTGATGAAAAGTGGGTATTTGGCTTTGGAGAAATTTCTAAGCAAAGTATTGAAGGAGAGGTCTGGTTTCTCCTAAATGCTTATCGTAAAATTCAAAAAGAGAGGAATGATCTAAATGTGGAATTGTTAAACAAAAAGAAAGCAGAATTTTAAGAAAATTCCCAGCCTGTCCATTCTAAAGGAAATAAGAAAGCTTGTTTGGGAGAGAGCAGAGAGTGTGGCCGAATTTGTTACGGAGATTGATGCGGAAGACAGGAGCTATTCTCAAGGTAATGGAGAAATTGGTTGGCCATCTATACAAGAAGCCAGGATCTGTTGTTCAAAACAATGGCAAAATAACCTCAAAGGCATTTCCTACTGGCCCTACCATCACAGGTTCAGAGTATAAGGACCTGGGAAGCAGATTGATCTCAAAAGAGGGGCTTTTGGCTGCTTCACATTGTAGGCTTTGCTCCCAAATGCCCCTGCTACACTCCTTAGGTACTGAGGAAGGGGGTCAAAATGGGCAGTAAACCTTCGTGGAATCCCTGCAGAACCGAGTGGCTGAGCCCTGAGGGCATGCATATTGCCATTTACATTTGGGAAGATGGAGCCTCCAGAGCAGCAGGTTCAGGAGGGAGAGGAGCCACTGCCAGAGTTCCCACTAAGGCAGTGACCAGAGGAGCTGTGGGGGCAGGGCCACCTGAGACCCCAGCCCCAGAGTGGGGCAGGCACCGGACTCCAACCTGTGAGAGCTTGCCGTCTGGGCTGCATCCTGTAAAGCTGTGAGGGTGGGGTCACCCAGAGCTTTGGGGACCTAACTCACACCCTAGTATGTCCAGCGGGTGGTACCTCTGCCCCAGTGGTTCTTAAGGTTTTGGACTTGCTTGGAAAATATGAATGCCTCACCCATATCTGATTTAGATGAGACTTTGGACTTAGACTTTAGAGTTGATGCTGGAACAAAACTAAACTTTTGGGATTGTTGGGATGGAACAAATATATTCTGCATGTGAGAAGGACCTGAATTTTACTTGGCAGGGAGGGGCAGGGCGGGCAGAGGTGCAGGGTTGGAATTCTGTGGTCTGAATGTTTGCTCCCCCCAATTCATATGTGGAAATCCTAACCCCAAAAATGATAGTATTAGGAGTTTGGGCCTTTGAGGAAGTGATTAGGTCATGAAGTCAGAGCCCTCATGAACATGGTTAATGCCCTCACAAAAGAGACTCCTTCACATGGAGGCATAGCAGCACCAAGGTGCCAGGTATGAACCAGGAAGAGGGCCCTGACCGGACCATGCTGGCACCTTGATCTTGTACTTTCCAGCTTTCAGAACTGTGAGAAATCAATTGCTGTTGCTTATAAGCTACCCAGTCTGTATTAGTTGAACGAGCTAAGACACAACTAAGACTGTTAATAGATACAACCAGGTTCAAAGTTAAAGGACAAAGAGAAAATACTTGCTACATCTGTAACAGACAAAAGAACATTAAAGGACTTTTTCAAATTAATTAAGACAACTACCTATTAGAAAAACAGGCAAAGGAAATAAACAGGCAGTTTATAGAAGAAATATGCCTATGAAAGAGTTCAACATCTCTTTCATAGGCATAACCTAGGAAATGTAAGCTAAAACAACAATGTGATATAATTTTAAAATATAATCAGCAAAATTTTGAAGATTTTATAAGATCCAATATTCATAAGAATGTAAGCAGTCTCTCTTCTATAATGTTGGCAAGACAGCAAACTAATAAAGCCTTGTTTAGAAGACAATAAGGATTATCCATCAACATTTTAGATTAAATGCATTAAGTGCATACCTTTCAGTCCAGGACTTCTATAACTAGTTAGTCCTGCCTTCACATTGGAACCCTAGCCCATGCTTCCCTCGGGCCACTCTCTCTACTCCAGTATTATCTTTTCAGCAACTTTTAAAACCCATACTCCTCCTTCCTCTGAAAGCGATAAAAAAAAACATGAGCTTTCTTCCTGGGTTGGGCTCTCTAAGATAGTTCCCATCACAGGGGCTTGGGTGCTAAGGTGTTATAGCTCTTTTTAGCTCTATACATATACATCCTTTCTCCTACCATTCCCATAGAGAATATAGTTAGGTGTTCACTTTCAAATAACAGAAGCACCCACATATATGCCCAGAGACAAGTACAAAGGTATTTACCATAGCATTTTCTGTAGTAGCCCCAAATCAGGAATTGAAGCAGACCTTCATATATTAACTTGGAAAGATCTGCAAAATATGTATTTAAAATAAAACCAGATAATTACAAAATAACATATATAGAATTATCCTGTTTATACAAATAAAAAATCATTGATGTTGGTAAATATATGTACCTATATGAAAAAATCAGAGAAGATACACATCAGCTCTCAACAGAGTTGATTAACATTTGTTAACATCAAGAGCTGGGCAAAGTGGGGCATTAACTTCTACCCTGAACTCCTTCACTAATATATTTCTATTCTTCAAGCCCTTTCTAAGCATATATTACCCAAATATCACCAGGCTTCCTAGTACTATGGCTTTTGCTAGCTTGTTAGTACCAAGTGAGAAAAATGTGACAATGTGAGAAAGAGATGCCCTTGTGCCACCCCTTGCCCCGGGGCCACCTGGGGTCACTAATCTTTTGCAACGTTTTACTCAAACCTCAGCAACCCAGAACACAGTCCTGCCTTCACATTGGAACCCTAGCCCATGCTTCCCTCGGGCCACTCTCTCTACTCCAGTATTACCTCTTCAGCAACTTTTAAAACCCATACTCCTCCTTCCTCTGAAAGTGGTAAAAAAAAAAACCCCAAAAAAAAACCCCATGATCTTTCTTCCTGGGTTGGGCTCTCTAAGATAGTTCCCATCACAGGGGCTTGGGTGCTAAGGTGTTATAGCTCTTTTTAGCTCTATACATATACATCCTTTCTCCTACCATTCCCATAGAGAAGATAGCTAGGTGTTCACTTTCAAATAACAAAAGCCACTAATGACTCAGAATTACGTATGGAGAAATGTATCATGCGGCTATTCAGGCACAGGAGATAAATGACTTTAAAGCAAAGTTTTTTTTCATTATAGCATTGTTTGTTAATAGCCCAAAATTAGAAACATCCCAAATGCCATTAAAATAAACTGCTTAAATAAATGATGATATGTCTATACCATAAAACATTAGACAGCTGTGAAAAAGAATGAGGAAGCTTTCTTATACCAATAGAGAAAGAAGCCCAAGATAAATAAAAAAATACCTCACACACAAAAAAAAGCAAGGTGTAGAATGGTATGTAAAATATGCTACCTTTGTAAACAAATGAAGGTAAATAAGAATCTATATTTGTTAAATAAGAATCTATATTTGTTTTTGCTTGTATATGAAGAAACTATGGAAATTTACAAGAAATGAAAGACAGTGGCTCTCAGTGGGAGGGGCTGGGTGAGAATTGGTCAGATGGAGGACAAGGATGGTAGGGAGACTTTTTATCGAATAACATTTTATATTATTTGGTTTTTAAATCATATTTATGTTATATCTATTAAGATCTTCAGATTTTCTTCTCTTAAGGTCAAGTTCTTCCCATGGGGCCATGCAAGTGAAATCCTTGCAAGTTAGCTTCCTGGCCCCATGGAGTTTTCCCCATGCCCAGGAGTTTTCTCTGGAGATTTGTAAATTCAGTCAATGTAAATGGGTATAGGACAGACAGGGCACATGCCTTTTCTACCTAATCTCCCTTTGCCCAGGATAACCTGCTTTGCACACCTACAAAGACACATGCAAACATAATAACATGTATCATGCTGACATAGATAATACTCCTTGGGCTACAAATACCTGAAATTCAACTCAAACTATTGTAATCATACTGAGATTGCCCATGAACATCAAGGGCAGTAGAGCACTTAATAACTTCTAGGGTTGTTGGAAAGATGAAATAAATTAATGCACATTAAAATTATTTAGTCAAGCACCTACTTCATAGTAAATAGAAAATAAGCATTAGTTGTTATTATCATTGGTGGCCATTTTAAAACATAATATTTGTTTCTGCACCACATGTTTGAATACTATTTATAGATTGCACAATCTATTATACAAGTTACAAAATAAGTTTCAGGTGTGTTGTTGTTTTTTCCAGAGCTGACTGACTTTAATTTAGAAACAGCTTTTGGCTACCACCATTCAGGTTTAAGGCACATTCTCAAACAAGAACCCCTGCCACTAGCAGGGAGCTCGTTTGTTTTTGTGTTTTACATGGAAGAAGGAACAGACAACTTTCTGGTCTTGTCTTTCTTTTCTTTTCTTTTCCTTTCTTTTCTTTCCTTTTCTTTTCTAAAAAGCAGTGAATTTGGCAATAACAAAGCTCATGACGCATTCTCACCAGATCCAGATTATCCTTACAGATCTCCCCTCAGTGAGGACATGACGCTGCCCCACCTGACCTCTCTCACCTGAAATGTGTGTGGCAACAGAGGGACTTGTATGCACCTGTCTGGCAATGACTATAAAAAAATACCTCCAAATAAATATTAAAATTACATGACTAAAATGAAGCCCAGTGTCTCAGCTACAAGCAAAGGGGAATGAGTCAGGAAACAAAACATCTACTTTAGCAGCAAGAGACTGAGGGGTGGGGAGGAAAAGGCATCCTGAGAGAGTTCCCAGGCCCTTCAGCAGGAGCACAACATAACATCAGGAGAGGTGAGTGGAGGTCAGGGCCAAGGCTCCAAGGACTGTCAGCACTGGGATACCTGGGGGGTTATTTTGTGGGTTTGATGGAAACAGACATTCTTTTGGCCTTTTCCTGGCACCACTGTTGCTGGCAAGTGGACAGAAGTGAGTCACCAGTCATCACTCTGTCCTTGCCACCACAGATCTTTAGCAGAATCTTCCAGTAATCCCCCGAGGTGTCTCCCATGATGTCACGGTACAGTGATTGATGTCCAGGAGGTCCATCTCGCTGTGAGATACCATGATATTCATCAGGGTCTGGCCCTTTGTTCCTACTCCCCGCATGGCCCAAAGAAGGCAGGGGTATTCTTGAGACATTTCACCACAGTCAGCATGCCTTGCTTCAGGTCCCTGGACATATACCAGCAGATGCTCTTCTCAATGTCTTGACTTGTCAGTCACTGATACTCATTGAAACTGCCATCAGGTGGGCCAAGCTCCTGGAGCACAGGACTGCATTGAACTTGGGCCCATCTGTTCCCAGGAGGACATATCTGTAGAGCAAGCAACATGTCCATATGTGTGCTTTCATCCTTGTTCCCCTGAGAGAGAGATGAGGCGTGCTGGAAGTGCCCTGACATGTCGCTGTGAATGGCCTCCTCCGGGGTCTTTTCAATTCTCTTTGGTAGGTTCTGCTCAATTCCCGGCTGTGCTTGCTGCGGGAGGTGAGGCTCTCCATCAGGAAGGCTTCATCAGTGCCAGCCCCTTGATGGCTTCCTTTATCTCATGAACATCAAAAAAGACTGGGGTCTTCATCATGGCCAAGATGGTCTTCTCAAAGTTTCCTGACAGTTCAGGCTTCAGATCTTTGATCAAATCCTTCCCTTGCTTAAACTGTTTTGAAGGACAGGAGGATCTGCTATCGCTGCTTGGGGAGCGACTCCCAGGCAATCCATGATGGCCTGCTCCTTAGTCCCAAAGCCTTTCATAACCCTTTGCAGGACTATGGCCTCTTGCAAGGTGTCAAAGCATCTGAGATGGTGCCTTGCTTTCCAGGTGGGCTGAGGGCACAGCAAGGGTGATGGTCCCAGACCCTTAGTGTCCTGGGAAGCTTAGCACCAGCTATTGCTGCGGTTGCTTTTGCCTAGGAGGCGGCATTGGTGGCTGCCCAGGGCATGTCATTGGCTGATGCACAGGGTAGGCCTCTGAGGGCTGCTGTCCAGGAAGTGGCATAGGCTGGCCTGGTACAGGGGTCCCTGGGTATGGCAGGTCTGAAGGCATCCCAGATGGCAGGTTTCCTCCAGGGGGCTGGTACATTCCATATGGAGCAACTGGCTGCTGGGTGGAAGGGGGCTGCCCAAAACTCCCAGAGGGATAGGAGGGTAACCATCCCTGGGACCCAGGGTACAGGTTTGGCACGTTGGGTATCATGCTGGACTTGTTGGCTGCCATTCCGGAGAGGAAGTCCTGGTTGAACTGCCCTGTGTATGTAGTTGGCTGGTTATCCAGCCCAATAGGGGGCATGTTGGGCCAGAGGGTAGCCAGCATCTCTCCAGGGGCCAAGAGCCAGTACAACTAGGCAGGGAGCCACTTGCAGGTTGGGAGTAATGTGAGTAGCTCATGGTCAAATCTGGCCACTGGTCTTCGGGGTGAGAAGCTGAAAGGGGCGAGTGGGGACATGGGGGTCTGGGGCACACCACCTTGGGTCAGTTGGAGTTCTGTCCTGCAGTAAGCCTTAGATTTTGAGGTCTTTTATTTACACACAAAAATCTCTATAGGGCAAGACAAAAAGAAAAGTCCACAATGAATTTTGAACTCTAACTTTTAAAATGGTTAGAGAAACTTGAACCTCCAAGCATAATTGAGACCAAGAGTCTATGAAAATGCCAAACAAGAGAAAATAGGGGATTCTAAATGGTGCTTGATAAACACTCATTCAATATCGCAAATACTCACACAGGGGACGACATGATTTGATTGGGCAGCAGTTATTGTTAAGGGAAAATAAAGTGGAAGAAACTGAAATATTTAGGTACCTATCAAGAAGTGATGAAAGCCAGCTGTGGGAAAAGATTCTGTAAGGGAGCGTTTCTGTGTTACAAAGGAAATAGCTGTCCATTGTCAAGGAGGGAATCGGTGAGATGGAAAGCGAGGAAGCCTACCACAATAAGATGCCGTATTCAAAAAAGCTCTATTCACATATAAACTCAACATTTTCTTCTTACTGTGCCGTGGTAGGAAATTTTTCTTCATCACTCCTATAACTGAACATGAAACTTTTGTGGCTGTTTTAATATTTGCATTTTAAAATACCTCCTGGGATTCCAGGAACATATTATGTTGTGTCTATCATTCCATGGCTGCATTTATTAGCTGGGATGGGGGTGGGGAGGATGTCTACAGCAATTTTCAGAAGATGGTACTTCAGTGCTAAAGGCTGAATGTCTAGACTCTGACACATTTGTGACAACAAATAAATAAGTGATTCTGAATTATTCTTAACATACAGGGGTGGGCAAAAGTAGGTTTACAGTGGTATGTAAAACAGTTTATTCTTGTATTATTATTGATTCATTATTGGATTATTTCTCTGTATTACAACTGTAAACCTCCTTTTGCCCACCCCTGTATTTAAATATTGAACATTATTTATATTCTGTCAGATCTGTTGGCATCACCTTTCTTGTAATAAATATAATAATGGTGATAGTTGATAACAGCCACTGGCTATTATTACACAAATTTTCTGTGTTTTTTAATTGAATTTATTGGGGTGATATTGGTTCTCAAAACCATATAGGTTTCAAGTGTACAACTCAATACGATATTGTCTTCACACTGCATCGTGCACCCATCACCCCAAGCAGAAAATTTTTCCATCCATATTTCCCCCCACCCCTTTTTTTCCCACCTCACTAACCCCCCACCACCACTTTTCCCTCTGGCCATCACCACACTGTTGTTTGTGTCTGTGTGTTATACATATATGTTTTTTGGTTAATCCCTCCACCTTTTTTCATCCAGTCCACCAATCCCCCTCCTGTTTGTCAGTTTATTTTGTTCATTAGATTCCACACATAAGTGAGATCATATGGTATTTGTCTTTCTCTGACTGGCTTATTTCACTTAGCATAATAATCTCCAATTCCATCTATGCTGTCCCAAAAGGTAAGATTTCCATTTTTGTTTTTTTTATGGCCGAGTAGTATTCCATTGTGTAATGTACCACAGCCTTTTTCTCCACTCATCTACTAATGGGCACTTGGGCTGTTTCCAGATCTTGGATGTTTAGTTATAAGTAGTCCATTAAAATATTTTACTGTAAAATGTGTGACAACTAGAATATGGGACTGACTGTACACATAGCCACAGTTAAAGTTTGTATATCACATGTTTTGAAGCAGCATTATAGACTGGAAAGCTAATGATAAGCAAACTAAAAGTAGCTCCTTTCAGATATTCATTAACAACATTGTGACAGTTAATGTCATGTGTCAACTTGATGGGACCATGGGGTACCCAGATATTAGGTTAAACATTATTTCCGAGTATGTCTGTGAAAGTGTTTCTGGATGAGATTAACATTTGAAGCAGTAGACTGAGTAAAACAGATTGTCCTCCCCAATGTGGGTGGGCCTGGTCCAATCCATTGAAGATCTGAATAGAATAAAATACGAGTAAGAAAGAATTCTCTCTCTCTCTCTGCCTGACTGTCTTTGAGCTGAAACATGGGTCTTTCACTGCCTTTGGATTCAGACTTGGAATGAAATGTACACCATTGGCTTTCCTGTTTCTCAGACTCAGACTGGAGCTACCAATATACCATAGGCTCTCCTGGGTCTAGACTTCTCAGCCTCCATAATAAATCTCCTTGGAGATAGATAGATGAGAGAGGGAGAGGGAGAGAGAGAGAAAGAGAGAGAGAGAGAGATTCCAATTGGTTCTGTTTCTCTGGAGAACCCTGAGTACAAACATAAAGTACACTGGGGCCTTGAAATCAGACTAGACACCATGAAGGAACAGACAGTCTTGCAAGATTTCCAGGACTTCCTGTGTTCAGTTAAGGCAGCAATGCCACGAGATGAGCCTTTCTTGTTTATTTTTGTACTTCCACTTCCTGTCAAGTGCTGTTAACCAGCGAATTCAGAGGTGCATGAACATTTAAATAAACTCAAAGTGTGCATAATTATGTGTTTAATACCCCTCCCCCAACAAATTCAATATCTTTAGACATTTTTGTGATGTAGTCGATCAGCCGGCCAAAGTTTTTCTTTAATTCACAGGTGATCACCATTGCCTCTCTCATTTCTCTGAGGATATATGTAAAAGGTAGTGTTCTTTCTCAGAGAATAACTATAACATCAAAAAATAACACCTGTCAGTGCGTTATGGCTTCTACCAAATTCTGGCCCCCAGAACAACAAAAGCAGGCTTCCCATGTGAGTTTATTGGAAGTAACATGTAAAATCTTGAACTCCATTCCAGAACTTTAGGATCAAAAACTCTCTAAAGTTTGAGAACCACCAGCTTACATAATCATTTCATAAGCATCATCTCATTAAATCCTTGAAACATGAGTGTGGTACTATGATTCCCATTTTACATAAGAAGAAAATAAGGCTCAGAAAAGCTTCAATGGCTTCCAGTGATCACACCAGTAAATGGCAGAGCTGAAGTTTGAACCAAGTTCTGTGACCCCAACCCAATGCTCTTTCCACAACATTGTAGTTCTCTCTTCAAGCAACTCAAGTACATTCCTAACATGTACCCCCACTGCCATCTAGGGCTTGGGATACTTTACATAATGACTCCGCATCATAGAAATGCCTAACCTAGCAGTGATGGCGAACCTATGACACGCGTGTCAGAGGTGACACGCCAACTCTTTTTTTTTTGTTGATTTTTCTTTGTTAAGTGGCATTTAAATATATAAAATAAATATCAAAAATATGTCTTTGTTTTACTATGGTTGCAAATATCAAAAAATTTCTATATGTGACACGGCACCAGAGTTAAGTTAGGGTTTTTCAAAATGCTGACAGGCCGAGCTCAAAAGGTTCGCCATCACTGTGATAGGGGAACAACAGAAAGTGACCCTCTCAGGGAACTCCTGTGTTTTCCCCCCCATTTATGAATGACAATGAGGCACAAGAGAACTGGAACCTCCAAATGTGTGGTTCATATAACAGTAACAGTACATCCTGTCCATCTCAATTCTTTTCTAATGCAGACAAATTGCTTTCCACCCTGGTTCCTCCCTTCTCAGATCCCAACCTGCCTAACACTCTTTAAAATGAGCCAATGCCCAATAGATAATTAATGTTAAATAGAAGTGCCCTCAACAGCCATATGCCTTCTCTCAGAGAGAGAACTACCCCCAACTTCCCCACCCTCTACAAAAAGTAGAGAAGATGAGCAAGGGGGGTAAAAAACAAAAAGTATTGATAATTACTCAAGAGCCAACTATAATTATGCAAATTAGGATGAGCAATGGTGAGTTCATTTAGGAGGAATGCTAAAAATATTTCAAATAAGGGAGGAAAAGTAAGTGTAATTTCTGGAATTGGTAAAATTTTGAATGATTCATATGTAAAGATTAGAGGAGTGTAGGAAACAGGATATGGGCTAAGTGAAAATGTATGTACATGGGTTGGAAATACCCATCACACAGCACAACATGACTCAAGGGAAAGAAAGAAAAAGTAAAGGGAAGAATACAGTGATGTCTGCAGCATTGGGTTTGCACGAACAGCCCTATTTTTAGGGGATTCACCATGTAAAAGAAAATGTGGAGTTATTTAACATAATTACTAATTCATATTACTAGTGATTTAAATCACCTAAAGTTAATAGGTAATGGAGAGTTCAAAAAATAACTCACAGTTTGTTAGTACATAGAAGGTGGGGACTCTGAAACTAGGCTCACTCAGATCAATCTTCCAATTTATAGCCCAGGGGGCTTCTCCATGTTGACTGATGTTTATACAGTGAATGTGCATTATCTGTGTAAACCTATAACGGTAGAGAAATGTGGGGGAGGAGAAAAGAGCTGAGTCTCCTGATCTTTGCTTCCCCATAACTTCCCCCCAGTTCACCCTTAAGCCCACCTCAGGGGATCAAAATGTGGTTATGTTCTCTTCTGGCCCATAACTTGGTGGTTATGAGGAAAATACCAGTAGGAAGACATATTATAAAACACTATGGTTCTTGGAACTAACAGGATTTTTTTTGTGCAGTTTTACCTTGGTTTTTAACACAGATTTGTTAAGTAGCTTCAGTTACCTTAGTTTTGATTCTCACTTTTCTAATAGATGGCATGAATAATTATTTTTAAAAAGAACAACTCCAGGGTGTGGGATGTTACACATGTATTGGCATTCCAGTGCCATGAGTAAGCACTATATATCACTTTATATGTTCACTCCTTTCCTTTTAATTCAGTACTCTCTCAGGGCTCAGTTTTCACAAATCAAGATTGTTTTCTAACGTTTAATATGATTCTTCTCTGGCAATTGAGATGTTTCCAGTTATCTATGCAGGTGGTGGTCATATATGTAAAGTGTTCATAGTAAATTAATAAGCACTTAATAAACTGTATCCTTTCTAGCTGTTCAAAACAAAAGCACCAAAACCTCAATAAAAACAAAACACAGAAGCACCATATGACATAGAAAAAAAACTCAAATGCAAATAATAAAGGCTTAGGGCAGGGATGGCGAACCTTTTGAGCTCGGCGTGTCAGCATTTTGAAAAACCCTAACTTAACTCTAGTGCCGTGTCACATATAGAAATTTTTTGATATTTGCAACCATAGTAAAACAAAGATTTATATTTTTGATATTTATCTTATATATTTAAATGCCATTTAAGAAAGAAAAATCAACCAAAAAAATGAGTTGGCGTGTCACCTCTGACACGCGTGTTATAGGTTCGCCATCACTGGCTTAGGGGGTTGACAGTTTATTTAACACTTTTATTGGCTGCCTATTGTGTTTTGGACACTGTGCTGACCATCTGGATGGCAATGATGAATAAGATGAGGTCCGTGCCATGTGTCACTGGTGAGCTGCAGATCAACTCTCCAGTCCCGCTCCTCCTTCACCGCAGCAATTGTGAAAGCATGTGTTGAGGGGTATCTCTGTTAGGATAAGTCCTGAGTAACTGCAATGAACAAGAGCCCTTGGCAGTTCACACTGTGTTATGAATGAAAAATAAATTTTTGTGGTTTTAAGTACCAAAAAAAAAAAATGAGGTCCCTGCTCTAGAGATACTCTCAGTCTAGTGAGAAGAGATGGAAAAGTAAACATGTAACTTCAATATAATAATTGCTTTAATCGAGAACATGAATAGAAAGTTGTAGGAGGATAGAAGACTATGAATGCTGTCCGAGGCGGTCAGCCAAGGCTCTCCATTTCATCTTGAAGACACAGTCCGGGCTTGGGAAGCATCTTTGGCATAGGGGAAAAGGTGAGCATGGCTTTAGAGGAGCTGGTAGTCTGCTGGGAGAGACAGATGAGTAGACAAGTAGCTATAAGACTATGAGACAAGGACTTCAAATGGAAGTACGCACAAAATGCTTTGGGAACACCAAAGGCAGAACACTTAATTTTGTAGAAGTTTTGGGAATGGAGTGAGGGCTGTGGTCTGTGAGGACTTGTGCAGTAGAAAGGAGATGATATTGGAGCTCTATATAAAAAGAGAAATCAAGATGTGCCGGGCAGAGAAGAGGAGAGAAGAAAAGTTAGCATACCATGAGAAAGGAGCACCTTGCTCCTATTCTGAAGGCATAGATGGGGAACAGTCTGGTGTGTGTGAAGGCATATGAGGGTGGGAGACCAGAAATTAATTAGAAAACTAGACTTAAAGATATTCTGAAGGGAATCATATGCCACCCTAAGGAGTTTGGACTAAAGTACATCCTGAAGGCAGCTGGAAATTGAAGAAAGTCCTTACTCTTGGTAGTGACATGTAGAAATATGACTAAGGAAAAGCCTGGATGCAACCTTCCAGGTGTGAGGTGATGAGCTGTGATCTAGACTGAAGCAGTGAAATGAAGAATGAAGGTGCAGAAGAAAGCTCCTCAGGATGTAGAACTGAGAGGAAGTAAAGAGGTAAGATAGAGGGTCATGATTCACTCTTGGACACCTGGAGGATAACGGGGTCCTACTGAGCCAGGAAGAACGGGAATAGAAATTTGTGTGAACAATCCATAGGGAGCGTGCCATGTCAATCCTGTACTGTGTGCTGAATGTTGAGATGCCTCAATGAGAATTCCTATAAGTAGTTGGACATGCAGATCTATGGCTGGAGGGGAAGTCAAGCCAAATCATGAGATTGCCTAGGAATAGGGGAAAAGTGAGGGGGAGGAGGAAAGAAGGATGAAAAAGAAACCCTAGGGAATGCCAACTTCAAAGGGATAGACAGAGGGACAGAAAGTAAGGGAAGAGGCACATCACTAGAAAGATATATGAAGGGGACCAAGAGATGCAAGTGAGACTGAACTCAGAAGGGAAGATACTTTCCACTAGAGAGACCAATAGTTAGTAGTAAATGGAAAAGATATGAAAGTAGGAGAACTGAATAGTGTCTATTGATTGGTAACTGAGTGTTCTTACCTACCTTAGTGATAGCAGTGGGATAGGGACAGAAATCAGATGGTAGTGGGTTAAAAAGAGAATAGTGTTAATGAACAAAATAAGT
Organism: Myotis lucifugus; assembly: GCF_000147115.1. Classification (NCBI taxonomy): domain Eukaryota; kingdom Metazoa; phylum Chordata; class Mammalia; order Chiroptera; family Vespertilionidae; genus Myotis; species Myotis lucifugus. The sequence continues at coordinate 2,239,952 of NW_005871063.1, read as the reverse complement.
CCCATCGCCTTCTTTCTTAAGAATTTAATGATGGCATTATGCTAAGCAAAATAAGCCAGTTAGAGAACGATAAATATCATAATGATCTCACTCATTTGTGGAATATAATGAACAACATAAGCTAATGAACAAAAATAGAGCCAGAGTCATAGAAGCATCGAACAGACCATCCAACCCAAGAGGGAAAGCAGGAGAGGTGGTGGTGGGGGGTAAGAGATCAACCAAAGGACTTGTATGCATGCATATGAGTATAACCAATGGACACAGACAGTAGGGGGGTGAGGGCATGTGCTAAGGGGTGTGAGTGGCTGAGGAAAGATCAATGGGGGGAAAAGGAGACTTATGCAATACTTTAAACAATAAAGAATTTAAATTTTTTTTAAAAGAATTTAATGATGAAGAAAAAGTAAAATGTAAGGCATTAGCCCAGAAAAAGGGGAAGTTGAGCTAGAGAAAGAGAGGTTGTTTTTGTCACTGTGTTGTATTTCTTTAACGTCTGGTGGAGTCTTGAGCACATGTGTACCAAGAAGAGAAAGGATGGGTCAAAAACAGGAGTATCAGGGGAGACATAGAGGAAGCCAGATCTTTGAGGCACAGGTGGAAGGAAGCCTGAGTCTTAGAAAGGGGTAGAAATTTTTCTTCTGGGATAAAGGGGAAGAAGGGAAGAATAGGTTGAAGCCTAGAGGAGTCTGAAGATGATGAGGAAGGCAAACTCAGTGAATTTATGCCTGACAACCTCTTTTTTCTTGAAGCAGCTGGCTAAGAACTCTCTCAAAGTGAAGTGAGATTGAATATGCTGAAGAAAGAATGTTGTTAGTAAATGCCAGGGCCTTGTTTACTCTTTAAAAAACATTGCTTAATTTTCTCTAGTGAGATGATGAAAGTCTTATCTCAAAAAACGTGATCAAATATGACTCTGGAAAATTCAGACTATAAACTTCTAGATACAGAAGAGTCTACATTGTAGTAGAATTTACATAGCTTTGCTTGGGGCTCACCAAATCCTTTATTTTTTTATTCATTTTTAGAGAGATAGGAAGAGAGAGAGAGAGAGAAACATTGATATGAGATCGGAACATTGGTCTGCTGCCTCCTGCATGCCCCACACTGGGGATGGAGTCTGCAACCCAGGCATGTACCCTGACCAGGAATCGAACCAGCAACCTTCCAGTGCATGGGATGACGCCCAACCAACTGAGTAACACCAGCCAGGGCTCAACAAATGTTTTTGATAATGCTTCCTTTAAGAAACTTTGGGGTAAATTCTGGATATAGGATTTAGACTTTATTTGGAGTAAAATATTCTGGTACTTCATATTCTACAAAAGGTCAAAGAAACAACAAAAAAGCTGGACCTTTCCTTAGTATGGGAAACATGTTGACCCTAGGAGAGAATCCATGTGTCTCTACAGACTTTTTAGAAACTCAAACCACTGATTATCAGGTCTGACATGAGCTGCATGGTTGCCCTGAACAAATAAGACAGGGACACAGTCATAAGAGAAAGACGTCAGACTAGACAAACTATCTATATATATAAAAGGCTAAGCGACCAGCCAACCAGCCAGTAGGTATGATGCACACTGACCACCAGGGGGCAGATGCTCAACACAGGAGCTGCTGAGCAACAGCAACTTTGCAGAGTGCCCTCTTTCACTCTGGGACCTCTCGGGGGATGTTAGACTGCCAGTTTTGGCCCGATCCCTGCAGGCCAGGCCAAGGGACCCTAATTTCAATGTGCACAAATTCATGCACCGGGCCTCTAGTTATTTAGAAAGAATTAAGACAGCCATACTGTATGCTAACCATCAACTCAAGGACCCCTGCTCTGGTGTCACTAGTCTCCAGAGGCTACTTAATGTCATTGAGACAAGACAGCCAGCCTAATTGATATAGGAAATGAAAGCCCTTTGATCTCATATCAAACAAAGTCAGACTTAGAGAAGGATCTAGCAGACAAGATGACCATCTTCCATAGGAGAATTAACACTGCAGGAGGGAAAGTACGAAAGTGGTAATATCTTACTTTGGAATTCCATGCACTTGGTATCCTTAGATAAGGATTGAAGAGTAATAAAGTCACCCCAATGAATGAATAGAGTTTATTTGCTCTTAGTGATAAAGTACAAACAATATTGTTGTTATGAAACCTTTCAAGTTATCAGGAAAGTATTATAGTAGTGATAATAAATGTAAGCATAATAAATGTAAGAATACCTGCCTTTTAGCATGTAACTGTAAAGGACAGGTGTTTTCAGTGTCAACCTTTACTGCTACAATATACTGCCCCTACTAAAGAATTTTCTTGGAAGAGATTTATTATATTATGATTTGAGTAGCATTCACTATGCTTTGTAAATAAACTAGATAGCTATTCATGCAAGAAACTGGCTTTGCAAAAGTCAGAATATCTATAAATATATAAGTGTGCTTATAAATCAGACCATTATTCACATGTCAGAAAACTCATAAAAATTTGTGTTCTCTATTCTAATGCAAAAGGCACACATTTCAATAATCCTATCAGTTGTATTTTATATATACAATATAATGGTGGTTTCAAAAACTAGTTCAAGACTATGATTATATAAGTAAGGTTAAATAAATTATAGTATTAGTTAGAAAAAATGAGGAATAATACACTGTCTTCTTTTTAGATACAAAGGATTACTTTGAAAAATAACATGCTCCCTCGTTCAGTGGTTCTACCCATTGGATCTAATTCTTATTGTATGTAAAAAGCCTAGGGTACCTGGTATTTGGGAAAGTGTATCCTTCCACTATTTAACTTTTTTAAAAATTTTTTATTGGTTTAAGAGAGAAAGATTTGTTGTTCCACTTAGTTATACATTCATTGGTTGATTCTTGTATGTGCCCTGACCAGGGATCAAACCTGCAACCTTGATATATCAGGATGACACTCTTACCAACTGACCTACCTGGCCAGGGCCACTATTTGACATTTTGAAAGCTGGAAAACTATAAAGACACACTACAAAAAAAGGATTTGAGGAAAGGACTTGAGGCAAAATATAAAATATTTTTCTTATAGGAAACAGTATTCACAATCATAAATAATCAACAACAAATTAACATTTATTTGAATGAATCTAGAAAAAAATGTAGTTGTTTGTTTATATATAGTAAATGAATATCTTAAAAGTAAATTCTCGTTCTCTTGGAATTTTTGCCCCAGCAACCTACAAGTTCAGACTTTAAATTTGTGGAGTACTCAACTGACCATTTCTTTTTGCTTATTTAAATTTGACACCAGTTCTCTGTTCCACTATCTTAAAGACACCACAGGTGTTGTTTACTAAACTCCTATGAGACCCACTTCCACCTTTCTAAATAAATATAACACCTGGCTTATAATTTTCTTCCACATCCTCATTCCTCATCATCACTTCTGACAATTTCAAAATTCATGCTAGGGACTCATCAATTATCTCAACTGTAGGGTCCCATGATCTTGTTAACTGCAGTCCTCCAACTCCATGCACCAACAAGATCACTCTCCGAATTTAACCATTACAGGCATTTTGAGTGTTGTTTTTTTTAATACACAACCCCAATATCCACCAGGGCACCCCTCCCCTTCCCATGCCCATCCGTGCTTTCTGCTCACCAAGTTCAATAAACACTAAATCCTTCATAGTTTCATCTATTCATGAACTCTTCTCATCCATTATTGCCCTCTCAGATACTGAGGCTCCCATCACATTCTTGTGATCCACCATGTCAGTGGGCAAACCCACAATATACCCACTGTCCCATTTTTCTGTTTACGCTCAAGAGCGTTGCTGGAGAAAACCCTGGACTGCTCTGGCTCACTCTAACATACTCATGCTCATTCCCACTGTGCTGGGACTGCCAACAACATTCATGGCAAGAACATTCTCCCCAACAGCTCGACACGTGTAATTCTCACCAGTGTAACTCAAATCTTTCCTGCATCATTCACGGCAAAGACTGCCTGAAGCAATGGAATATAACTGGTCTCATATCCCCTTCACATCTCAACATAACACCTGTCTCTTCGCTTAACTTCCCTCAATTTCCATCTGCTTCAATGGCACTTTTACCGCCATTTATGACTTTCAATTCTACATTTTAAATTTTGAGATCTCTCCAGAAGTCACAATACCACATTACCCACTTCTTATAAAATGTCCCCATGCTTAGTACCAAGCTGGTGGGCACTCAATAGATATTTATTGAATGAATGAGTAAATGAATGAATCTATACCTGGGTGTCCTACTTCCAGTTACACTCTAGATCAATAATGCTACTGCAAAAGAAAGAAACGGATCCTCAAAGAGGGGGACTGCTTTCTGCTCCCTCCACTCCAGCTGTTGATATTACCTTCAACTCTAGAGTTTTGTGTTCCATTGATGTTTTGGCAAAGGCTTTAACTATTTATTTACTTTTAGTGGTGATTGGAACATGCAATCAGGCTCACATATGATTATTCCAAATGAAAGAAAACAATTTGACTGCATCTATAATATTTTAAAGGACAACCGTTAAGTGTATAAAAACACACAGTATACATAAAGTAACATACTTGTAAAATCAAAGGCACATAACATCATCCCGAAACCATCCTGACCATGAGCATTCTTTTAGCTACACTCAAGTTATTATAGCCTAATGACTAATGTGCTTTTTTTGTGTTCTTCAAATGCATAGGATCTTTATGATAGTGTAAAAAATAGTCATCCACCATGCCTTTCTATATGCTTTCCCACATGCTGTTTCTATTATGTATACTATTTTAAATTTCTTACGATCTTGTTTAAAATGTGTTTATAAATTGTAAATTCTGTTTTCTTCATCTATGATTTTTTCTGTCTAGTGGGAATGGATTCCAGAAAACCCAGAAACAATATCTAACCAGATCTGAGCAGAGTAAAGAGAGGAATGGCAAATAAACATTTTCCAGTTTCGGGTTGGGAAGATATTTGATCTTCAATGTGTTCAACAAATGGGTTTAATAATGCACATTTCGGTATAAAACAGTTCACAACAGAAATATTTGCTACTCAGCCCATTTATCCTGGGAATTACACAGCATGGACCATTTTCAATAACTCTTTTCATTATGATAATTTCCTCCTGCTCAAGCAACAGAGATGTACAAACCATATTGATCTAAAAATGTAATATGTCAAGATGCAAATGTATTAAAGAAAAATTTAAATACAATAATTTTAATCACTTTGGTTCAGTGTTATATTGACTTTTTGAGGGACTTTAGCCTTCTTAAATCTTTCTAACCAAAATATAAAATTGCCTTTTATTCATAATCCATACAACTAAATAACTTGAAAAAGCATGTTTCTTTTAAAGGCGTGGTAAAAGACTGATAGACAAAAACAAAAGATTAAGTTATATATATTTTTAGGAGGCCAGTTGGTTTCTCCTAATTTGCTAACTTAAAGATCTTGACGTGCCTTTTGTTTTTCCATACAATATGCAATTTTTATTTGTCAATTATACCTCAATAAAGCTACTCCACCATCTTGCCTGGAACTCATAAAAATAACATTAGGTTTAATTTAATTTTGACTTATTTAATTTTATATTCTAATGTCAATCCAGGTAGATCATATAAATAGTAACTTTTACTTACTAAGACCATTCAATTATATAAAAATCTTTTCAAACATTCTGAGTGAATGGAAGTATGTCAACCATTTAATAATCATTCATTAATTTAGTCAGCAGACTGGTATTGAACATGATGTATATGGAACAATAGTTAAAACCTAGTTCCCCAAGGAGTTTTGCAAGTAATAGAATTAAGATATATTTCCATATCACTATAATTCATAGTAATAATTGCCACAGAGGAGATGCTATAAAAATTCATAGGACTGTAGAGATTTGTGTTCTTTTTTAAAAAATCAGTGTGACAGTTTAGTGCTTAGAATTTTATGTTTTACAAAGCTACCTAAATGACAATCACGTAAAGCACTGCCCTTATTCATGGTTTTATTTCTTTAGTCTTTGTGTACTCAAAAAACTTCAGGTTTTTTTTTTTTACTACATTTATCTAATTCTTGGAAAGCAAATATTCAGGGGATGTTTATTTACTGATCACGTATAGTGAGTAAGGCACTAAGCTAGACACTGGTCTTTACACTAAAAATGAATACAGCAGAAATGGTCCCTTCGCTCAAGGAGTTCCTAATCTAATGGAAGAAAGAAAAAAAAAGTTTCCGCTGAACATATCTTCATTCCTTCCTTTATTTTCATCATTACTGGAACCGAATTTTACTAGGCAGCAAAGCCACCACATTGTTTCATTGGTGCCCCCTAAGAGCAAGGAGCAATACACTAAGTTCTGGTCGATGGCTTTTTGTTAGCCCACGATTGTTGATAAGACAAGTCTATGTTTTCTAAAGCATGGGCTGCTGCTGGTATAAGCCACACAGGGGCTAAAAGTGCTGAGATGGCATTTCTGATCAACTTGAGCAGAGGTTGCTTGAAGGAGCAAAATTCTACCCAGGAAGTGAGAGCTCTGAAAGGTTTGCTTCAGGGGACTCTTCCTGGAGACATAACAGGTCTTCTTCCTCCAGAAATCTTGCTCTGTGAGTGAGAGAAGAAAGAAACAGAAGAATGGAAGAGAGGACAGAGAACTACCCAGAACAGACTGTGTAGTGTATGAGAGAGGAAATATAGAAGAAAGTAAGGAAAGGTGGAGCTTCTGAAAAGGAGAAAAGGAAGGAGCGGGGAGAGAGAAAAGAAGAAGACTGAGCATATAACACTAGTAACAAGGGCTCCAAGGGTGTGGTGGTTATACCGATTGGACGCAGAATATCGTGCAGTAAATCCTGGGCCAGGTGCCCAGGAACAAGGACAGTAAAACTCTAAGAAGTGACAGCTGTCTTATCAGGAGGAATATTCGTAATCATAGTTAGCATGTACTCTCCTGTGCCAATCCTGTGCTTTCATGGATTAACTTATTAAATCTTCAGGACAACCTCAGAGACCGAGAATGTCATCCCAGATAGAGAAACGGAGACTCGCAGAAGCTAAGTAACTTACCCAAGAACACAAGCTAACATGTGGCAGGGTCTGGATTTGAACCAACAAAACCTGGCTCCATAACCCCTACTCTTAGGCTCTATGCTACCCCTCACTGGCTATCATCAGCCACACAAGAACCTGGAGTAATAAGATGGTAGGAAAGAAGCAGGATGGATTAACTCATGAATCCGGCCACCTCTGGCTTCTAAACTGCTTCCCACTCTTTATATGAGGAGAAAGAAATATTTTAAAACTCACATTTGTTACATACACACTCAAGTGTAAGAGACAATTTCAATTAATTGAATATACTGACTTATAGTCATGTTAGATATAACTTTATCTATGGTGTGTAAATCTAGTTACCCTTAAGTAACACCATTCTGAACAATCCCAGCTGAAGCCTCTAGCAGAATATTGGTTGGATATAAAATAGAAGGATTAGAAGGATTGCACAAAGGTGCATGTTATAGATAGTTATTCATTAATAAACTATCACCCAGCCAAAGACTGGCTAGTGGTAAGCCTAACAGGTAATAGAAGGAGAGCTCATTCATTCATTCATTCATTAAAATATTTATTCAGTCTCCATAATGTACCCAAGTGATTATTTTAGTAATACAAGAGAATATAAATCAAAGGTCCTGATCTTCTGTAAATTATATTCAGGAGGTGGGGTGGAAACTGACACTAAACAAACAAATAAACCTATAATGTGTCAGATGGTGATGAGTGCTAAGAAAAATAAAGTGAAGTAAGATGGATAGAGACTGAAGTGGATGCATCATGTAGGGCAGTTGGAGAAGGACTTTTGAGTGAGACCTGAAAAAAGTGAGGAAGGCAGCCATGCAGATGAATGAGCGAAAAGCATTTTTGCCAGAGGAAGCAGCAAGTGGGAAGGCTCAGAGGTGTGAAACGTGCTTGGTTGGTTTGAGGAACAGCAAGGAGATCAGTGTGGATACAGCAGAAGAAGCAAGGAGAGTGACAAGAAGAATCAGAGTAATGGTCAAGTAGGGCAAGATTATGTAAGGCCTTGTAAACCATTTGATTTTCCTCTGCGAGAAATGGGATGACATTGGAGAGTCTTGATTCTGGAGAATCGTGATATGATCTAACTTCAATTGTAAAAGGATCACTTTGATTGCTGTGTGGAGAAGGCAGAAGAGCAAGGATAAAAGCACGGAGGTAAGGTAAGAGGCTATTGCAATAGACCAGGAAACAGATGAAAGTAGCTACACTAGTGGTCGAGGTGTGACTGGAAGGCTGGCAGGATTTGTTGATGGAGTGCATATAGGGTGTGAAAAAAAGACAGAAGTCAAACTTGGTTGCTAGATTTTGGACTAAGCAATCAGATGAAAGTGGGGTTTTTATTTATTTGTTTGTTTTTACTAAGATGGAGAAAAGTGTAGGAAAAGCAGTTTGGGGAAGAAAATAAAAACTTCAGTTTTATATGTGTTAAATTTGAGATGTCTATTGGACATATATGCAGAAATATCATGTAAGCAGTGAGATATATATATATATATTAGAGGCCCAGTGTATGAAATTCGTGCACAGGAGGGAGGAGGAGGGTCCCTCAACCTGGCCTGCACCCTCTCCAAATCCGGGACTGCTGGCTCCTAACCACTCGTCTGACTGCCTGATCGTCCTAACCACTCACCTGCCTGCCTGATTGCCCCTACCCACTCTGTCTGCCTGCCTGATCGCCCCTAACTGCTTGCCTGCCTGCCTGATCGCCCCTAACCACCTCTGCCTTGGCCCCCGCTGCGGCAGCTTCATCCAGAAGGATGTCTGGAATGACGTCTGGAAGGTTGTTTGGCTGTTCAGTCTAATTAGCATATTATGCTTTTATTATTATAGAAATACTAGAGACCCGGTGCATGAAATTCATGCACTGGAGGTGGGTCCCTCAGCCCAGCCTGTGCCCTCTCGCAGTCCGGGACCCCTCGCTCCTTACTGCCCACCTGCTCACTGCTCCTTACTGCTCAGCTCAATGCTCCTTAGCACTGCCACAGAGGCAGGAGAGGCTCCTGCCACTGCTGCTGCGCTCGCTAGCTGTGAGCCCAGCCTCTGGCTGAGTGGTGCTCCCCCTGTGGGAGTGCACTGATCACCAGGGGGCAGCTCCTGTATTGAGCATCTGCACCCTGGTGGTCAGTGTGCATCATAACAACCCATCATTCTGGTCATTCTGCCATAATGGTCACTTAGGCTTTTATTATATACTAGGGGCCCAGTGCATGAATTCGTGCACCTTGAAAGGAACTGTGAACCGAGAGGCTTCGGTGGGCACAGGGGCGGGACTCGGCCCATCCTCCATGCCCCCGGAGGCTTCATGAAGAGATTAGTGACCTTATAAGAAGAGATACAAGAGAGCCCAGAACTTTAAAGAAACATGTCAATAATTATGGGTATAGATTTAAGGGGCAGAATGCAGTGTCCCTAGAGTCACACCAAAGCAGTGGAGAAAGGAAGAACAGAGCCTTGGAGGGAAGAAAGTGAGAAAGACAGTGAAGGACAGACCAAGGAGATTGAACAGTTCTGGGATAAGATCTGGACAGGAAAGAGAGGGCTCAGGTGAGATAGCCCACCCACCGGTCCATTCTTCACAAACCCAGAGAGAGTTGTGGTTTCGTCAAGCCCCACGATAATTTTAGGTGTGGTCTGTTTAAGTGTTAGTCCTTCTGTAATGGGTGGATATATCGTATCCAGCTAAAAAGGACATGTCAGTCAAAGGGTTAGCTGCCCCTAAAAAGAGAAAGAGTAGGAAATGTGATTTCATGAAAGGGATATTGATTGTGTACTAATACTTATTAAGTGTCTGCTAAGTGCAAAATGCACAGTAAGTGTTTATTTCATTCTCACACAAAATTATTGTGGCAAATAATAGTATCCCTATTTCAGGGGTGAGGGAAACTAGGGATCTAAAAGTTTAACAACCTAGTTCAAGGTCGCATGGTAGGTTTATCCAAGTTTACCATCCAGGACTATCTGATTCCAACTGCCTAAATGTCCTTTACACATCTAGGAAGGACGTTAAAATCATGCATTTGGACCAATGTGGTGAAAAATAGGAATACAGAGGCAACAATCTGTTCCTCCACATACATTTTAATAATGGCTTTGGCTCAGCAGCTCTCGTGGGTTCAGATATTGCTGGAGTCCCTCAGATTCACAGCCTACTGTCTTTGACCCTCCATTTCTCCCTGACTCATGGAGGACTGGCTGCCACTGATGTTTTCAGTGGCTTCGAGTCCTGTCACATCTCCCAAAGTTTCTGTGATCACCCAACGTTTCTAATCGCGAGTATCCTGGTTCTATGTGCACTATTGTAATTTACTTATCACATTTTATTAATGAGGGTTGATTAACTTAATTCATCATAGTTTCAGCCACAAAATTAAAATCTGGCTCCTCTCTCCCTATTTCTAATAAAAGCACTAGTGACTTTCCCCAGTATTTTCCTAGAACTCCTCATTTATGTTCAGTCTTGAAAACCAGAGGGTTAAGTTAGAGAGACCCCAATAGCAATTACACTTGAAATCCAGACCCCTGTCAGGTTGCTGACATCAGAGTCGCATCCTCTAGCACTACTCTCATTCAGGGTATTTATAACAAAAGCTGTCTAATGACGGCGCCAGGCAGAGAATGCTGGATTGGATAGTAGTATTTTTAAGCTGCAGCAGCTATACAAATCATCCAGGTGAATCATCTCTTTTACTGACAAGGACTGTAAGGCCCAGGGGTTTAGGTGTGTTGCCCCAGGTCACACAGGTGGTTTGTGGCCAAATTCAGGGTTAAATTTCAGGTCCTCTGACCAGCAACTTCCATTATACCTGCCAATCTTGCGAAAGTAAAACTCTTATTGCCTCTCCCTACACTATTTTCATAACATCTTTCTGAGTGATTAGCAAACCCATTTAAGAGACATAGACACTAATGGTCAGAACGGTTAAGTGACTAGTCCCCGAGTGTACCATGAGCATCATTGAGAGAGGAAGAACTAGGAACAAAACACCTCCAGACTTAGAAATCAAGGATTCGGTCCTTTAGGATAAATTCACATAGTTATTGAGGATATTGACAGGTGAAAGTATCAGTCTTTCCAGGGTCTCGGCTATCTAGTATCTAATTTACTTCAGAGTTTAGTATTTGCTCTTTTTAAAGAAAAATCGTTTAATTGACGTTTTCAGTGGTAGGGAATGGAGAAAATTATCTACACACATTTTCTTTCAGATAAGATTTGAGAATATGTCTTTCCAACAAATTCGGAAATTCATCTAAACACATTTTCTTTTAGACAAAAATGTTTTAACTAGCTAATATATGAAACACAAGAGAAAACATAAATCCACACAAATAGCAGGTGATCTGTTTAAGCAAAGTGGAACATCATCCTCAGCTTTTTAAATGTTATTCTAGTTATGTTGCACTATTCTGGTCTGTTCTGTGCCTGCTTGACTCAGTCACACTCGTGGAGAGAGACAAGAACCACTGCTGCATTGGTTTACCACCTACTATGGCCAGAGGGCACAGCCTGGGGTGGGGGTGGGGGACTGGAGCATTGCCCCAGGGAGCAAGGCATGGTAGATAACTCTTGGGGAGTTCACGGTAGTACATAGCAGAGCATCAAGCTTTTAGGAAGGTAGAAAGCAGATATCCTCAGGAGTTAGAGCGAAGAGGGATGCTGTGCAGCTGAAGGAATCTTCTAGGTTTTAAGAAGGAACAGGGCCTTGGAGGGATGATAGAATTTAGAGAAGAGGGCTGAAAGAAAAGGAACTGCAGGAAGAGATGAAACATTTCCGAGGTCCTGAAATCAGCACACTGATCCATAACACTTTGCTGGGATTACATTTAAAAAATTATTCTAACATATCTTCCTTAAGGAAATTGAAAGAAATAGCCCCAAAGAAGACAGACTGAAAGACATAAAACCAATTTTCCCATTGACAAACATTTATTGGACATAAAATACTTGCCAGTTACTGTGCTAGATACTGGGTATAAGAAGCTATGGGTAACTTTGAACAAATTTATAGGACAGTTTTAAAAATGGACCCTCTCTTCAACGTATGGTAAAATGTTTGATCCACAGAGCTGTATTGTATACTTTGTTCTAGGCATTCAAAGAATTCTATGAAGAATTCCATTGTATATTATTTTCAGGAAAAATCCATAATGATACATAAAGTAGTTACATGTATATGGACACATACATTATACTATCTTATTCAGTAAGACAGGTTATTATTGGACAATAGCATAGACACAGAATGCTATTCGTTCTGGAAGAATCAGGTTGTCTGGATATGCCATACCTAGATTACTGAGGAACTCTCTTGGCCCCAGGACTCAACATGTGCTTTCTTCACCTGTACCTGCTGCCAGGCCATTCATAGAAGTCTTTCCCACCAGCTAGTGGGGCTCAGTGGTTGAGCATCGACCCAGGAACCAAGAGGTCATGGTTTGATTCTCCAGTCAGGGCACATGCTGGGGTTTGGGGCACTATCCCTAGAGGAGGGCATGCAGAAGGTGGCCCCTCTCATCAATGTTTCTATATCTCTATCCCTCTCCCTTCCTCTCTCTCTAAAAATTAATAAAAACATATGTAAGAAAAAATAAGTTTTTCCCAGGTGCCTTTCTTTGACCTTCCTTCTACCTCCCAGATCCCACTTTATCATCATTCACCCCTGTGTTGTACTTTTACTGCTTCATCTGCAAGGTCTACCTAAAGTGTGTACACACCTTTTAGCTCAACCAAAGGCAGCTATGGCGACATTGTTAGGCCATCTGTGCAGTTGAGATGCACAAGTATTTATTCTTTAAAAAAGAAATGTTAGAAGGCAGTGAAAATTACAGGATACTATAAATGGAGAAGAAATGTAGGTATTTCTATGTAATTATCACCAACTTTTATAAGTGTATTTCCAGTTATTTTTCTGATTACTCAGAATTCTAATATAGTTGGTGAAAGGATGTTTAGAACATGTTTCGAACATGTCACAATATGCCAAGAACATACAGATACACACACACACACACACACACACAGGAAGAAAGAAGATATGAGTGTCTATCAAACGGGGAAAAAATAGGAAAGATGATGACAATTATACAAATATGAACATAGTACTGACATGTTGCCCAGCGATAATTATAGAGCAGTAGAATCCATGAAAACGGAATGTTCCAATAGATAATAATGTCTGTTTTTTCTCATTAAATTTATAAGCTGCTGCCCCATGTATTTTTTCCTCTCACCTCAAATACCAAAATCTTTTCAAGTTTCACTGCTCAAATGCAATGCACTGATCACATGCAAAAACAAAAAGAAAAACCTAGGTCATTTCCAAATTGATGGGAAATAATTTATTGAGAAGATTAAACTTAAAAAAAATCATTTAAAGTTCATAGTTTTACAACAAAAAATGTTGGTAGTACAAATGAGTTTTCCTAGGATATTTAGAAAATTTTCAATATTATATTTTAAGGGAAGACCCAAGAAAACACCTTGGAAATAGGGGAAGAATGCGTTAAAAGGCACTGAATTTTATTATGCTATTTCTGTTAAGTTTTTCATGGTAATTACTCAAAAAGATAACATTTATATACACATATAAATCCAGTTTAAAATAAGTGTAACTGATTTCACAGTTATCAAATCAATACACAGAAAAAAAGGTTTACAGACAAAAAGTACACATTTACAAGGACCTCCAATTAAAATTATTGTGCAGATTATAGCAAAAGCTCATTTCTGAGTTTCTGGAAAATGTATTTTGTAAATTCAAATAGCTAATATAATTCAGAGATCATTTAGAATTAGATATATATTATATAACTACTAATTTTAAATAAACTATTCATTTCTTTATAACCAAGGTTATAAAATATAGACCAGAATTTAAATTTTTTATTTTGGTGAAAACAAAAATTTACAAATATCTGATATGAAATATTCACAAATGGAATACATCTCTTCTGTGACACTAAGAAAATTTTCAGTGTAAGTTACAACATCATTTTGGAGACAGATTCATGAGTTCTGATTTTTAAAAACTTATAAAATGATGTGTAACTTTAGACTAATCTGATATGCAGAGTGAAAATATTGGTGCAAATAATTATTTATTCTTGAGTGGTAATGTTTTCATTCATCGAAGATTCCTAAACTAAAGAGTCGGAATTTGGTTCACAGTTTATAAACTTTGCACAAATTTTGTTATGATAACCTGTTACCCAGAGAGGAAGTTATCCATAAACAAAAACAATCTGGCATTTGCTAATTTTATAAAATCCATTGTAAAACTTCCTGGTCTGAACCTTTAAGCAACCAGATGTTAATGTGAACCATAACCAGGGAAAGTGAACAATGGTAAGCTAACAATATCAGAGAAATCAGGTGACATAAAAAAGAGTTAACACTCAATATTAACATATGTAATTAAATAAAATTTCATTTTTTTACAGTGACCAAGTAATCTAGTAACCTAAATTATGGCATTTCTAATCCACCTAAGGTTGTTGTCAAATTCAGTAATTAAAAATGCAATGCACTGTAGAAAACACATTTTTCTGTTAATTTTAAAGATATTTACAGCTTAATATTTTTAAAACAAATTATTTACTCAAATAAATTCTTACAATTACTTGTTGGTTCCTATGACTATATTAACAGTTATTTCTGAATTACATAAATGTGTTGATTACTAGGCAAGTAAATCTTGTTTTAAAAAACATTGATAAGTTGGAACAATGATCAAAATGGAGGATTCACATTCATGTCTCTAGTTTAAAGTCTAGTGATTTGTAGTGATCCAATATTTTATATAAATATTTTATATAAATACAAAATTCAATAATTTGTTTTCTTAAGTCTAAAAGTTATATGAGATTATAAATATCTTTACAAATATATGTTTTGTTCAGAAATTGTATTTTATTTTAGGAGAAATAGTCCTAAACATAAAATGTATTTTATGAATTATCTTAAGCATAAAAAAACAATTACTCACTTTTATTTTTAAGAAAAAATTATTATAATGCATTGAAAAATATTTGCTAGTGGAAATGCAACAATTTTTATTTACCTAACCTGTTACTTCACACTGTTGTTAGAATCAATTTTATAAAGGTAAAATTTTAATCTAACAATATGGTTTAATTCAAAAAAATCAGAAGGTTTATAGAGGTAATATTCCTAATTCAAACAAAATTTTGCTGGGTTTTAATTTTCCACAGAGCACTGAAATAAATAAATTTTTAAGCTTTGTTTTAAAGGTTTCAAGTATTTTACAGATACAAGTTTTGGACAACACCGAATTCTTTAAAAAAAAACACACAGTTATTTTAAGTTTTGTTTTACTCCATGGTAGAAAGTATTGAAAACTCTTTTTTTCTGCCAAAATCGCATTTTCACCTGAAATAATTGTATTCAGGCTTTCTCAGCAGGTAAAGATACATGCTTACAAGGTTTCAAATTTCAATGCATTCAAACTGAGCACCCACCGAATCACGTTCTCGTGTGTGTGTGTGTGTGTGTGTGTGTGTGTGTGTGTGTGTGTGTGTGTTATCTTGAGGTTTTATTATTTACACTGAATTTTAGTGTTGTTGTTTTTATCTCCTCAGAAATACCTTAGTGAACCCTCAGCATTTGCTAACCGCTTAATAATTGTGAACCGGCCAGTCCCTTCGAGTGATCGTTAACCACAAGAGTGCCTGACAATTTCCAAATCATACCCTCTGTCCAAAAGGAAAAGATAGGGCTTTGTGAGGCCGAAAGGAAGCGAAGGAAAACAAAACCAATGTAGCTCATGCTGAAAGTGAAAAGTGCTTGGACAGATTAGTATTTTCTTTTCTGCAAGGCGTCCTGCCAAACTTTTTTTTTTTTTTTAATAGAGAAGAATTATTTTTCGGTCTGATTTTTCAGTTTCTTGGAAAGTGTGGGTATTTACCATCCCCATGGGCCCCTCATAATTCTTGTCGATCGTTTTGTGTTTTTCCCATCCGTCTACATCTCAAACTGCTGATACCCCCTCCTCACTCTGTCAAAACCCCAACTCCGGACGACCCTGGGTGTGGAAACTCCGCCGACTCCCGACGACACATCCCCCTCACGCTTCTGATTTTAGTCGCAAGCTTCTCCCACTCCAGTTGCAGGGAAAGCCGGAAATTTTCATTTAAGCCCCCCCATCCCCTCACCGCCTCGCCCCCCACTTGGA
>NW_005871063.1:2086364-2223443 GCF_000147115.1 Myotis lucifugus | reverse complement strand
CCGCCCCCCGCTTACCTCCCCAGCTCGGGCCCCCGAGCTCCGGCCGGAGCCCCACGGCTCCCGTCCACCCCCTGCGAGCCGCGCGGGCGGCGCCCTCCGCCGTCCCTCCGCCCTCCGCCGCTGTGCCCACCCCCTCGCCGAGAGCGAGCTGGTGACTCCTTCCTCCGAGCCGGGTTACCTGCTCCCCGCCGCCGCGGACACGTGCGGAGGTCGGACTGACACTCGCAGCCCCCTCGGGAGGCCGGATGTGGCCCGGTCGCTCAGGTGAGGATCTGGGCGCTCGGGTGGGTGGGCTGCGGGGTGGGGGGAGGGGGTCCCCGGGGGAGAGTGGGGCCCTCGGCTGGGGTCGGAAGCGAGGGTGTGGGTGGGGGTGACTGATGGGGTGGAGGGTATGTCCTCGGAATCCACTTTGATTAACCCTTTGCGAACCAAGGCGGGCTAGTTACGGGGTCCAGTTTGGGGGAGCTCAAGGCGTCTCTCCTAATCGGACTAGAGACGGAGGACATCACACACTAGGGACGCCCAACCCTGAGGTCCTGTGCCCGCTCCCACATAGCCGTGCGCAAAAGCACAAACACTCCTTATGCAGATTTTGAAACGGAATTTAAACTCCACTCGGACGGTCCTACAATAATCCACATTTAGGGGTGAAAATGCACTGCCCCTGGGGACTCTGTGCGGGAGAATGTGTTCCCGTGCCCCATATTGATTTCCCACGAAAGCTCCCGCTCCCGCTCGCCGAGGTGTGGGTGCGGGCTCCACCTTTCCCACCACGAGGTAAACGTGAACGCAGGCTTCTCGCCGGCAACCCCCGCGGGGGAGTTTTGCACACTTGGAGGAGTGCACGCAGGCTGCCAAGTGCCCAGGCTTGGAGCCCCGCATGGACTCAAGGCAGGTTCGCTTTAGCTTCCCAGTTTACTTTTCGAATTTCCAATATCGGAGTTCAAACGCAAACGCATACCCCGCAGGGAGCAGCCTCGGCCCCGCAGCCCGCCGGTCAGTGTGCACGTGGGCGCATCCGTGTGTGCGCGCACGCGGGAGCCGCGGTCCCCGGTGCGGCCTCTGGTCGCGGCGCTGGTGGCGACCCTTGCGGTGCTTGGCAGGCTTCGAGAGAGGCACATGAAGGATTTCATTGAGTGTGAAGACAGAGAGCAGAGACAGAAAGCAGAAGGAGGCGGCTGCAGCCTTTGTAGTCGCGGAGGAATGCGGAAATGTTGAAGCACTATGTCAAACTTTTTGAAATGGGGTCAAGTCACATTCAGCCAGCGTGGGAAAGCAACAACAACAACAAAAAAAAGTGGAGGAGGGGGGCGGGGGGGGGGGCAAAGGCACTGTTGCTCCCGTTTCTCTCCGCCGGAGCCGATGGTCTGGGGAGCGAGGAGGGGCCGCTGGGGCGGGTGGTGCGGGGCCGGGCGGGGGCAGCGGGCGCAGCTCCCTGCGGGGGTGGGACGTCCGCGACGCTTCCTTCGCTGCAAAGCCTGGGGCTGGGAGGGGCGGGGGATGGGATGGGGGGGTGGGGACACGGGAGGGCGGGCGGCGCAGCCGGCGGCGGCTCCTCCGCTACCTGTGTTGCCCTCGGCCTGGCTCAGGTCCTCGGGCAGACGGTGGGGGCTCGTTCCTCGGCTCCCCCAGGACTCGCCTACCCCCTTTAAGAAGAGTTTGAGTGGAGTCAGTGTGAGAGGCTCCATCCTCGCTGCGGTCTCCTCTGCCCGAACGCAGTGGGGGTCGCGCCATTTGTTTCTTTAATTCCTGGAAGAAGCCGAGCCGGCCAGCTGTGCGGGGCAGGTAATTCCTAGGTGGCCCGGGAATTCCGGACACGCGGCCGGCGTAGCGAACATCCTGCCGGGGCTGCGGTAGCCGCGGGTTGGAGGTTTCCTGGGGACTGGATTGCAAAATGAATGGGGAGGGGAGGTGATCCCGCCCCCCCCCCCCCCCCCCCCCACACACACACCACCCTACACTTGGTTGCGGAGGGCTGGGGGAGGGGGGGCGACTGGCTGCAGAAGGCATCGGGCCTGAAGCCGAAAGGGGAATGGAAACCTCTGTCTGCTACGTACATCGGAGATGATCCTGGGAGTCGGGGAAGAGCCCCCGCCGCGGGAGTGGAGCCTCTTCTCTCTCACCCCCGGAGGCTCAGCATTTTCTCCCCTCACCCCACCCCACGTCACCGCCACCCTTTTTCCTGGGGAAATTGAGTTTTACTTGGGTTGGAATCGGTTGGAAATTTCAGGGCGGGTTACAGTGGTTACCTTTCTCCTTAAGTTATTCTTTAAAGAGACGAGATAAAATGTGGAGAGCACCCTTTCGCCCACATTTGGAGTCCCGTGGGCGACTCCCTCAATCCAGGACCCCACCGTCCACCCACCCACTCACCCCCGAATAGCGGGAACCCCACCTCTCCCGGCCTGATGGGTTTCCACCAGGGAGGTCCTCCGCGTTGGCGAAGGAAGAGTGCCATTTCCAACCCAGACTCCTTTACCCCCCAAAAAGACCATTTGTGATGCAAGTCGTTTTTAAATGTTTCCTGGTAGAAAAACTGAAAGTAGAAAGAAAGGAAGCAATTTTCGAGCAGATGTCTGACCACCCCTTTTCGCACACTCCCAAGCATCGAGTTACAGGGTCCTGGGGGCCCCCACCCACACTCTACGGCCCCACACGGGTGGACTCAGTCCCTCCACAGCAGCTTGCGCGCGACCCCTGACCGTCCCACGGCACCCCGGAGCCCCTCTCCCTGCGCGTCCAGGCCGGGGAAGGGAGGGAGGGAAGGGAGCAACACAACACAATGATAGAGGAATAAATATTAAGCCGTGACATTGACGTGCCCGGCGCCTCCCCTCCCCCGCGCTCCCGGCACACTCTGGGCTGCTCGGCACGCCCCCTCCCGTTCCACTGCGTCCCGCGCGGCGCGGCGCGCTCATCCCCGAGGGGCCCCTGCAACCTCTCCGCGCGAAGACGGTTCCAGCCCTACGGGGACGGAAAAGTAACTTCGCTTTTCTCGGAAGAACCAGGAAGATTAATCGGCCAGGGAGAAGGCAGGAGCGCGCGGAGGGTAGCGACGGGGGGCTTCGTGAAGGAGGAGGAGGGGAGTCTGCGCCCGGAGGAAGGCGCTTGGGATGTCTGATTGCACTTTCTTCTTGTCCTCCCATCTCTCCTTTTAGGTGGAATAATTGTGGACTGAGACGCGCTCCGGCAGAGACTATGTAATCGGCTCGGTGACTGTACAGCGGACTGCGCTTCGGGGAGGGAAGAGGAGGGATCGGTTCGCTTCTTTGCGACTCGGCAGGCGGAGTTTCGCAGCGGCACCAGTGTCGCGCCCGCCCGCCCGCGGGGAGGTCGCTCCATCCAGCCCCGCCGGCCGCGAGAGCCCGAGCGCCGGAGCGCGGTAGGCGGCTGGGGTGAGGGAGAGCTAGACCCAGCTCCGGGGCGCCAGGGAGCGGGCCGGGGAGTCCCGGGGAAGGCGAGCGGCGGTCGCAAACCAGCGGAGCGCGCCCCCAGCTCGCTCCAGCGGTGCGGCGTCCAGGCGGCATGGAGAAGGACGGGCTGAGCCGCGCGGACCAGCAGTACGAGTGCGTGGCGGAGATCGGGGAGGGCGCCTACGGGAAGGTGTTCAAGGCCCGGGACCTGAAGAACGGAGGCCGTTTCGTGGCGCTGAAGCGCGTGCGGGTGCAGACGGGCGAAGAGGGCATGCCGCTCTCCACCATCCGCGAGGTGGCGGTGCTGAGGCACCTGGAGACCTTCGAGCACCCCAACGTGGTCAGGTGAGCCGGGGAACCGTGCCCGCGCCGTCGGGGGCCGAGCGCCCGGAAAGTGCTGGGCCAGGAGGATCCAAAAGCGCCAGGGAGGAGGGGGCTGGGGCACGGTGCGACCCGTTGACCTTACGGAGAGAATAAGTTTTGTTGACAGAGCCGGTGACCTTGCCAGACAGCGAGCAGAAAGACAAATCAGAAAATGTGACCTACGCAGGCTTCCCTCCCTGCCGGCCCTGAAAGGGGTCTGGGAAGTTGGGTGCCCTTTAGGCACAGAACAAGCCGACCTGAGACACGCCCTGCCAGCCCTACCTCCTCCCCCCTCCCCCCCCCCCCCATAGTTCCCAGGCCATTGGGGAATTTTTGAGAGACTGAGTGTAAGTGAGAGGTAGCAGGACGCAGTGATAATTTGAAGGAAGAGAACTTTATACTGGTATAAATAAGGTTAAAAAATGCAGAAACAATGTTTTTACCAATCACACCCAGGGTTTCTCTTTATTAAAGAGAGAATGATAAGTAGTAGTCTCGATGGTCTAAGGACTAAAGTGCTGATGCCCATTTTCCAACAGTGTTCTTTTAAATATTCTAAAAATATTGCCTGTCTATTATTTTATGTCTCTGAGCCAACATAGTCTTTGGACTACTTCTCCAACGGGGTAGATATGAGTCCAAGATACGGAACCTTAGATTCTAAATTCTAAATTCTGCCTTTGCCTTTTCTGGAGGGTTATGCAGTGGGTGGGGAAACAAAAGTTCTTGAAGTCTCCTGTGTGGAAACCAGTAGTAAAGTGTGTGTGTGCCTTAGGATAATGGTGTTTTCTTGGTGATCCTGGAATTTCCCCATTGTGTGGTTGACACTGTGTGGTGTGTTCTCTTTTTATTTTCTAAACAGATGGATAGTTTCAAGTCAGAAAGGAATGCACAGAAACATCTACAAATTAGGGTGTGCTTTTACCTTTCCTCAACTCTCGAGATAATGTGTTGGAAAAGGGCCTTGGGTTCTTCTTCCTGACTTCTTATCCATCTAGGGATTCTGTTCGACAAATATGTGCCTACTGTGTGCACTGTGGATGAAAATATGTAAATAAGGACAGCTAAATATTTTTGTAACAAGTCAAACAATTTAACATTAGTCATCAAAGTGGAGAGACCCAAGACTGACCTTTGAAATACCAAGCTCTCTACAGACTCAGGGAGTCCAAGCGTCTACAGAATCATCCTGGGAGGTTTTAACTTGTCTCCTCTTATTCCAGGCTGGTGATTTGTGTGGCACTTTGTTCCTGACACAGTGAGACTCAGGCTAGAAGGCAGCAAAGAATCATAAATACATAAATAAGGTAGTAAATGGCTATAAAGATAAGGACCCCATTATACCTCCACTTACCCAGTAAAGCCCGAGAGGGACAAAAGATAATGAGATTGGGAGAATTGTGTTTTAGGAAGATGGGATCACATATAAAAGCAATACGTTAACCTTTTGTGCGTGTGTTTTCTTCCTTGAAAAAACACAAAAACGCTTTTGGGGAGTCTTTGCGATAATGAAGGGAAAAACGAGGGTACATTTTTGTCCCATGTAACTTAGTTATCTTCCTAGAAGAATCACCTAGGTGTTTCCCAAAGGATGAATTCCACCCCTAAAATTTTAGGACTAAAATTTGTGTTTTATTTTGTTTGTTACCTCTGGAGAGTGTCCAATCAAGGATGATCTTCATGTGTGTAAGTAAGATGCTGTCCTGACGTAGAGGTGTTATGGAGGCACCCCTGTGCAACACTGCTTTTTACAAAGCACAGGCTATTCTTGTAAGCTGTACTTATGAATTGAAGACAAGTGGTCGTTTTCTAAAAGTATCTTTACATGTGAAGTTTCTTCGTACAAGTCGTAAGGAGAAACTGAGATAGTGTCTGTGAGAGCACTTTGTCCATTTAAAAGTGTTTCACATGTCCAAGTATTATTTGTGTTCAGGCAGATGCGCGGGCCCTTGCCTCAGAGCCAGTTCCCAGTAAGGAAGGCATCAGTTCGCCTGACTTGTACGATAGGACAAATCATACTTAAGCCCAGACATTATCAGCTCTGAAACCAAGAAGCTACTTGAATATAATGAGCCTGTAGTTTGTCAGAAACGCCCATCAGTCATATGCCATGAAGGTCAGTGACACTTGAGGAAATTATTGATGATGTCATCCTCACAAGCTGCAGATCTCCATTCCAGTTAGTTTTCCTTCCCGTTTCTTCTCTTCCGCCTCTGCCTTGGGGCAATCATTGGCCCCCATGACTTGTGTGGCTAGACTAGGATTCTGGACTTCAGAGGTTGCTGATATTTGCAGGGTCAGGAAATCGAGGACAGGTGACAATAATTCTTTTCCTTCCAAGGTAGAGTTGTCAAAGTTGAGCTCCCAAACCAGTGATTTATTGTTGCCCCACAGGATTGTTGCTGGTTGTTTAAAGGTTTCTTAAAAGGGCGGATGCCTTTATAAGTTGCCTTCCAGTCATAAGTAATTTATCATAATTATAGGCCCTTCCCACAGATAGTTAAGCCTCTAAGCTTGAAGGAGCATAATAAACATATTAGCTTTTTTCCCCAAAAGTTTAAGGTTTAATTTTGATGGATTTGCCAGAAAAGCTGACTTGTTGTTGTTGGCACTGGCACTGTCTACATGTGTGGGGATAATGACTTGAAATTCTTGCTTACCTGCACGTGATGTAGCCAAGGCTTGATCAGTCTGGGATGTAAAGTTACTCTTACTTTACGGTTGGTAATCCCAAATCCCTAGAGCCTTTGCCACAATCAGACTTCAGTATAAACCTATATTGGAGCGTTGCACTCTACAAATGAATTCTGTTGACGTTCTGAACTAAATATATACAAGCAGGTAGGATAATATGGTTTATCAGCAATCTATTCATTCACCAAATATTTATTGAGGGCCTACTATGCCCCAGACACTGCTAGAAGCTGGGGATACAGCAGCAAACAAGTCAGGCCAAGTCTACACTTCTAGAACTTACCTTGTAATGGGATGAGAAGTTCTTTTTCTTTTTAAAAATCCACTTATCTTTATTTCCATTGGCTTGCTTTACTATATTTAACCTAACCAATTTTATAGCGCAACTAATTTTTTTGTGATAATTTGGTTACCAGGAGTTTGCTGATTGAATAGGTAAGATAACCAAAACACTAATCAGAATCAAATGCTTTTTGAAGATTAAATTTCATCTTAGAGACATACAAATAGATCTATATAAGAAGACATTGACATATAAACAATATATATGATGAACATTTGAGCTCTATTTATTCAACGAGGATTTAGGAAGAACCTACTGTTTAAAAACCATGGGCTCAGTGCTGGGAAATATACTTGAGTAAGTCACAGCTGCTCCTCTCCTCCAATAATTCCCCGTGGTTGAAGGACTAAGATGATCACCATAACCCTGATACATGATAGTATTGTGTCAGTACAGAGGCCGGGAAGTGCTACCAGTGTTGTCCTTAGGGATCAAAGTTGTTAGTATAGCAGTGAAAGTAATTCAAATTGAAGTACTGGTTCCAGAAACTAAAACTCATGGCATTTCAGTGAATAAACGTGTGGCATCTAAATATGTTCAATTATTTTTCTCAGCATATTTAATCAATGCTTTAAATAAAAAGCCAACAGAGGAACTTCTCTTGCATGTGGGTCTCTGACTCTCTCATGTATCTGGTGTTCCCATACATTATGTATGTATTAAATTTGATCATTTTCTCTTGTTAAAAATAAATAAGTAATAAAGCCAACAGAAAAATCCATGCAGCTCAGTAATTATTATTCAAGAAGAGTTTCTAACTTTCTTTTTTTTTTAAATTCTTTATTGTTTAAAGTATTACATGAGTCTCCTTTTTTCCCCCATTGACCTCTCTCCTGACACCCCCTCCCTCAAGCACAAGCCCTCACCCCTCCTACTGTCTGTGTCCATTGCTTTTGTTCATATGCATGCATACAAGTCTTTTGGTTGATCTCTTACCCCCTCCCCCCACCTTCCCTCAAAGGTTGTACAGTCTGTTCTATGCTTCTATGTCTCTGGTTCTATTTTTGTTCATCAGTTTATGTTGTTCATTATATTCCACAAATGAGTGAGATCATGTGATATTTATCTTTCTCTGACTGGCTTATTTCGCTTAGCATAATGCTCTCTAGTCTCATCCATGCTGTTGCAAATGGTAAGAATTCCTTCTTTTTTTACAGCAGTTCATACTTTCTCTTTTTAAAGATCTCAATAATATATATCATTAAAAATCTGATATTCTCAAGGAAAACCTAATCATTAACAGGGTCGAAGAAATATGGCATATTATTTGATGCAGCATAAAGCTGAGTCATCTGGGAATTCCAAATAAAAGTGTTATTTTGTGGGTGAATAGTACATTTATTAGAGCTTGTTTCAGTGAAAGGAAAAGCAGGCGTTTGTCTCTTTTTAACTTTCAGCATGTTAAAAGTGTGTTTGGTCTCTCATTCTCTAGGAGTTCCTTGAAAAGTCTCCAATTTATCAAGGTTATTTAGTAAATAAACATTTTCACAATGATATTCTGCCCATTCCTTGTTCCTGCAGAAAAACTTGGCAATGCTGAATTGTTGACATTGCACTTGTATTATTTTTACGTAACTATTATCACCATGGCATTATTAGAATTTTTCTGTCAAGAAGAAAATGGTATACAAGATGGAAACTTGTATAAACTTGAATGTCTAATGGTGTATTTTCCTATTTTTAAGACATGGTAAGTGAATATCTATTGAAAACAGACTCCTTGTTAAAAGTAAATTATCTTTAAAAAAGAATATGCCTCGTCCAGGTGACCTGGAAGTTATACTTGCAACCCTACCTTCCCTCTCCCACAATACCTCGCGCTCTTTTTTTCCATCTTGGGCCAGGCATAATGGCTCCCGCAAAGGAGGGTGGTGAGAAGAAGGGGGACCATTCTGCCATCAATGAGGTAGTGACCAGAGAATACACAATCAACATTCACAAGCGCATCCATGGAGTGGGTTTCAGAGAAGCGTGCCCCTCCGGCACTCAAGGAGATCTAGAAATTTGCCCTGAAGAAGATGGGAACTCCAGATGTAGGCATTGACACCAGGCTGAACAAAACTGTCTGGGCCAAAGGAATAAGGAATGTCCGATACCATATCTGGGTATGGTTGTCCAGAAAACATCATGAGGATGAAGAGTCGCCAACCAAGCTCTATAGATTTGTCACCTTTGTACCTGTCCCCACTTTCAAAAATCTACAAACAGTTAATGTGCATCAGAACTAATCACTGATTGCCGAATAAAGTTATAAAACTGCAAAAACACAAAACAAAAAAACAATATGCCTCGCTGTTAATGATTCCCTAGGAATGTTTTCTTAAGAATGAGACATTCAGTACTTGTACTATGTCATTGTAAACGCAAGGATATTAAGGTTGGAAGACATTCTGGAAGTCTTTCAGCCCTTTTATGTCATAAACTAAAGCCCAGAGGTCAAGCAACTTATCTATCATGCCATGATGAAGTAGTTGACTCGTATTAAAAGCTGAATAGCACTTAAAAAAATTCTTTTTAATTGTGTGTGATGGACGAAGTTAAATGAGTACATTTCTAGTTTGGAAAAAATGAACTGTATAAAGACAAAGGTGATGGTTTGCCAGGAATAAATGACATACCAATTCAGGAAATTCCTGAATTCTGCAGTATGCCCTATTGAAGTAGATCTGGAAAAAGTATGATTATCTATTAAATTCTGCTTTTAAAGAAGTTGGGTAGGCCCTGGCCAGGTATGACACTCTCATTGGTTAGAGTGTCATCCCAATATGCCAAGGTTGCAGGTTTGATACCTGGTCAGGGCACAGAGGAGAATCAATCAATGAATGCATAAATAAGTGGAACAACAAATCAATGTTTCTCTCAAATCAATAAATAATTTTTTAAAAGAATTTGGTAATAACTGATACTTTAAATAGCTATAGCTAAATACTAGTACAAGTAAATAATGTAGTTAAATAATTAAGTAATAATATTGAGTTCATTTTAGACAAAGAACAATAGGAAGAATCTAAGTGCTTGGTATTTGTCTGACGAGTGAACTAAGATGCCATAATGTCGCTCTGGCATCTACTACTCATTTAATGAAATAAACACCATAATACTTGAAAATTAGGAAGCAAAGCAACCTCCAGACATATAAACAAATATGTTACCCATGCGTCTGGAAGTAATTGCTCCATTATTACTATTCTCATGACATTCTGATGAGCGTTTGTCGTTTTAGGAAGGAAGTTAAGAGCTTTCTGGAGTGATCGATCATAGCGGAGATGAAATCTGGGTGCAGGAGGCTTGGTGATAGGAGCAGGTAGTGTGTGTAGTGTTGGGCTTTGTTGAAGGGCCAGGAGGCAGCACTGAACATGGGCACTGGTGGTTGGTAAGAAGCATGCCTACATAAAGGTCACCATTTGAGTAATGATCTATAGATGGTAAGTCTGCTGGGGCAGGCAGGTCAGCAGTCAGAGGGATGGGTTTTATAAGACTCCCCGGGCAGTTGTTTTGAATATCACCAGTTGCTGTCATAGTTGATTTTGTTTTACCAGCTGTGCACATAGCTGCTCTCCACTGAGAGGTGAAGTAAAGTCACCTTAGGGTATGTGACAGGAATCTGTGTGAGTGTACAGGAGTAACTGGAAGTCCATTTGGGATAGGTTAATTACTAAACATTTAGAAGTTTACCTAAATTTGGGCAACTGCTGGCTTTGTCATTTATGTAGCCATTTTAATTCTTGATTCTTATTACCTGGCCTTCCTAAAGGATTTTAGTTCAATAGAATTAGAATCAAAGTATAAGAATTTTGGAATTGGAAGGGGTCTTAGATTTAACTTAGTCCAACCCCCTTTGGTCTATGTGGGAATTGTTTTGTGAATGCATAAAAGAATTGTCTTATTTTTAGTCAGCTGTTTTATTCCACATTTATATACATCGTAGCTACAAACTGAGGAGAGCTAAAGTTCAAATACAGGTTTATATCCAATGTCAACAGGACAGGATGACTAATGTTCATTACATATCTGAAAACACTCCTTTGGGCTATAAAAGTATTTTCAGTTTAATGATTTTATGTTTCCCCTGATGTGAGGACAAGGACTGGATCTTTTATATTCATGAATAATACAGTGCTCATAACTCTTAGCTGCCCAGTATATGTTTCCTGAATGAACGAAGTAAAATAAGTTAAATTATAAACCCTTCCAGTGAGAACTTTTCATCTTTCTGGAGTTGCCTACAGCATTAGCAAGTATTTCAGGCTAAACACTGAGAAGGAGGGAGATCAGTGGGTATTAACTGTAATGCATCTGCACACCAAGACTATTTAGAAAGAGCCTTCAAATACTAATTGATGTTTAAACTTTTCCTGTGACTCCATTTTTTGTCTTTAATACTGGCTTCTGCTATAATAGGATTTTCTTGTTTTCATTGTGTGGTTTGCTACATGTATTTTACAGGCAGTCTACTCTATTTCCCCTGAATGTGCTCCTTGCCATCCACCTCTGTGACTTTTTAAAAATTCTTTACTGTTTAAAGTATTACATATGTCTCCTTTTTCCCCCATTAACCTCTCTCCCCAGCCACTCCCACCCCCCAGCACATGCCCTCACTGTCTGTGTCCATTGGTTATGCTTATATGCATGCATACAAGTCCTTTTTGATCTCTTATCCCCCCCCCCCTTTTCCCCTACCTTCTCTCTGAAGTTTGATGGTCTGTTCGATGCTTCTATGTCTCTGGATCTATTTTGGTTCATCAGTTTATGTTGTTCATTATATTCCAAGAATGAATGAGATCAAGTGATACTTATTTTTCTCTGACTGGCTTATTTCACTTAGCATAATGCTCTCCAGGTCCATCCATGCTGTTTCAAATGGTAAGAATTCCTTCTTTTTTTATAGCAGCGTAGTATTTCATTATGTAGATGTACCACAGCTTTTTAATCCACTCATCTCCTGATGGGCACTTAGGCTGTTTCCAAATTTTAGCTTTGTAAATTGTGCTGCTATGAACATAGGGTATATATATATCCTTTCTGCTTGGTGTTTCTGATTTCCTGGGATATATTCCTAGAAATGGGATTATCGGGTCAAATGGAAGTTCCATTTTCAATTTTTTGAGAAAACTCCATAGTGGCTGCATCAGTCTGCATTCCCACCAGCAGTGCAGGAGGGTTCCTTTTTCTCCGCATCCTCACCAGCACTTGTCGTTTGTTGATTTGTTGATGATAGGCATTCTGTCAGGTGTGAGATGGTACCTCATTGTTGTTTTGATTTGCATCTCTTGGATGATTAGTGACTTTGAGCATGTTTTCATATGTCTCTGGGCCTTCTGTATGTCCACTTTTGAAAAGTGTCTATTTAGGTCCTTTGCCCATTTTTTGATTGGATTGTTTATCTTCCTTTTGTTACGTTGTATGAGTTCCCTATAAATTTTGGAGATTAAACCCTTTTCAGATATAATATTGGCAAATATGTTGGGCTCCTTACACAAACTTCATATTTTTGGATTCTTTTTTCTTTTTGCTCTTCTGGTTGAGTGGTTTTGCTTCCTCACATTTCAAATCATTGATTTAATTATCAGAATCCTTTACTGTTGAATCCCTGTTTATTATTCTTTATTTCAGTCAGTGTATGCTTAATTTCTGACTGGCCCTTTTCCATTTTTTGGAGAGGTTTCTAGAAGATTCTTGAGTAACCTTATAACCGTGGTTTTGAACTCTGTATCCAGTATTTTGCTTTCTTCCATATCTTCCATTTGTGACATGTTTCTTTGTCTCCGCATTTTGGCTGCTTCCCTGTGTTTATTTCTATGTATTGGGTAGAGCTGCTATGTCTCCTTGAGTTGGTAGAGTGGCCTTGTATAGTAGGTGTTCTACAGGGCCCAGTGGCTCAGCCTCCCCAGTCACCTGAGCTGGGCATTCCAGGTGCACCCCTTTGTGAGTTGTGAGCACAGTCTTGTTGTAGTTGAGACTTGATTGCTGTTGGTGTTACTGGGAGCAATTGACCTCCAGGCCAATTGGCTGTGAGGACCAGCTGCAACTACAGTGGGAGAGCTGCTGTGCAGGAGATACCCCTATGGAGCAGGACTTGCTTCAGTGGGACTTTGGTGTTAATTGAGTCTGCCCCTTGAGTGTGTTGCTTATGGATGTGTAGAGTTGTAATCTGGTATGGTCTGACACTAACCACTGGGTACATTGGCTCTTGGGTCTCCAGGGAGGTGCAAAGTCAGCCACTGCTTGGGGCCACTCAGCAGGAGCTACAGAGAGATCTGCAGATTCCTCCTCTTTGTATCGGGTTTGGAAGTGCCTAGATGAGGCCCAGCTGTCAAGCAAGGCAGGCTGGTGCTGGTGCCAGGTCTCGGGCCTTTTATTGATAGGTTTGGAACTCCCTAACCCAGCTGCCGCTTGTTGGAGAGATTTTAGCCTAAGCAAGGAGAGGCCATTCATATGCAAAAGCTGCTGCTCACAGCGTGGGTGGGGTTGTAAATTGGATGAGGCAGGGTCTTAGGGAATCACAAGGGTGGAGCAAACAGAAATGGCTGCCAGTCAGCCCTGTGACCGGGGAGGTCCCAGCATAGGAACAATGATCCCTGCAAGCACCTCCATCTGGAGAAAGCTGTCTCCAAGTTCCTGCTCTGATGCCAGACAATCCAGTTCCTCCTCGTATGTGTCTGTGTTCCCCAGAACCTCGCTCTGGTGGTGGAGCTCAGAGGAAGCAGGACCTTGTAAGTTCAGTTTGTGGTGCCGGCCTTTTAAAAGGAACAGCTGGGTCTCCAGCAGCCTCTGTGTCACTGAGCCCCAATCCATACTGGTTTTTATAGCCCATAGTTCTTACTGACAGTAGGGACTTCTTTTCCCAGCTCTGGGACCCTGGGCTAGGGGGCTGGTGTGGGGCTGGCTCCTCCGGGCAGCCTCCGCAGAGATCTCCCTCCCAGTTAAAAAAGCTGCACATGTGGGTGCCAGACCAGCGCAATCCATGCCTCCGCACCTCCTACCAGTCTCAGTGTGTTTTCTTCTTTACTTCTCTGGTTGTAGGATTTCCATTCAGCCAGCTTTCCAGCAGTTCTGGATAATGGTTGTTTTGTATTTTACTTGTAATTTTGATGTGATTGTGGGAGGCGGCACAGGTACTCGCCAAATACACCTCTGTGACTTTAATTGGGCCTAATCTCCGGCAGTGCCCCTCCCTGTACCACTGTTTCCACCTGTTGAAATGCTACCCATCCTTCATGGCCAAGCTCTGATGCCACTTTCATTTTCCTTTGGTGGTATATTCCTTAATACCTCCTTTTGATAAAACTTCTGCTTTATGACACTGAGTATATCTCTGCCCCCATATATTATTATGTCTATTATAAAAGATAAAATGTTAATCTTCCTTCTAACCACCCTCTTCTGATCCTCTACCCTTCCATACCCCAATTGTAAGCCCTTGAGACAGGATGTATCTTGTGGTCATGGCTGTTTACATTCTGCATCCATTGGAAATAAAATGAAAATAAGAATGCATGAATAATGGAAGGAGGTCCGGATATTAAGGTGGGAACTATATGGAGTGTTTCCATCACATGAATGTTAATACTAAGGAGTGTCAGATAAAGGGGGGAATGGATCTGTATATTGGATTACACTTAGTTGGTTCCTGGGAAGAATAGAGTACTGAACAGAGAACATTTCATTTTGTTTTACTCCAATATAGTTTATATTAAAGAAAGTTTTAAATTTAAGTCATTCCCATAGTTAATGAACTGTACAATCTTGCACTTAATTCCATATACTGTAAAGACGACACTAACATTAGGAAACATGCACACATTCAGTAAAAGTTGAAAATGATTTGAACATTTTTAAATGTAAGAATGTAAGGAATACATTTTAATCAATTGCTTGAATTCTTTTACTTTTATTTTTCCCCACTAATTTTAGTATCATTGGCTTTCTATACTGGAAAAACTCTTAGGAGGAGCAGAATTAAGTAAAACTTTCCTAATAATTTCTAAAAGAATGTCAAGATACTAAATCCCATTAAACTTTGTCTTCTGCGTCTTTTCATAATTTGTGTATGGAGAATTTGAATTCCATCTTGACAAACTGGTAGGTTTAGTTCAGAAGTCTTCCAGCCTGAACTAATTCTAGTCTCAACACATATGTGGTAGGTGTGTGTGTGTGTGTGTGTGTGTGTGTGTGTACATGTATGTATGTGCACGCAGTGCGCACTTAGAACAGTTGAATGCAGGGTCCCTAAAAGAAAGGACTGTTTTCTTGTGTTTAAAATTTTTTTAAATTTTTTGATTATAGTTGACATACAATATTATAGTAGTTTCAGGTGTACAACATGGTGATTAGACATTTATATAGCTTACGAATGATCACTCTGATAAGTCTAGTACCCATCTGACACCATACATATAGTTATTACAACCCATCTGACACCATATGTAGTAATTATAATATTATTGACTATATTCCCTATGCTATACTTTACATCTCCCTGACTGTTTTCATAACTGGCAATTTGCACATCTTAATCCCTTCCTCTTTTTCACACCCCCCTCCCCGAAAGCCAATCTCCATTTCCCTCTTATCTGGCAACCATCAAAATGTTCTTTGTGTCTATGATTTTTGTTTCTGTTTTGTTTATTTTATTTTTTAGATTCCACACATAAGTGAAATCATGTGGTATTTGTCTTTCTCTGTCTGACACTTCTCTTAGCATAATGCCCTCTAGGTCCGTTGATGTTGTTGCAGATGGCAAGATTTCATCCTTTTTTATGGCTGAGGTATATTCCTTTTTACATATGTACCACTTCTTTATCCATTCATCTATTGATGGACACTTAGGTTGCTGCCATATCTTGGCCATTGTAAATAATGTTGCAATGAACATAAGGATACATACATCTTTTTGAATTAGGTTTTGGGTTTCTTCCAATAAATACCCAGAAGTGGAATGGCTGGGTTCTTCCTTTTCTCTTGTTACAGTATTTGTTTTAAAGTCTATTTTGTCTGATTGCTACCCTAGCTTTTTCCCCACGTTTGCATGAAATATCTTTTTCCATCCCTTTACTTTCAGTCTGTGTGTGTCTTTCGGCCTGAAGTGGGTCTCTTGTAGACACATATTTGCGGATCTTGTTTTCTTACTCATTTGGCCACCCTGGATCTTTTGATTGGAGCCTTTAATTGATTTACATTTAAAGTAATTATTGATTACTTTATGTAATTATTGCCATTTTATTATAATTTATTTTTTTCAAGAAGTACCTTTAACATATCTTATAATACTGATTTGGTAGTGAATTCCTTTAGCTTATGCTTGTATGGGAGTTTTCTTGTTTCTTGTCCCCAAGCATTTAGTATGGTGGCTGGCATCTTATAGCTCACAATAAATATTTGTGAATGAGTGAGTGCATGAATGAGTATGTGCCATCTAGGAATTCAGAATTGATTTCTTTTTTTTGGTCAGAATTGAGTAACAATGTTTGAAAGCACATTTAAGTTCTATAATATTCAATAAGTATTTATTTTATTTTTTTTAATTTTTTTAAAAATATATTTTATTGATTTTTTACAGAGAGGAAGGGAGAGGGATAGAGATTTAGAAACATCGATGAGAGAGAAACATCGATCAGCTGCCTCCTGCACACTCCCCACTGGGGATGTGCCAGCAACCAAGGTACATGCCCTTGACCGGAATCGAACCCGGGACCCTTCAGTCCACAGGCCGATGCTCTATCCACTGAGCCAAACCGGTTAGGGCAATAAGTATTTATTGATTATCTTATATACTCAATATTTTATTAAAGGTAACTGACAGTGATCACAGAAAGTACCTACATCTTGAAATGTTTACCAAAAAAATGGTATTAGGTCTAGAGTTTATTTCAAAATGAGGTATAGATGAAACAAGCTGATCATTGCTGAAGCTGTGGAAGTTCCTTGTGGATGTTTGTAAAGGAGTTAGAATGCTTTGATTCTATCCTCATTCTTCCATCTATTAACTGAGTGATCTAGATAAATTCCTTTATGTCTCTTAACTGTGGTTTTCTCCATAATAGGGATTACTACTACTCTTTTGACCTTAGAGCATTGCAATGATCAAATAAAATTATGTATATAAAGATCAACTATTATACAGATCTAAGGTATTATTAACAACAGGAATTCCTCTCCTCAAGTAGTTTATAATTTTGTGGAGGAAACTGACATGTATACAGATATCTGTATTGCTGATTGGAAGTACTCCTCCCCTACACAGTGTTAAAGTATGAATGGAGCTAGGTGTTTCTGAAAAGATGTGTATTGGATTTATATTAATAATAGTAAAATACAGTCTTTAATCTTGGTAGTTGGCATCCCGTTTACCCAATCTGTATGCTATTCATTAACAGATTTATTGTAGGAGGGTCTGAGGACACAGTGCCCCTGAGAACATTGTCAGGATGGGTGGGAGCTTGCGGATTTCTTTTGTGTTTCACTATTCAGATTAACTCAAAGGAGAGTTGAATTCCTTGCTTGTTCTTTCTCCTCTTTTTTAAATTTTAAAATCTCAAACAGAATTATTCCTTTTTATGCCACACATTGGAATTTCTGCTTATTAATTTTCTGAGGCTCTTCTTATAGCATAACTGCCACGTGACTTGAAATTTTATTCCATGTACTCTATATTGAAGTCACTAAGAACTTCTGTCCACAAAGAAAAAAGTTTTCTTTCAGGGGCACTAATAGGTAGTGAGATACAGTAGTCCCCCCCTTATCCGAGTTTTGTCTTTAGTGGTTTCAGTTACCAGCGGTCAACCACCATCTGAAAATACAGAATGGAAAATTCCAAGAATAAACAATTCAGAACTTTTAAATCCTGCGCAGTCCTGAGTAGCGTGATGAATCTCGCGTCCTCCAACGTGGGATGTGAATCATCCCTTTGTCCAGTGTCTCCACGCTGTATGTGCTCCCCAACCTTTAGTCACCTAGTAGCTGTCTTGATTATCAGGTAGACTGTCACGGTATTACAGTGTTTATGTTCTGGTCACCCTTATTTTATTTACTAATGGCCCCAAAGCACAAGAATAGTGATGCTGACAATTCAGATATGCCAAGGAGAAGCCATAAAATGTTTCCTTTAAGTGAAAAAGTAAACGTTGTCAAGTTAATAAGGGAAAAAAAATTGTATGCTGAGGCTGCTACATCATTCACTTCACTTCATCTCATCATGTAGGCATTTTATCATCTTACATCATCACAAGAGGAAGAGGGGTGAGTATAGTACAATAACATATTTTGAGAGAGAGAGACCATATTCACATAATTTTTATTTAGTGTATTGTAATAATTGTTGTGTTTAATATTGTTGTTAATCTCTTGTTCTGCCTAATATGTTAGTTAAACTTTAGGGATGAATATTTAACAAAAATATAGTATATATAGGGTTCGATACTATCCATGGTTGCAGACATCCACTGGGGGTCTTGGAATCTATCCCCTATGGATAAGGGTGGAGGACTACTGCATCTTTTTTCTTTGCTGCTTTTTATTGCTAAGCAATGTCATAATTTCTTTTAGATATTCCTAATGGTTAGTAGGAAACATTTACTTTGCCTAAAATGCTTTCTTTTTAGAAGATATAAAGCAGGGGTCCTCAAACTTTTTAAACAGGGAGCCAGTTCACTGTCCCTCAGACAGTTGGAGGGCTGGACTATAGTTTAAAAAAAAACTATGAACAAATTCCTATGCACACAGCGGCGGCAAAAACACCCGGCGGGCCGGATAAATGTTTTCGGTGGGCCGCATGTGGCCCACGGGCCGTAGTTTGAGGACCCCTGATAAAGCATAAAGTTGGGTTAACAGTTAACACCTATTCTGCAACAGAACAGGATAAACAACCAACATCTTTGCATTTCAAGGGCAGACTTTCAAACTTGAGGTTATTGGTTCTGACCAATACATTTTAAAACTTATTAGTGGAATACAAGAAACAGAATGGTAAGTTGGGAGATTTAGATGATGTCGTCTACATTCCAACCCTGTAGAATCACTTAAAGAAGTTATTAAATAGCCTTGGGTAAAAATGGTATGTTTTCTTGTTGTGCCATGAGAAACCAAGAGACTGATTAGAGATTGGGCTAGAACAGCCTCCCAGAGCTAATCAAGAATGGAGTGTATTAAAATATGGGAATCCTCTTAAAGAACAGGTAAAGAATCCCTTCTTTGAAATAACACATTTTTTACACATTAAGTCACAAAAGAAAAGTTTTGATATCCTGCTAGTCATTACAAATTATTTTAAGTTCATGAGATTTAATCAGTGGTTATTTAGCTAACTATTAATCATTAGTCTAGAACTTGGGGTTGGTAATACCAGTTGGGTTCTCAACTAAACCAGTTAGTTTTTGCAAAGAGAAAAAAGGCTGTGCCCTGGCTGCTTTGGCTCAGTGGATAGAGCATTGGCCTGGGGACTGAAAGGTCCCGGGTTCGGTTCCGGTCAGGGACACTTGCCTGGGTAGGGGCCTATGGGAGGCAGCCGATCGATTATTCTCTCTCATCATTGATGTTTCTATCTCTCTTTCTCTCTCCCTTCCTTTCTGAAATGAATAAAAATATATATTTTTTAAAAACGCTATTTCGGAGGCATTACTCTCTACTCCTTAAAAGTTGGCTGTTTAGAGAGATGGCATTAATCTCAAAGAGAGCTATGTAAGAGCATGGTTGACTCACTGGTTGGTACCAATTCCTAATCCTAGAGAAACAGGACTTTTGAGATGAGTCAAGAGTAGCATCTTTGTTCATGAAAAATTAGTTTTTCCCCGCTTTAGCTGATGAAATAAAATTAAGAAATAATTCCATCATTAGGCAAAGAAAGAATGGTCTAGAGATGTATTTTGTGACATGAAGGGACCACATATACTCATTAAAAGGAGAGAAGAAGGTAGCAGAAGATGAGCTAAGTTGAGGTAGAGGTGAGAAATGAAAGTTGGTGAAGATGAAACATGGCTTCAGAACCTGGAATTGCTATGGACAGGGTGGCAAAAGTAGTTTACAGTTGTAAGTATACAAAACAGTTTATTCTTGTATTATTATTTATTAATATATTATTTTCCATGTGAACAACTGGAAACCTACTTTTGCCCCACCCTGTATATCTGAAATTTCTTACACTTCAAAATCTGAGAACTGGTGATATAGATGAAAATGCTGTCATATATAGAAAGTCCTCAGTGCTATTCTTTTAGATCCGTAGTAGTAAAATGGTAAGGTTGTCTGATTTCTTATTCTTGAGAACTTTACAGTAGCACATCTTTACATTGTCCATTTTGCCTACCATGTCAATATGAAGTAATGCATAAATTAATATAGCATGTAGGCTACCCATTAGAACATAAGCTCCATGAGGGAAGGAATTTTTGTTTTGTTCACTGCTTTATCCTTAAAATCTAGAACAGTGCCTGACATACAGTTCAATAAATATCTGTTGAGTGACTGAGAGAATAGTTAAACTATAACTAAAGATTACTCTATTACAATAATTTTCTTGACAGTAAAAATGTTATTTTTTATTCACTCCTTGCTATTATTGCATTTAAAACTCTTTAGAAGATTATGTAGGTCTCTACTATGATAGTAAATTGGATTCTGAAATTGGATTTAAGAGCTATTTAATAATTTAATGATTAGTGAGTAGATTGGACACCAAGTATATCCTTTCTAAGCTAATTCATCCACTGATGTTTTATTAAGTTCTGACTATAATTTTAAACAAACAATATTAAGTGATATTTTAGATGGTCATATCATTTGTGGCAGAATTGATTTAGATATTTTGGTGGAAATTTTAAGACGGTTTCAAATTCTCTGGGTGGTGAAATTCTGTAAGGAAGATTGACTAACATACATTTCCTAAAGCAGCAATTTTCAACCTTTTTTTTATTATGACACACATAAAACCAATTATTAAAATTCAGTGGCACATCAAAAAAATGTATTATATTTTTTGCTGATCTGACCAAAAAAAAAAAAAACAGGTATAATTTTGATTCATACACACCAGACAGCTGTTGTGCTGGCTGTTGTCATTTTTTTTATTTGACAACCTAAGAGAAAAGAGGTCAATGCCTCTGATTAAATAGTCAGGTATTGCATGTTTAAAAAATTATTGCAGCACACCGGTGGAAAATAACTGTCCTCAAGAATTTGACACAAGGTGTAAAGCCCTGTATAAACAGCTACATTTGTCCTTATAAGTCGTGAGGCCCACATGGCCAGTCCCATCATGAACCTTGCCCCAATACTACTATTTGATGCTACCATTCCAACCACCTTCATTCTCTGCTTAGATTGGTTGATTGTAATCTTCTAAGGAGTCTGATATTACTTAGTCATGACCAGTTATAAAGAACAATATTAATAAAGAAGGAAGGAAAAAAAGAAAAAGAAGGGAGGAATAGAATAGAACAGAACAGAATAGAATGGAACGGAATGGAACCGAATGAAAATGTGTGGTGTTCCCAGCCAATTGTCAGGTATATTACAAGGAGTTACTAGAGGACCAAGGGATTTGTTTGCATTTTTAAAAAATTTAAAGTAATCGTGTTTTTCTGTTAAAGTACTTGTTCTTGATTAATGTTGCTGTGTAGTAAATTATTCCAAAATTTAGGGGCTTAAGACAAGCATTTTCTTATGCTCAAGGTTTCCCTGGGTGGGGAATTCAGACAAAGCACAGTGAGAATGGTGTATCTCTGCCCCATGATATCGAAGGCTTCAACTGGAAATGACACAGCAGCTGAGGGGTTGACTCATCCTGAGATGTTCTCACTATCAAGACTGGGTTTCCACTGCAGCTGAATGAGTTGTGGCGCTCACCATGCTCCTGTGACCGGGCACTGACAAGTTCAATTTGCTGGGCCTCTCGGAATCCGGACTCCCACAATGCCCTGGGCACTCCTGCTGGTGAAAAAAACATGTGAGAGGTTGGTACTAAGAAGTGCCTTTCCTGATGTCTCTGCTTCTTGGAACCGCTTCTAGAGCAGTCTCTGCTTTTGCCTTGCTTGCTGCCAGCTAGACTGTGACGACAGCACATCCACCCTCCACCTCTAGCCCAGACACCCCCATTTCTACTTAGAATCAAGAGAAAAGCTCTAAGTATCTGGCATTGCCCTAGTCTGCTTTAGTTTTTGAACAAAAAGTTTGCTGAAAAAAGTAAGATATCTTCTGCCAGGAAATCAAGGAGGAAAACAACAAAATCATTTTCTCGATTTTGCTCTAAACTGCTGCATCTGTCTATGCCAAACTAATCAATACCGATTGCACCACCAAACTCCATTGCAAATTCAGCTGTGAGGAGATTCCCTTTCAGACAACTTTGCTGAGAGCAGCTTGGAAAATCGGTGTCCAGGGGTCTGCCACGTTTTCATGCTTGCATTTTGGGCTCAAAATTGGCACTGGGAAGGGGTTACTGAGGGCACAAGGCTGATTCCAGGCCCTCCTTTTAAACGTTCATCTACTTAAGATCCTAGGATTTCTCTAAAAAAAACACCAAAACCTCTTTGAATTAACAGTTTCATTCTGTGAATTTCTAGTGGGAGATGTTTTCCTTGATATCGACACCACAATTTTCCATGTACTTTTAAGGCAGGGAGTGGGGGAAACGTATTTTGGAGGGGACGTTTTCATCATCATTTTACAGTTTTATCAGTTCAGCATTTTTTTTTTGGTAGTAGTTTGTTGTTGTGTTTTGAGGAGGGTTGGGTTTGTTGGTTTCACTGAAAAATTTAACTACCTGTAAAATCTAAACATGCTTGTTAGTGTCCCACCGATTTGGGACACAAAATGGCTAACACTGGAAGTATATAGAGAGTTCCAAAGGGGGACCTGCTCACGGCCAGACACAGAATGTAAATTTGCACATCCTTCGAAAAGCTGCCAAGTTGAAAATGGACGAGTAATCGCCTGCTTTGATTCATTGAAAGGTCGTTGCTCCAGGGAGAACTACAAATATCTGCACCCACTCCCACACTTAAAAACACAGTTGGAGATAAATGAGCGCAATAACTTGATTCAGCAGAACATGGCCATGTTGGCCCAGCAAGTCCAACTAGCCAATGCCATGATGCCCGGTGCCCCATTACAACCCGTGCCAATGTTTTCAGTTGCACTCAGCTTAGCCACCAGTGCATCAGCAGCCTTTAATCCCTACCTGGGACCTGTCTTCCCAAGCCTGGTTCCAGCAGAGATCTTGCCGACTGCACCCATGTTGGTTACAGGGAACCCTGGGGTCCCTGTCCCTGCAGCTGCTGCAGCTGCAGCACAGAAATTAATGCGGACAGACTTGAGGTATGTAGAGCGTACCAGCGTGGCAATTGCAACCGAGGGGAAAACGATTGTCGGTTTGCTCATCCTGCTGACAGCACAATGATTGACACCAATGACAACACCGTCACCGTGTGTATGGATTACATCAAAGGGAGATGCTCTCGGGAAAAGTGCAAATACTTTCATCCTCCCGCACATCTGCAAGCCAAGATCAAGGCTGCCCAATGCCAGGTCAACCAGGCTGCAGCAGCACAGGCTGCAGCCACCGCAGCTGCCATGACTCAGTCGGCTGTCAAATCACTGAAGCGACCCCTCGAGGCAACCTTTGACCTGGGAATTCCTCAAGCTGTACTTCCCCCATTACCAAAGAGGCCTGCTCTTGAAAAAACCAACGGTGCCACCGCAGTCTTTAACACTGGCATTTTCCAATACCAACAGGTCTAGCCAACATGCAGTTACAACAGCATACAGCATTTCTCCCACCAGGCTCATTATTGTGCATGACACCCGCTACGAGTGTTGTTCCCATGGTGCACGATGCTACGCCAGCCACTGTGTCCGCAACAACATCTGCCACAAGTGTTCCCTTCGCTGCAACAGCCACAGCCAACCAGATACCCATAATATCTGCCGAACATCTGACGAGCCACAAGTATGTTACCCAGATGTAGAATTTTCATCACTAAACAATCATACTAAAGAGGAAAGGACAGTGTGCTTGGTTAGAGGAAAGGACGAGGTCATTAGCCATATTGTATATACCGTCCAGCAACCCCCACAAAAACCCCTCATCCACAAGACATCCACATATTGCATGTTAACCAGAAGAGAAGACAACATGGAAACCCACTGCACACTGTTGCCTATACACTTTGTACATTTAATTGATATTCGTGCTGAGGTGATATACCTGTCTATAAAAGAAAAAGAAAAAAAAGACTGGGTTTCACGTGCACAGCTTGATAAAGGCTGAGACCTGGGCTGGGACCTGGGCTGGGGCTGTGGACCAAAGCACCTGTACCTTGCCTCTCCATGTGGCCCAGGCTTCCTCTCAGCATCAAGACTTCAAAGTAGTTGGACTTACATGCTGCCTCCTGGCTCCAAAAGCCAGGCAGTGTTCCCAGGAACAGGTAATGTCATTTCTGCCACATTCTGTTGGTTAGAAGTGAGTTCAAAGATTCAGGGGAGGGGACATACAGTATCTCTTGTTGGAAAGAGTGTTAAAAGAACTTGTAATCATGACATTAGTATTTAGTGATTAGTACCAAGGGTTTTATAATAAAAAAGCAAGGTTCCTGCCCAACTATTCCTATTCTCAGTACTCAGATACAACATGTTTTAACTGTTTTTGGTGTTTCTGGTAGTTTCCTTCATAAGTCTAGATAATGTGCTATGCTCTATTTCTTGATATTTAAACTTCAGATAATATCTATTGATTTCCTACTCTGAAAGATGGATATTTAGCTCATCAGTACTACTCCCTATTCATCTCCTTCAACTTTTGTTAGATAGGGATATTTTTATTTCATATAATAATTTTAAATACAATTTTATATTTAAACATCATATTTTTGTTCTTGCACTTTTGGCAGATCTCTTGATTTTCCATTTAGTAAGAGGAAGAATATTTTATCTCCCTAATCTTTCTTCCAGCTCTATACTCCCTCTAACATCAGAACTTCTATCAGGTACTTTACTAAAGTTGTTACAAGTTGTTAAACAGTTGCCTCTGTTCTACAACCACAATTGCAGGCCCAATGGTACCATGCTATGAGGTCATAGGAAGCCCTTTCTTAAATACAGACATCTAGATTCTGTTTTGTTATTCTGCATCGCTTTTTGAAAATTATAAACCTATGCCCTAACCAGTTTGGCTCAGTGGATAGAGCGTCGGCCTGCGGTCTGAAGGGTCCCAGGTTCGATTCTGGTCAAGGGCATGTACCTTGGTTGCGGGCACATCCCCAGTAGGTGGTGTGCAGGAGGCAGCTGATCGATATTTCTCTCTCATCTATGTTTCTAACTCTCTATCCCTCTCCCTTCCTCTCCGTAAAAAAATCAATAAAATATATTTAAAATAATAATAATGAAAATAATAAAAATAATAGAAAAAAATTATAACCTATTTTACATGGTCTTATTCAGACCATGGCTTTCTTGTAGTTTATTTTTCCTGGAGTCTATAATTACCTTTGTATTTTTTTCTTGCACAGTTTGCCGTTATCACAGCCTAAACTTTTTTTCCGAACTCTTCATCATACCATCTATTTCTATTGACTTATCTCATTTCCTGAAGTTTCTTTGATGTTTTGGTGTACTCTGGGCTGTTTATTTACTGGGCCTGATGACCAGTTGTCTTCCTGGGACTTTTTGGTCTGCTCCTCTGGGTTGGAGCCACTCATTCCTGCATCATGGCTCGTCCTTTTCAGTGGTTCACACCCTAGTTTTGCTAGTGTACATTTGTGAGTAATTTTCTAAGGAATTGTGTATAAGAGATAAACTTTTTGAACCCTTACTTATTTGGAAACGTTTTTATTGTCCTTCACATTTGATTATGGTTTGACTGTTTTTAGAAGTCAGTATGAAAAAATTTACCACAGAACCTAAACACTGTTGTTCTCTCTGTATAGAGTGTGTCATTGAGTAATCATCTGCCAATATGATTTTCTAATTAATTTTTCATCACTTTTTTGTCTGGGAGCTGCTATGTTCTTCAGAAATAGGTGTCTAGGTATGATGCTTTTTAAAATTCCATTTGCTGGGCATTTCGTGGGATCTCTCTCTGTGCAGATTAATTTATTTTATTTTTAAAAATTGCTTCTTCCTCTCTATTCTCTTCATTCTTTCTGAGGTTCTCCTGTTAGGTAGATTTTCCATCTTTCAGTTTGGGACTTCTTAGTGTCAAAGTTCAATCTCACAGATTGGACCTCTATGTGTCTTACCTTCTTTTCCTCTATTTTCTAACTATTTTATTTGGTTTTGTTTTACTCTATATGCTAAAGAAATCTTTTATATTACTTTCCAAACATCTAATAAATTCACCCTTTTGACAGTTATTTTAACTTCAAAACACCCTTCTTTTTTTGTTCCCTTGTTTTGTTTTGTTTTTAAGCATCCTATCCTATTTACATGGGTGTAACATATCCTTGAATTGCTCTACATTTTTATGAAGTTCTTCAAATTATTTCTGGTTTAGTCAGTGTTTAGTTTTTAACTATTGTTTTTCTTGTTGCTAGATTCCTGAAATGCCTGATGATGTTTTAGATAGCCTTTTGCTTTTTAAAAAAATTAAGCTTATTGAGTTATAATTTCTATACAGTAAAGACATCCATGTTAAGACTATTTTTTTATGAGTTCTGACAAATTTATACACCCATATAACCACCATCATGATTAAGATGTAAGACACTTCTCTTACCCCAAAAGTTCCCTCAAGCCCCTATCCTCTTCTTCACCTGGACCCCTGACAACCACTAATGTTCTATTATTAGATATCTGTCCTTTCTAGAGTTTCATGTACATGGGGTTGAAGAGTATTGTGTTCTTTTGTACCTGACTTTCACAAATATTTCTGAGGTTCATTCATGTTGTTGACTGTTTCAGTAATTCCTTCTTTTCTATTATATACATTTGCCACAATATGTTTATCTATTCACCTATTGATGTTACTTGTGATGCTTCCAGTTGGGGTTATTGTAAATAAAATGGCTAAGAACATTCATTCATGTACAGATCTTTGTGTTGGTATGATGTGCTTTCATTTCATCTGGGTAAATACTTAGAAGTGGTTTGTTGGCTAATATGGCAGATGTATGTTTAATTTAAAAAAAAAAACTGCCAGTCTTTTCCAAACTGGTCTACCATTTTATATCTCCACCAGCAACATATGAAGGTTTTATTTGATTTGCATCCTAGGCAATACTTAGGGTATTGTCAGCCTTTTAAATTTTAACCATTGTATTTTAGGTGTGAACTGATATCACATTGTGGTTTTAATTTGCATTTACCTAATGACTAATGTTGACCATATTTTCATTTGCTTATTGTTCATTCTCTTACCTTCTTTGGGGAAGTTAAGTGTTTAAAAACGGGGTGCACCAAAAGGTCATTGGTTCCATTACTGGTCAGGGCACATACCCGGGTTGTGAGTTCAGTCCCCAGTAGGGGCATGCAGGAGACAGCTGATCGATGTTTCTCTCTTATCTATGTTTCTATCTCTCCCTCTCCTCTCTCTAAAGTAAATAAACATATTGAAAACTGGGTTACTCTGTTGCATGCCTACATTCTGGAATGTCTTTTATATTGCCTTTTTATTTTCTTAAGTGTCTCTCAAAGAAAAGATTTTAATTTTTCTAAAATCTAATTTAGCATTATTTTTTTGATGGCTTGTACTTTTTTTGGTATCCTATTTAAGAAATCTTTACTTTCCCCAGAGGCACATAGATTCCTTTATATGTTATATTCTAGAATTTTACAGTTTTTGCTTTTATGTTAAGTCCATAATACATTCACGTTAAATCTTTGCATGTGGCTTGAGGTAAGAGTCAAAGTTCAATTTTTTTCCTGTATGGGTATCCAGCTGTTCTAGCCCCATTTGTTGAAAAGACTATGCTTCTTTATTTCCTTGGCATCTTTGCCAAAAATCAATTGACCATATACTAGTAAATGTGGGTCTATTTCTGGACTCTGTTCTGTTCCATTGGTTTATATATCTGTCTTT
This sequence comes from Myotis lucifugus, assembly GCF_000147115.1. Lineage (NCBI taxonomy): Eukaryota > Metazoa > Chordata > Mammalia > Chiroptera > Vespertilionidae > Myotis > Myotis lucifugus. Next base: position 2,195,626 of record NW_005871063.1, on the reverse strand, counting down.
TTGCCAATGCCACGATATTTTGATTACTATAGATTTATAGTATGGCTTGAAATCAGGTAGCGTAAGTTTTCCAACTTTGTTCTTTTTCAAAATTGTTTTTGACATTTTGCCTGCTGAAATTTTGCTAAAGAATTTTTCCATTTATGTTTATGAAGAATATTGTTATGTAATTTTCTTTTTTCATAATGCCTCAGGTATTGGTTTTGGGATAATGTTCACCTCATAAAATGAGTTGATACAAGTTTCTAGCTCCTGAAGGATTTTCTGAAAGATTTTGTGTAGCATTAGTATTATTTCCTTCTTGCAAATTAATAGAATTTACCAATGTAGTCATCTGGACTGAGCATTTTCTTTATGGGAAAGTTTTAAATTACAAATTGTATTTCCTTAAAAGACATGAAGCCATATAGATTGAATCACTTTTTGTGATTTGTGTTTTTCAAGGAATTTGTATGTTTCATCTAGGTTTTTTATTTATTAATATAAAGTGTTTATCTTTATTCTCTTATGTTTTTTTAATGTCTATGGAATCTGTAGTAATGTCTCCTTTTGTTTCTGATATTGGTAATTTGTATGTTCTGCCTTTGTTTTTCTTGACAATACAGGTAACAGTCTTATCAATTTTATTGATGGTAAGCCAGTTTTGTGTTCATTAATTTCCTCTATCATTTGTCTATTCCATTGTTATTTACTATTGTTTTTATTTCCTTTTCCTACTTTGTGTTTAAGTTTTTAGTTTCTTAAGATAGAAGCTTAGCTCATTTCTGCAATCCTCTTCTCTTCTAATATAAAGTAGTTATATTGCTTTATTTGCTTCCCACAGATTTTGATATATTGTAGTTCCATTTTCATTGCATTCAAAACATTTTAACCTTATTTTGGTGATTTCTTCATTGACCTGTGAATTATTTAGATTTGTGTTTTTAAATATCCAAACATGTACAGGATTTTTCAAGTACATTTCTGTCTAATTGAATTCTATTGTGATCCAAGAACAATTCTATTTTATTTTAATCCTTTAAAAATTTCGTAAGTCTTGTTTTGGTCCATATAATCTACCTTGGTACAGGTTTCATTTGATTCATTTTTAATGTTTCTTAATTTCCCCCTCATTATGTTCATGTTTTCCTTTAAGTCTTTGCGCATATTCATAGTATTTATAGTAGTTGCTTTACTGTCTTTGTCTGCTGTTCCATAATCTTTGTTATTTCTGGGTCTATTTCTATTGACTGATTTTTCTCCTGGTTATGGGCTATATTTTTTCTGTATGTCTGCATGTCTAGTGCTTTTTTATTGGATGCCGAACATTGAGAATATTATATTGTTCACTGCTGGCTTTTCTTCTATTTCTTTAAAGATGTTGGACTTTGTTCTGATGGGCAGTGAAGTTACTTGTGGTTCAGTTTGATCCCTCCAAGGCTTCTTTTTATTTATTTATTTTTTTATGGGGAGGGCTATAGTATAGGCTTTACTGTAGGGCTAGTTTAGGTCCACTGCTAAGGCATTAATCTTTTACGGTTTCTCTTCTTTGGCTGCTGAGAACTAGAAAGATTTCTTGCCCTATGTGAGCTCTAGGAATCATTCCGTTTACAACTCTCCTCAGAAGCAGTCTTTTGCCTGGCCTTGTGCGGTTTCCCATGTGATTTCGAAGCACTTTTTCTGGGTAGCTCTTTCTTCAGTACTGTCTCACAAATTTTAGTTACCTCAGCTTCCTTGTCTTCTCAGCTCTACCTGCTCAACTCACCGAAACTGTAGGCCTCACAGGGAGTTCCTTCTCCTTGTGCCTGTGGTCTGGAAATTGCCTCCAAGCAGAGAGCTAGGGCAGCTTATTTCCCCATTTGTTTCCCTTTTCTCAGGGATCACAGTTCTATACTACCTATAGTCCAGTGTCTGAAAACAGGTGTTTCATATGTTTGTCCAGTTCCGAGTTGTTCATAGCAGCAGGAAAGTCTGAACCCTCTTGCTCTCCTACTGCCTTGTGTGTCCATTAGTTTTTATAAAAACTGAGTAGGTATGACTGTGAAATAGGACTTCATAGCTTTCCCTAGGGCAGTGGCTTCCATTCCATTACAAATATTTGAGCATGCCACTGATAATTCACGAACATAAAAGTGATAATACATATACAGATATATATTAAAATGCACAAAACTAACGATTTTGAAATGAGGTTAAAATGCCTATAATAAAAAGTATTTTCTTAATGTGTCTCCTGGATTATATGTTCTGCACTTTGGACACCACTGTAACTTTGGTGACTTTCTCCATCAATTTCTTCCACCAACTGACTTCTATTTATTTTTTATCATCCAGAAAAATCACTCAGCTCTCCTCTTTTTTTTGACGGGGGGGAAGGATACCTGTCTGTACTTATGGATTTACTTCTTTTACTTCCGTAGTATCTGAGAAAGACTACAGGCAAATATTTGTGATACCTCTGCCCTTATGAACTGGAAGGCCATCTGATATCTTTCTTAAAATAAATTTTTGAATAATTAAAATGTCATCATTTCTTGTAGTTCAATTTGCTTTCCTGAATGAAGTAGAGGGTGGAGCGGCCTCAGAATTGCTTATAAACTGCAAGAGGTTTTTGTTTTTGTTGTTTTTAATGCAGCAGTCTTTAAATTTGGATATGCCAAAGGGCCTGTAACCCAAAGTAATAAGTAGTCTGCATATTTCACTAGGAATGAAAAAATTAAGAACCAGCTGCTTTGGAAAAATATGGGAATCATGTGAGATAGACTTCTCCCCTATTTATGTTACATTCCTTAATTTGGGGGAGCTACAAATAAAGAAAGAGTACTATCTCATTCTTCAATTGCTTGTTGTGCCTGGCTATCTAAATTCATTGTTATTCTAGGTTTTCATACTGTTAGTATACCATCCCTAAAGCCAACAGCTGGCATAAACCTAATATGATATATTGGGAATATTAACCAATTGATTTTTCTTAGGAGAGACAAAGTGGAAAAAAATAAGCCCACTATTAATTCTTTGCAGGAATTTCCCATGTCTGGTGATTTAAAAGAGTAAGTTCTGCATGTAAATGAATCATTGCAAGCTTAATTGAAGCTGGTTGGATATTCAAGATTACTCAATGTGGTATGTTTTTGATGGAGATAGGAAGTAAAAGAGCAAGGTCTATAAGATTTGTGTGTGTGTGTGTGTGAAGACTCAGCCAGTCATTTAATGTTTCTCACTGAGGCTCATCAAGGTATCTCACTGAGGCTCATCAAGGTATCTATTGCTTGTTAGCTGTTTTAAGGGGAAATTTACCCCCACGTTCCTCCCCTCCCCAAATAGCTAATTATATACTGGAAGTTTCAGTACATTGTTCTCAGTTTGTGAAGTCAGCATATTTCTGGAAGCGCACTGTGAATGTAGTTCTTAGCTGCACTGATGCTTTTGTTTCTCCATCTCTGCAGCCAGCACTGTACTGTAAGGACACAGTTCTATCGCTATTTTTCCCTCACATTTGATGTGGTAGTTTGCATACAGCTGCAGAGTAGACAGTTACCTTTGAAAGGAACATTTGGCTGCTCTAATTTGATTAAAGAAAACCACCTCAATCATTTCTAAACTGAGAACGTTTTCATTTTAACTTGGCAGTAGGAGTTGGGAATGTACTCACTGCACTTAGATATGTGGGGGAGCAGACAGGGGACAAAACCAACAGCTTGAATGAAGAAAGCTTTGGTGCAATTTTTTCTTTTTGAGGCAAGCAGTGTTATATGGGATTGATTCTCTTTCTCTTTCCCTTGCAAATTTTCTGGAGCCATGATTTTCACCTCCATCTTCTTTTCACGGTTATTTTCTCAGTAATTCCAATAAACCTATTTTGGCAGCGGTAGATTGCCAGCCTAATAGGATTTGAAGGACTTTGAGGTTCTTAAAAATTATCCCATGTTTATATAGAAACAGAACCCCAAATCATAAATGACTATGCATCCATCACATGCGCTTTCTTGGCTACTGTTGGGAATGGACTGAAAGGCCATGGGTACGTAGACCAAGGTTGGAAATGTAGTTGTATGTAGCTTGTGTAGAAGAAAATTGCTCCCCGTCAGACGCCTGTAGCCCTAGTGCTGGGCATTTATCTCACATAACGTGTATTTGCTTCTGAGATAGAAGTTCTAATCGCTCGGTTGTGTATGACAGTTGAAAATTTATTCTGCTGATTGTGGCGTGGCATCAACTTTATACATATGTTATTGCAAATGCTTGAACACGGGCTTAATATCTGTAGGTTAGACCATGAACAAATTCACGAACCATAATTTCATAATTTAATATATGGTGTTTTGGGAAAAGTACTATCCTGGTATTTCAGATTTTAAAATTTGAGCATGAAATTTTAAAAAGTTTGAGGGCACACATGGGGTCTTGGAAACAAAACCACATTATTATTTATTGACCCTTGGATATTATTGATAACCTAAGAGTGGAGTTCAAATGTGGGTTCACATTCTCTTTCTACGATGTGACTCTATGACTTGGCCATATTATGCTTCTTACCGCTAAGCTTCAGTTTCTTATTTTGTAAAATTAGGACACATATTAAATGTGTTTAGGTTCCTGTTATGTGCTCGACACTTGGCACATATTTAGTTACCTCACTGCCTCGTTCTCTCCTCCTTGGTACAACCACTCAGCTACTTGGAATGTTTTGAAGAAGAGTGATTTTCTTCTGAACTCAATAAAGTCCTCTTCAAATTCTAACGTTACGTGCGTCTTTTATAATCTTGAAATGAAATTATTAAGTCCAGTAGGAATCTGTCTGGTCTGCCTAGTATTCCTATAGATAACAAACCACAGTTGCAAGACCTGGGTATTGTGAACATGGGAACTGTTCAGTAATGTTTGTTGGATAGACTTAGGTTGTCATCTTGAATTCTTTTCCATCTTCTGCCATCTTTAGATGCTAGAATCATCTCCACATTTCATCATAAGACTTAATGCACTTGAAGTCACTCTAGTCTGCTTTTTTGAGAGCCAAGAGCAGTCTTTCTGTTTTGTTTTTATATACAGTAGAAAAGTATAAATCTTTTCAGTCACTTTAATGTCATCTAAGTGTACAAAATGGTAAAGGAACTACAAAGATGATTGCCCAAAGGCCTCTGGATCTGGGAACTCAAGGTTTTTCTAGTAGATAAAACTTGGTAAATGTTATTAAATCCCTCACTAGCTCACAATGCTTATTTGTCCCATAATATAACTGAATAATTTACTGCAATGCAATAAAATATTGCAAAAAGTAATACTTGCTGTTTTTGTTTTGTTCCTTTACCACAATTATAACATTAAGTAGAATTTAGAAAATTGATTGCTAGTGTTTGAGGAAAAGTTGATTTTATTTGAATAGGTGTTTGGAGACCTGTGGGGATTCTGCAGAAAAATGCTAAATGCTGATTTTTTTGTGTCACTTTGAACTTCCTTTTTTCTCGATAAAGTATCATTGTGATATTTCTCATATATAATTTTTTTTAATAAAAGTTTACTTTTAGATAGCACAGTACCGTTGAATCCTGTTAGTGTTCCCAGGTTTATTGTCTTGTGTGGACCCTAACCTGGGTGCAATGTACACATTCAAATTCAATGAAATTATTGAACATTTTTAATGAAATACATAGACGCTAGACTAAGACCCAGGGTTTGTTTTATTTTATTTAGAAACTAGAGGCCCAGTCCCTCAGCCTGGCCTGCACCCTCTCGCAATCCCGAACCCCTCAGGGGATGTCCGACTGCCGGTTTAGGCTGGATCCTGCAGGGATCCCTCTCTCAATCCGGGACCGCTGGCTATTAACTGCTCACCTGCCTGCCTGCCTGATCATCCCTAACCTCTCTGCCTGCCTGCCTGTCTGATCACCCCTAACTGCTCACCTGCCTGCCTGATCGCCCCTAACCACCTCTGCCTCAGCCCCCGCCACTGCGGCTTTGTCCAGAAAGATGTCTGGAATGACGTCCGGAAGGTCGTTCGGCTGTTCAGTCTAATTAGCATATTACGCTTTTATTATTATAGATAATGAAAGTGTCATACCTTTTTGCATGACTGAAGCACACTTACTTCTTAGTAACATAGTTACTCTCACAGCAGGAGTAATGGAAGTGAGGAAGATTGTTTTTCCCATTTTGTAGATAAAGAAATTGACACAGAATTTAAATGACCTGTCAAAGGTCACCTGACTCCTGGTGTTATTTCTCCTATTTTAGAGTTTTCTATCTAGTATTACAAGTGTTTTAGTTATGCAAAGATCATTTGAATATGACTGTTCCGTTAAGTGCTGTTTGGTAATTAAATACACATAAACTGAATGCTGAAAAAGGCATGCCAATTATTTGAGGAGGAAACTCTTCTGTTATCAGAAACAAGAGGTATAATCACTTAATTCTGACAGATATTAAATTCCATATGTGTGTGTTAATTTTATTTATTTCTTTTGTTAATTTTATTTTTTAAATGGTTTGTTGTAATAGCCATAAGTAGAGACAGATACACATGGAATGAGAACTGTTACATGATGTTATTTGTTATTCATGTTGCTCCTCAACTTGGGGCATTCAGCTCTCCGTTACCTACCCTAGCCCAGTGAGAAAAGGAAGGAAGAGTGACAGGTCAAAGGAAGTATGCTCTCCTCTGAATCTGGCACCTGAAGTGCTGACAGCAGTGTCACTTGGGCTAACGATGACTCAGCACTTCCTGGTTTCTCTTTGCAGCCCTGCTCAGGCTAATAATATTCAATGACCTTGGTCCACATTGAGGGTGTCAGGGAACCTTGGGTTTCCTCATCATCAAAAATTTGAAATCAGAAATCATTCCTTCCTTTTGGTTTTTAATTAATTAATGGTATTAAGTATAAACCATTAAACTCCACGCTGGATTAGGTTATATTTTGGGGGGGGGGGAGTCTTTTATCTTTTTTATATTTTATTGAATTTATTGGGGGACATTGGTTAATGAAATTATATAGGTTTCAGATGTACAATTCTGTAATACATCATCTGTATATTGTATTGTGTGTTCACTGACCAAAGTCACGTCTCCTTTACTATCCACTACCTCCCTCCACCCCCCTTTCCCTCTGTTAATCACCAGATTGTTGTCTGTGTCCATGAGTTTATTTTTTCCTTAATTTCTTCACCTTTTTCACCCAGTCCCCCAAATTCCTCTCCTCTGCCAGCTGTCAGTCTGTTCTCTGTATCTGTGAGTCTGTTTCTGTTTTGTTTGTTAGTTTATTTTGTTCATCAGATTCCACATATGACTGAAATCATAAGGTACTTGTCTTTCTCTGGCTCACTTACTTCTGTAGGTAAAATAAGGACCTGCTCTCCAGGTCCATCTATGCTGACGCAAAGGGTAAGATTTTCTTCATTTTTATGGCCAAGTGGTATTCTATTGTGTAAATGTGGCACAGCTTTTTTTCCCACTCATCTATTGATGGGCATGTGGGCTGCTTCCAAATCTTGGCTATTGTGAATAATGCTGCAATGAACATAGGGGTGTATATATTCTTTCAGATCAGTGTTTCAGGTTTCTTCAGATGTAGTCCCAGAAATGGAATCGCTGGGTCATAAGACAGTTCCATAATGCTTTCCACAGTGGCTGCACCAGTCTGCATTTCTACCAGTAGTGCAAGAGGGTTCGCTTTGGCCACATCCTCGCCAGCACTTGCTGTTTGTTGGTCTATTGATAGCCATTCTGACAGGTGTGAAGTAATATCTCATTGTGGTTTTAATTTGCATCTCTCATAATTAGTGACATTGAGCATATTTTTGTTCTTAAGATGTTCACAATCTAAGGAAGTAGCATTGGCCTTGAACTATAAATAAATATATCCTTACCTCAATTTAAAGCAGTCCTATTATAATTCATTTGGTCTTTGTATTGTTTCTGTGCAGTCAGCCGGGGCAGGAATGGAAGGAAATGAAGTTCAAACTACAGTTGCAGTGTATTTGCTATTTAATTTTAGGACAGGCTTAGTGACCAAACAGGGAAATAGTGGATCTGTTCAGTGGACCCTCATCCCTTTCTGAATAGTCCAGAATACAGCCTCTTTGTGAGTAAAAGCAGAATGTTTTTATTAGTTAGTTGTATATCTAGAACTAACCCACATTGTTAGACTCTACAGTATTAATATTGAGCCATCTGGAGATTAAATATTTCAGAAAACCTAGAAAATTCTAGAAAGTCTGGAAACCTCTTTACCTCTTTTCCTGGGCTACTTATTTATCATTAATTACAGGACATGGTTGAGAGTTTATCCATGTTGACAACCAACTTGGTTTAAAACTTATTAAATAATTTAAAAACCATTTTATAGATTATCCAGACATGAAGTTTCTTTAGAAATATATTTTTATTATTGAAGTCCATTTTAAAGCAGTAGTTTACAGTGAAGAAATGCATACCTATATTATAACAAGAATACTGCTATATTTAAAACATATTTATTATTAAATGTTTCTTGATGTGTTTTTCATCTTTACAGAGGTCTCTAAATAAGAAGAATTTCTGGGCCTTTAACTGCTTCCAAATAAGCAAAAGTGAAAATTCCTACAGAAAACATAGCCCTGACCTTTTTGCACATGTAATCCAAATAAAAAGTTAGCTTTGAAGTGGCGTCTTGTTACATAATCATACTGAAAAATGCAATGATATGGATTCCTTTGAGTATCTTTCATTTGGAAACATTTTGCTTATGTGACTATCCTACCAGCTGAAAATAGATTATGTTCTGGACATTCATATAATCTCCTGGTCTCAAAATACTTGAGAAATTACACAAGGAGCTTCATTCCAAAGCATAAGATTTTCAGAAAGGTTCAGGCTATTGGAAAGTTGAATGTGGGATTTCACACCATTGATTATTAAAATAAAAAGCAAATGATAGGAGAAGATAAACAGAATTTGCAAGCCCACTTTTTGCCAGGCAGAACATCTGTCCAATCAACAGTAAATTACTTGAAACAGCATTTCCTTTCTAGAAGGTGGTTAATGTGTGAATCATTTTTTTCAGACATGCCTGTCAGCATTTCCACCAAACTATGGGCCAACTCGACATACAGAACAAAGAATAATGATCAATATAGGAGAAAGCACACAAAACCCCTTCTTGTCTTATGTGTTCTCTGAGATGCTGCTATAGAAATCTGAGAATGTGTAGCATGTGCTCAAGACTCCATGTTTCTGGTGCTGCCCACAATATAATAACAGACATTTTGATTCCTTTTTTGCTTTTTCTCATCTGCTGACTTAGTGAGCACTCTGAATCCTGAGCTGTAGCAAGGAATTCTATTTAATTATGACTAAAAAAAATACCAAATGAAATTTCTAATTTAAACATTTTTGACATTTGTAGGGAAGTCTTTTTGTTAACTTTCATAATTAAGGAATTGAGCAGTTCCGTGAAAGAAGGCTAGTTAGTAGAAAGTTGGTATCTCTTCTGTGCATTAGTCCCTTTTTCAAAGAATTAGCCTATGCCAAAATATATTTAACACTAAAACTCATAATTTAATACTTTGTCGTTTGACAAAATATTTCAAGATTCATTGTTTATTGTAATCCTTATGGCCACTTATGAGCACTGACTATGCCTGCTGTTAGAGAATTCTAGTTAATAAAATGTTTACTTTCTTATATGGGTTGGTTATTTGTGATAGGTGAGAAAAGGCATTTTGTCATGTCTGTTTAAACAAAATCAATTGTATTATGTTTTGGTTAGATACAAATTTCACTCTTAAACTTTCAGATTATGGAGGGAAAGGTTGAGAGATTTAGATAGTAATAGTGAAGGGCAAGCAGAAGTTTTGATGAGGAACAAAATAATGAAAAAGAAAGAAGAAAATTCTGTATGGATAAATAGAATAAAAAATAACCAAAAATATTAGAAGAGATCAAAGTAAATAAATTATTTCTTAGTTTTGAAATTTAATTAAAAGATCAAAATTAGTAGGGCAAAAAACTTCTGTTTCTGCAAGAGTATCTATAGAATAAACAGAAAGAAGAAATGAAGTTAAAGGGGAAAAGGGAAGGAAAAAAACATGCCTCAAAGTACAAAGGAGTAATATAAATTAAAATTAGTTTGGCTTTAAAATTGGTAGAAGCTACAACTTCATGATGCTTTATCTTAAATTGTTGACCTGTTTCCCAAAACCTAAACAAACATACATTTGTTTTGTTCTCTTCATAGTCTGTCTCTTGTGGGAAACGTAAGGTAAATCCATCTTGCATTCATCCAGCTTTTGGTTTTATAGTAGAAAAATACAGATAAAAGAGTTGTTCTACTTAACAAGCAAACAAGATATTTTTGGTCTATTCCACAGGTTGTAAGATTCCTGTTGGTTTTTATTGTTGGCTTTATTATACCTGGTATATCCTGTGCCCATTTTCTGGTTACAGAGAAATTCGTTTTTAGATTTATTTTTCAATTATAGTTGACATACAATATTGTTAGCTTCAATTGTATAAGGTTATAGAGGAAATTGGGTCCTGTTATGTTAAAAGTTGAACTGATGCCCGGGTAGCATGGCTCAGTGGTTGAGCGTTGACCAATGAACCAGGATGTCATGGTTTGATTCCCAGTCAAGGTACATGCCCGGGTTGCGGGCTGAATCCCCAAGTGCTGGAGGCAGCCAATCAATGGTTATCTCTCATCATTGATATTTCTGTTTCTCTCTCCCTCTCCTTTCCTCTCTGAAATCAATAAAACATATTTTAAAAATATAAAGAATATATGGAGAGTGAACTCTGTCCCTCAATAGCAGTAGTTCTCAGCTGAGGGCAAATTTGCCCTGAAGGGACATTTGGCAATGTCTGCAGATATATTTTGGTTGACAGCCTATATATGCGGGTTTCTAGTGGGTAGAGGCTAATGATGCTGCTAAACACTGAAAATGCACAGGGCAGCCTCCATAACAGTTATCTGGCCTCAAATGTGAACAGTTGCAAGGTTGAGAAAACCCTAAGCTACAGCATTGTGTGGACACCACCGTCAGCATTCTTCACCACCTAAAGGAATGAGAACATGAAAAAGTAGTGCATTTTTTTAATGATCACACATTATAAACTCCTGAGCAATGAGGACTGTGGCTATGTACGCGAACCAGAATAGTCTGACTGTTGAAAAGATATGTGATAGTGCTTGTGTAATAAACGGGCACTTTATGTCTTTGTGCCTATGGGAGGAGAGGACAGTTAAGTAGAGTGACTGTGCATATCCCACGACTTTAGGAAATGACAGCCATTTGCTAACCCAGAAGGATGTATCCGAATATTTTTAATAAGTCACATTTTTAATAAGCTAGAATTCCTCCCAAAGGATGGATAGTTATACTAGAATATTGAAGCAAACATTCTTCTTTTTCCATATATTTTGAAAGCTTCCCTGAAGAATACTTGATCATTTGAAGGTATAAGAATACTTTGCTTTCCCTCCTGAAATTAACTTTAGATGTACTTTTGCTGTATTCAGTGGCAGAACGGTATGGTGGAAAGGATTGTTCCCAGGGAGAACCTGGGCAGGTCATCTTAACCATTCCCTCCCTCAGTTTTCTCATTTTCAAAAGGCAGGACTAAGGCTTAATGGCCTCTAGCTTTAAAATTCTACATTGCTGTAATTTTAGTTTCAAGTAATAAAAAAGAGATTGTTTATGCAAAGTCTTTTATGAGAGAAACTTTGAAGGCCTTAATTATTCCACTTTGATTCTTTGAAACTTCAGAAGTACCCCTTCCTACAAAGGCATACGTCCATGTGTAAGGAAAGAAAGGAATTCCTGTGATAAATAGAAGTTGTCCCCCACCTCCAAACAAAATAAAGAGTCAAATGAAATTTATAACTGATTCTAAAATATAATTGTTAGCTAATTTTGAAGTTTTTCCACTTGTGTGCACTTAAGTATAAAGAAGATAATTTAATAGTACCAGTATTACAGCATTTTCACCCAATTTATGTTAAGGTATCTGTTTCAGCTCTTAAGAAATTTCCTGTTTGCAAAGGTGAAATGAATTTGGAAGCTTTATTAAGGTTTTCAGTTTACCATTTAGTAAGTTATTGGGCTCTGAATGAAATGATAAAGATTTCCAGTTTACTGGATGGAAAATTAAATGGAACTTTGATAATTTTCTCCTTTTTTTATTCCTAAAGTTTGCAGTTCATATTCGATGTGATATTATACTGAGTGGCCAGATTATTATGACTGGCCAGATTATTATGACCACCCCATCAGTAATTCATTGACACTTCCAAAAATACTGAATATTGAAAAATTCCTAAGAAAATACTCTCAAGGTCTTATTATTATTATTTGCATAACTAATTCACTTCATTGTACTGATGGGATAGTCCTAATAATCTGGCCGGTCATCATAATCTGGCCACTCAGTGTATAGTATCACAGGAAATGAAGCTTGTTTCTGTGGTGTCTCTGTTCTGATGAGACTGGGGGATTAGTTCTGGTATATTCTAATTTCCCTGGGCCCTATTCTAGGACTGGCTGATGGGATTGCTTGAATTGACGATGCTTTAAGGATGGACCCAAAGATGCTAAGAGCATTTAGCTACAGTTTGGATCTCACTCCCAAAGTGTATTTTGCTTACAGGGAATAGTAGTATATGACATGGCATACACTCATAAAATAGTGCCTTAGGTGACTTTCCATTCATCAGAGGTTAACTGAGCACCTCCTGAGTGCAAGGCACCTTCTACAGGCAATATAATATGCACATGAAGAATCAAAATTTGTATGGTTCAGTCCCTGCCTTATCTAAGTGGGGTAATTATAAGTGAGCTTATAACTTAGAGGACCAATGCAAACTACTATAATGCAAAGAATCTATCTACACTAATAAAAGAGAAATATGTAAATTGGTTGTCATTCTGCTACACCCACCAGCCAATCAGGATGGGCATGCAAATTAACCCAACAAAGATGGCGGGTTAATTTGCATTTGCAGGCGCGAAGCGAAGGCTAAATATGACTGAAGACTGAAGAGGCTTGCTTCTCCACTGCAGCTGGAGCGGAGAAGCCAAGCCTCACTGCAGCCGGAGCGGAGAAGCCTAGCCTCGCTGCGGCCGGACCAAAGGCCTGGGTCCCGGGTGCCGGAGGAAAACTGGTGCCGGCAGCCAGGGGAAGGAAGGCCTATTGTGCGAATCTTCGTGCCATGGGCCTCTAGTATATATATAAAAGCCTAAGCAACCAGCCAACTGGCCGGTAGCAATGACACACACTGACCACTAGTAGGCAGACCTTCAACGCAGGAGCGGAAACCACAGGCATGGAAACATGGAACAGACTGATGAATCTCAGAGGGAAGTGGGGAGGGGGGAGGGCGGGAAGAGATTAACCAAAGATCTTACATGCATACTAGAGTCCCGGTGCATGGATTCATGGTGCAGGGGTTCTCCTCAGCCTGGCCTGCAGAGATCGGGATGTCAGCTCTCTGACATCCCCCGAGGGGTCCCGGATTGCGAGAGGGCGCAGACTAGACCAAGGGACTTCACCGGTGCACGAATCCATGTACCAGGCCTCTAGTAAAGTATAAGGACCATTCAGAGGTACAAATACAATTCTTAAGAAGAAGAAATTGTTTAACTTGTGGAGCAGGAATGTTAGGCTCCAAGTAAGAGGTTATGAGCAGAATCACAAACATGGAGATGAATGACATGATGCATGATGGAGGAGCCTGAGGTGCCAAGTTGACCAGAGTGTGAAGAGAAGGGGAGTAGAAGAGATATGCTCAAGTGGTGTGGTCAGCAGATGGTAAACCTGGTTGAAATAGAATCTAGAGACAAACAAACTAGGAGGTGGGCCATTTCCTGGGGAGAGGGAAAAATGATGGCCTAAAGTGGGGGTAGTTCCCTGAGAATGAGGGTAGAAGTTAAATATGAGAGATAGTCTAGGTAACGGACTGGGTATGTGGCTGAACAGGTTATAGAGTTAACAAAATGAATTGCAGTGTTAATCTTGAGTGAGGGGATGGTGGTCCCACTGTTAGAAGTAGGATTCACAGGAGGAGGAACGGGTTTGAGGGAACACTGATGAGTTCTATTTTGAACATGTTGAGTTATATGTGCTTTCAGGAAATAACCAAGGCAGAGTTATACTTAAAGTATAAGAAATCAAGAGCTCCAAAGAGGAGTCCAGAAAACCTATAACATTCTTAAAGGAGACATAGATCTCTTGAGTCCCACACTTGGAATGCCACTCCTGGCATCGTATGTCCCACAGGAGCAACCCACACATGCCCCATGTGAAAACTGAGCAAGTGACTAAGCTTGTGTCACCAGCTAAGTGACGTGTTCACTCACACCAGCCTTCACAGCACAGGTGGTTCAGATAGTGCCTCAGACACAATTGCCATCATCAAGGTCACTGACAAATAGGGTCCTAATGTTGCATCAGTGACTGGGCTAGGACGCCCACATTTTAAGGGGGAAATAAGACTAAAAATGGAAACTTGGAGATTACCAGCATGTAGGATTGAAGGAGGAAAAAAAAGACAGAGACAAGGGCAGAAGCCAGAGAAGTGAAGCGCGAAATAGGAGAAAACTCAGAGAAGCCATGGGAGGGGAGTGTTTTAAGGAAAAGGAGGCATTTCATTCAGGTATCTCAGGTGCTGCCAAGGGATTGAAGACTGCACTTAGTAGTGGGCAGTTAATCAGTACCCATATGAAGACAGATTTTGCTGGAAGAGAGAGAACAGAAGCCAGTTAACAGATAGCAAAGGAGTGAGAAAGTGTAGCACAAAGTGTAGACTATCATATAAACGGGGGGAATGGAATGTTGTTGGTTGAATGACAACCCGATTGAAGTAAGAGTAGTACTAGTATAATATTTTTGTTGTTATACAAAGGAAATATGAGTATGTTTATAGATGTATAAGAAGGAGCCGGTGGAGGAGAAATTGAGGAGGAATGATAGGGAGTAAACAATGATGAAAGGAGAGCTTATCAGAGGGTGGAGGGCACAATGGGTAGGGAGATACCTCTCCTTGGAGAGGAGGATACTTTCTATGAAACATAAGGGACAGAAGATCCATAGATGAGGCAAACAGCTTTGATTTTCTTCTATTACAAGAGAGGTGAGGCATTGGGAGCCTTACATGAGGGCTGAAGGAAGTGTCTAGAATTAGGCCGAGATGGTGGAAGAATGAAGAGCCACAGGTTGAAGACCAGGAAGTGAGTTGGCTGTCCTAAGAGGGATTTGAGTGAGTAGAAGAATCTAAAGTGGTCAACACCCGCCCTGACTGGTTTGGCTCGGTGGATAGAGCGTCGGCCTGCGGACTGAAGGGTCCCAGGGTCAATTCCGGTCAAGGGCATGTACCTTGGTTGCGGTCATATCTCCAGTAGGAGGTGTGCAGGAGGCAGCTGGTCGATGTTTCTCTCTCATCGATGTTTCTAACTCTATCCCTCTCCCTTCCTCTCTGTAAACAATCAATGAAATATATATATTTTAAAAAATAAATAAAAATAAAAAATAAAGTGGTCAACACCCCTGGAGTCCCTTAGCCACAGAGAGACTGTCCGTCATTGATAAATGAGGGCTTTGTGACGTGCTCAAGGCATGCACCAAGAGAAGCCTCGTGCTTTAAAAAATAGCTCTAATAAATGAAATAAAAACTAAAATACTTAAGAATAAGTTGTCATTGTCATCATCATCTCACAACCAATCTTTAATTGGAGCACGTAACATGCCCCAAGCTCTAGTATGCCTATAATAAATGGTTTTATCTTCACAGCAACCCTACTGTATAGATGAGTTTACCTTGAAGTAATTTCCTTGTTTTTCAGTATTTGCTCATTGTTTAAAAGCTCTAGATATATACACAGACAATTTTTGGCAAAGAGTGGATTAATTAACTTATGTGTAGACACTTAAAAATCATTAGGGTGACATTTTATAAAAAGTAAGAACTCTTTTATTTAGCCAATCTGTCGAAAGTATTGTGCTTAACTGAGCTTAGTAATAAAACTTGGGAGAGCCTCCCATAAAACACAGTTACTATTTGTTGAATTCATGTTTCATCAAAATGTTAACTTGGAGTTGAAATGCAAAAGAAGAGATTTGATACAGCATTTTGACATTTGACATTTCAAAGTAATTTTATTAGATCATCAAACTATGAATTATTGAAGATTTCCTACTATAAACAGTTTTTTTCATTATCTTTCTTTGAATTTGAAACAAGTTGCATGCATTTGCCTGGAAGAAGATAAATTTATACAAAGATTTTGGCACTATGTTTTCTCTGCTTTTTATTAATGAATGCTTTTGTTTAGTCTTACATCAGATGAATAGGACAAATTTGTGTTTTGAATAGCTAAAGCCAGGAACAAAATTCTCTTGTAACATGTTGACAGAATTCACTTGAAAAGTCTAATCTTACTCAGGGTGAGTAATTTTCCGTGTATTTCTCCCCAGCACACCCGAAATAGGAAGTAGACTCATCAGCTATAGTGGGTCCCCATGATGGTGACTCCAGTAACTTCCTAAGGGGACAATCTCGATAACTGGCCATATCTCCAGTGTTAGCACATCCAAGGTGTACAAGAACCCACTGTTGATTAAGTGGCTGATTTTCAGTGGAGGGTAAGGAAGAGGTGTTTGACAAGGCCCTAGAGGGATTTTATATTATCAGGTCCTACCCTCCAGTGTTTCCCGCCCCATGAGACAATTCGCAATGAAAACAATTCAGTATTGTATAAATTAAGTCTAAGAATTGGCCTTTTCAGAAGCGTTCATCTGTGCTGCCCAAAGAGATGGTTTCTTTAGAAGTTCTTCTAGCAAACCTGGGTAAATACATCCTCAGATTGTGCTTTTATTCTTACAGTTTAAAAGTTTCATGAATTAAAAGTCAAAATGCAGAAACATCCTATTGCCATGTGAAGAAAAGGTATGTCTCAAAGTCAAGGTAATCACTGTTGCCTTTTCAGGAGGCAGGCAGAATGATGGCTGGCTGCTCACACACTGGGAGCCAGTTCTGTGGTGTGGCTGCCATGTTCCAGGATCCGCCTGGTATTAAAGCTGGAAGCCGGATTTTATTAGTATACCTAGAGGGATTGGGAGTCCAGAGATGGTGGACACATGCCAACCTCACAAGGAACTGAAGTTTGAACCAAAATGTTCATTAACTCTTTTCCACTAAAAGCTGTACTTTTCAAGTGTACTGGGATTTGCCCACTAAGGCATTGCCTTCCTGGCGTGCTCATCTATGGGAAAGCCACATTGTAGTGAGACAGTTGATTAGTGAGTGTTGAATCCATGAAGGGAGTTGGCTGATGATCTCATTGTCTGATGGTCTCAAGCCCTGTGCCCGAAATATCCATCTTGACTGTAGAGAAGGCAGTTCTATTTGTCACACAAACTCCTCCCTCACCTATGACAGGGTCCAGGCCACCCTGCCAAATTATGTCTTTTCCAGACAGCTTTTATATAGATAAAATATAGGCTTTTTGCAACAGTAAATTCAGTTGATTATATTGCTCTCTGTTAGTAGCCATCACAGCCTCGTCTCTTAGGTTTGGGATGGTCATAGTCTCTTGTGCCTTTTCTGCTGGTAACTCATCACCTATATTTTTATTTCCCCTACTTCAGTCATTGAGTTTTCCCCTTTAGTTTGGTTCAGGGACCACCACGTATTCTGTCTCATGCCCTACTTATGGATACTTCTGTGTCTGTTCACTGAAATAACTTCCCTAAAATTAACCTCCTAGAGATAACTTTTTGACATATAAGTTATACTGGTATTTGAAAAAGTTTTCACTGGTATTAAGTAGAGTGTTTTAGAGTTGCCTATTATTTTATTTACCTGTGTCATTAATAAGCACTAAATTATATACTTTGAGGTTTTACATTTTTTTTATAAACTTTTTTTTTTAATTCTAAACAAATAATAGTATATCTTTAAGGGGGGAATTGTCCTACTCTTGCCAACTCATTTTTTTCCTTTAAGAAACTGCTATCCTAATTATAAATACACTGTATACCTAAAAACAAAGAAAAGAGAAGTAAATATCCAAGGAGGGGGTCAAAAACAATATAATATATTTATAATAAATAAACAATATTTATACAATTAGTAACCTGTGAAATACAATTTTCCCTCAAATTATTCTATGAGAATGATTAAAAAGACTAAGAAGAGACTAACTTATTGGGTTTAACATCATTTTAGCATCTCAAAACAAGTCAGTAAAAACTGTGAACTCATACATCTACTTACTGTCTGCTCATTTCTCTGTTAAAGGGTAATATGTAGCTAATTTTGCTTTTTGGTTTTACTTCTAACAAAGAAATATAAGCCAAGAAGGCAGTGATTAAATATCCACATGTCTATAACTATAAAAGTTGTATAAATATGTTCATTCCTAGGGTTATATTTTTCTAAAGTATTGTTCATTACCTAACGACATTGAAATTCTTTTCCTTTTTCTTTCTTTCTTTTTTTTTTTTTAGGATAGGATTTCTTTTTCCAGTTAATTTCAATTGCTGGTGATGTGGCCTTTATTCTGTATTTGATACCATTGTTCTGTGTTTACTATTTCCCATCTTAGTTCCAGGGGGTATTCTGTAGATAGTGTTCTTATACTCAATAACTGATGGCCAGGTAATAAGGGAGTGGCTTTAAGTAGAGTGAAATCCTATTAACAGCTAAGAAACACTAGTAACTGACGTTAGCAGAGATGTGCTTATCAGGCTAATGCTTAGATCTAACTTTTGTAGGTACTAATTCAAAATGCATTATGTAAAGATCCATCAAGTTCTAACTTAAAGACTGGTTGAATTGAAATAGATGGATAGTCTTATGTAGAGAATTGGACAAAATCTTTGAGGAACAGTTCAACATGATGGGCTTATTGATGTGTCAAGATTTAGACCTGAGCGAAATAGTGTGATTGAATGTGTGCCATGACACAGATTAGTTCTCTTCTATTTTGATAGTGCCCTGAACCCAAACTGGGGCAGGGCTTACCTAGCATGTGATGTAGGGTATGAGGTTGTTTCTTTCAGGGAGCTTGCTTTTTGTAGTTCCTTGGAAATTTCTCAAAATGGTGGGAGAGTGGGACATGTTGTCATGTTAAAATATTTAGTGACCTAGTTTGGAGCTAAGTATATTTTTGTAGCGGCAAGATACACGGGAGATTTAGGATTTGCTCTAACAGCTAAATGAACTCAAGTGTATACTGAATGTAAATTGCTTTGAAAGCTGTGCATCACAAGTTA
Source organism: Myotis lucifugus (assembly GCF_000147115.1). Lineage (NCBI taxonomy): Eukaryota > Metazoa > Chordata > Mammalia > Chiroptera > Vespertilionidae > Myotis > Myotis lucifugus. Next base: position 2,176,407 of record NW_005871063.1, on the reverse strand, counting down.
ATAGATTCTATACTTTGTATTTCCTTCCATGAGCCAAGCATTCCTTGGATTTAGGGGTAGGTTTAAATTAAAGAGTAGCAAATTGCTTCTCTCTTTGGAAATAAGCAAAACCACCCTCTGATAATAAAATATTTCTTTAACATGTCAAGACACTTACTGAGGAAAGACAACATGAGGGAGGAAATGGGGATCACTTCCTTAGCGGCTTGCTCTTTAGGAAATGGAGTATGTTTAATAAAAGTGCAATTGCCTTATTATACTGCGTGACTTGAAAATAATGAGACGAAGAACAAAATGAACACCGCCATATGAGAACTTATAGGAACAAATAAATCTTGTCCCACGGGAGGCAGTCCAGTTTTTCTAGCTCTGCTTTCATTGAGCAAAACATATTCAGACTCTTGGAATTTTCTTCAGAACTGTTTTATGAGTCAAACCCCAAAATCAACATCTTTACTTTATTATCACACCTCTTTTTTGGACCCAAAAGAATATTACTCAGCCTAATCCCCCACTTAATTTATCAGACTTAGCTCCGGCTATTTCTAAAAATATAGTGTACTCTCTTATAGGACAATTTAATATTTTGATTTATTTATTTATTGACTCAACGATCATGGCTGGGTACCTCCAGTGAGTCAGGTATGTTGTAATAAAAATAGGAGTCTTGGCTCTGGAAGTGGGAGGGTAGAAGGGAGATAAGTGAGGATAATGGACGATGTTCACCCCTGAGCAGACTTTGTGGATGAGTAGAGGAGGTCACCAGATAGAAAAAGGGGGAGCTTTCTAGGCAGAGGTGATGGCAGCTTGTGTTAAGGAATTAAGCACATCTCAGGAACTGCAGATATTTCAGGATGGGTAGAATCTAGTTAAACAAAAAGAATAGAGTGGTAATTATGGTCAAGATCAGGAGGGTCCTAGTAAGCTGTGGAATGGAGAATTGACTACAGCAGTTAAGAGTGAGGGTTCTCATGCCTGATTATCTGAGCTCAATCCTGGCTCCTTCATGTACAAGCTTTCTGATGGTGGGTATTCTACTTACCTTGAATACCTTAGTTCTTTAACCTTTTGCAATTTAAAAAGGTTATATTTACACACATATACATATAGAGAGAGAAGGACTTATGAAAGCAGTTGAGGCATTGTTAAATTTTCTAAATTGCAAAGCATTATGGAAAGTATGATTATCTTTTTGTTTAACAAAAATAGAAGAGAAGCTCTAAGAGAGCAGCGATCTTGGTTCATTGGCCTTAATAACCCCTAAAGAATGTAGGAGCTCAGTAAATACTTGGTTGCATTGGTCTTTCTCTGCTGCTTCTATTTCTCTAATGTATTTGTATTTCTTACCAGGGCTCTTGTAGACACTTCTTATCCATTTTCCTTACCTCCAATTTTATTCCCCTACAGTCCAGCTTCTAGTCTGCAGTCAGAGTGGTATTTCCAAGTGTTAAAACTGGCCATAGTATTACTCATTGCAAAGTCCTTTGATTATTCCCCAATGCCCATAAGATAACTTCCAGGCTTCTTAGCCTGGATTACCAAACTCTTCTCAATTTCGCTTCTGTGTACTTTTCCAGCTCTTCTCTTGCCATTTTCCAAGATAATCACCAAGTCATGCCAAACTATCCACAGTTCCCTAAATATGAATTTCCTGCATACCTACATACCTTTGGACACGTTGTTCCTTCTACCGGACTGTACTAAACTTCCTTTACTTATCTGGCAAATTCCAGATCGTCTTTGTGATGCATCTCCTGGGCCACTCTCGCTCTAGGCACATTTGAGTGCCTCTTATTCAGGGCTCCTATAACCTCTTGAACTCTTTTACAACCCTTAATGTACATAGGATAACTCTATTGGGCTAGACTCGCAGTGGTCGGCAAACTCATTAGTCAACAGAGCCAAATATCAACAGTACAACGATTGAAATTTCTTTTGAGAGCCAAATTTTTTAAACTTAAACTATATAGGTAGGTACATTGTTATTAAGTTAATTAGGGTACTCCTAAGGCTTAGGAAGAGCCACACTCAAGGGGCCAAAGAGCCACATGTGGCTCACGAGCCGCAGTTAGCGAGGGCGGGGACTGCATATTCTGTCTTCAACTCATCATCTACAGCAAATGGATTTCTTCTCCTATATCTCCACCTCAGAACTTCCCAGTGTTGGTGTGAAGCCTGGTACCAATTTCTCATCATCTAGGATGAAATTAGAAAAATACAGGCCTGTGCTGAATTTTGCAGAAAGCTAAATTTGTGTACATTGTGGGTGTTAAAATGTGCTCTCTTTATGAAATACCTGTTGGTAGATGGTAGGGTGTATTTATGTCTTAGTTGGCAATGTTCTGTCAGAAACCTATGTTTGTTGGAAATTTTACACGTCTCTGCAAACCAAAGGTCTAGGAACACTGCTATATCTCATGGGGTGGCACCAAGTCCCCAAAGTCAAAAGCCTATGAGTCATCCTTGGCTTTTCCTCCATCCTCATCCCGCCACCCCCGCCACATTCAGACACTAAGCAAGTCCTGCCAATTCAACCTCCTAAATATTTCTGGAATCTGCACTCTCCTCTCCGTCCTTGCAGCCAATTCCTTAGGACAGGCCCTCTTTATTTTCTTGCAGTAACAGTCTCCTTACTGGTCTTCTTGCCACTATTCCCCTCTTATCCATGCCCATCAGAGTGAGCTATTTAAAAATCAAAAGTGCATGCTCATTGCCCACAAAATAAAAGTTTCTGATGGCATGCAAGGTTTATCTCCAGTAGGGTTTTTTGCTGTCCCTTGTTCACACTTTCTCTTGGTTTTGAGTGGCTTTCTTCGCCACTTGCTTGGGTAACTCCTAATGGTCTAAGACAGCTCAGTTGGCACTTCCTCTACAAACCTTTTTCGTAGTTTTGGGTTAGGAGCCCCTCTCTATTTCTCTTAAAATACCCTGTATATATCTCCACCTCAGCAATTCCAGATTAGTTAATATTATTCTTTTTATGTCTGCCTTCCCAGTAGACTGAACAACTTAAGACAATGTATTCTATCCTTTGATCTTTCCGTTCCTGGTACTTAATACAATACGAGGGAATAACATATTTAATAAGTAATTTGTTGGCTAAATGCATTTGTTCAGTGTTATAAATAGATGTACACTGTAGAATGTTCACTGACCAGAGTGAGTGGTGAGGACAGGGAGTCTCCATGAGGTAGGAGACAGAATAAAGGCCCTCTGTAGCAGTCTAGGCAAGAGTGATGATGCCCTGATCGGTTTGGCTCAGTGGATAGAGCATCGGCCTGCGGACCGGGGGGGTCCCGGGTTTGATTCCGGTCAAGGGCATGTACCTTGGTTGCTGGCACATCCCCAGTGGGAGTGTGCAGGAGGCGGCTGATCGATGTTTCTCTCTCGTCGATGTTTCTAACTTTCTATCCCTCTCCCTTCCTCTCTGTAAAAAATCAATAAAATGTTTTTTTTAAAAAAAAAGAGTGATGAATACCTGAACTCAGGAAATGGAAGTGAATGGAGAAACACTTTGGTGATGGATTGGTGATTGGTTGGAAGTATGGGGAAATGGAAGAATCTAAAATTACTTGAAGGTTTCTGGACTTACTGGTAGAAAATTGATTGGATGTTGGTGTGATTCATCAAGGAGATGAGCTCTGTTCTAGACATTTGAAATTGAGGTGTTTAAAATATTGGTTGGGGTTGTCCAAAAGGTAACTGGGTGTGGGGAGAGAACTGTTTTTGAGAGACAGGTTAAGGATTCACCACATTTAGGCATATTTGAAACCATGGCCATGAAGGAGATACTTATCATTTGTTGTTTGTTATGTGGTGGTGGTGATAAGAGAATAGGACCATGAATGTAGAAGGTCCAGATGGCGGAGATGGAGAAGCCTGTGAAGGCTTCTAATTGAAATCCTGGTTCTGCATCTTATGAGCTCTGTCACTCTGGACAAATTACCCTCCGAATCTCATCTTCTTTATCTGTAAAATGAGAACATTAGTACCTACCTACTAAATAAAGATATTGAAAGAATTTAATGAGTTTGCATATGTAAAGTTCCTGGTACAGTTCCAGGTTCATTCTAATGCTCATAATGATAGATTAGAGAGGAGATTCAAGAAAATATTTCTGAGGACATGAAGATAGTTTCAAAACAAAGAATTTTTTTATTACACTGGAGATGACAATTAACATCTTAAAACTTATAACCAATGTAGTTTGAAAGAGTAGTTTTTATAGTATATAAAAACTTTTTTCCACCTTTGTCAGATGGCTCAGTTGGTTGGAGTGTCATCCTATATGCCAAGATTTTGGGTTCAGTCCCAGGTTGGGGCAAATGCAGAAGTCAACCCATGAATGCATGGATGGATGGAGCAACAGATCGATGTTTCTCTCTCTCTCTCTCTCTCTCTCTCTCTCTCTCAAAACAATAAATAAATAACAATAATAAAAAATACTTTTCGTATACAATTCTGTCCCTCCCCCTTAGGCTGTTATTGTCACAAATTACATCTTTATTCATTGTGTGGCCATTAACATGGATTTATTACTGTCAGAGAAGAAGAGAGAGGGAGAGAGAGATAGAAACATCAATGATGAGAAAGAATCATTGATCAGCTGCCTCCCACAGGCCCCACACTGCAGATCTAGCCCACAACCCAGGCATGTGCCCTGACTGGGAATCGAGCCGTGACCTCCTAGGTTCATAGGTCAATGCTCAACCACTGAGCCACACCGGCCAGGCTGAATTTGTCTTTTTAATCATATCAGGATAAAAAGAGTTTGAAACTAAAATACAGTAATATTGGCTTTTATTACCTTTGCCAGTTTTTTTTGTGTTGTTTTTTTTGGATGTTTGCTTTTTGACTGTTTGATTTATAATCTGTCTCAGTGTGGATCTCCTTGCCTCATATTCATGCGTCTAAAAAGTGCTCAAATAAAGGATCACAATGACAGTGATGAATTAAACTATTATAATTTAATGATAATAATAATGATCATGAATTATCCACCAGTAGAATATAATCAGTATATTGTGCTTAAAAGTCAAGAAAATGTTAAATGCATGCTACAAAGAATTCCATTAAAAACTTATTTTTTAATTAAATGTATTGGAGTAACATTGATTAATAACACTATATAATTTTCAGGTATACAAGATTCTAATTTGACATCTGTGTACTTTTAATTATTGCATGCCCCCCTCCCAAAAGTCTAGTTTCCTTCTTTCACTTATATTTGACTCTCTTTACCTACTTCACCCTCCCTCCACCTTCTTCCCCACTGGTAATGACCAATCTATTGTCTATATCTATGAGTTTGTTTTTGTCTGAAAACTTTAATTTTTAAAAAGTTTGAGGACTTAAGATGGGTAAGAATAAGGTATCTAAAATATTTACTTTTGTGAAATACCTATTTGCCTAACAGATTCCCAGTATGAGTTGTTCCAATGTGATGTTGTTGTTGTTTTTGTTGTTGTTGTTGTGTGTGTGTTTTCAAAAGAAAAATTCTGCCTTGGAGGAATTATAGTTACAGCTACATTTACAAATTCTTATCTGCTTTAGTTTTTAATCATTCTTAATACCATGAAATATTTACCTGTCTGAAATATTTTTTGACCAAAGATCAAACTAAAATAAAATTATGTGGACATATTAAAAATCATAAGTTAGTATTTATTCATTTTTGCATCTGAACAAAACACCTCATTTCAGATCCTTCAGTTTAGTAGTTGATAGAGCTACGACTTCTTTTCTCTTTTCCAACTGTGTTTTGTTTTCTTATCTTTTAATAGTTTCCTGAGGGTATTCTTAACACAATAGCTCCTGGAAATTTTGCTAGAATAAATCTCATTTTTAAATGTAAGATGTTAGAAGTTAATTTTTATAGTGACTTTTTAAAAAACCATGCTTTGGTTGTTTTGGTTGCTTTTACCTCGTTCTATTAGAAAGGGCACAGACTTTTTAGTCAGGAGACGTAGGTGTCGTACTCCTCTATTTAGCTAGCTTTGCCATTGTACACTCTCTCGGCCTGTGTTTCCTCATTATTAAAACAGCTGTACAGCACCAGGTAATCCCTACAACTTTCTCCATACTTATAAAATTCCTGGGTGTCTCATCTGTCACACGCAGGATTTTTCTTTGGCTTGTATGGTGACCATTAGGGTGATTTGAAGACTTTGTGAGCTGTTGTTGTTTCTCTTGTGTTCCATAGTAATTCTGTCGCTTTCAACCTGACAATTAGGCAGATATCAGAGAAATAATTTTATTTTTCCCACATTCTTTTTTATGGAGTTACCCCTTATTGGGGGAGGATCAAAATTCATATACCTTGCCCAGCTGGTGTGGATCTGTGAACCAGGAGGTCACTATTCTATTCCCAGTTGGGGCACTTGCCCCGTTTGTGGGCTCAGGCCCCATTAGGGGGTGTGCAGGAGGCAGCCAATCAATGAATATCTTTCATCGTTGTTTCTCTTTTTCCCTCTCCTTCTCTTTCTGAAATTAATAAAAATATTTTTTTAAAAAGATCACATACCTTTAGCAAGACAGTAAATGCCTGCATATTATTTTTTTCCCTCAAACAAAGTTAAACTTAAGTTGTTAATATATTTAATTTTAAAAACCACCTTTTCAGGATTGTTGATCAGGATTTTCTCAGTAACGTGGAGGAGCAGATTGAAGAAAAGTATATGAGTGATGAAAGGAAGAAAAGTTGAATGAGAAAATAAGCTTTTATAATTTTTCCTGTGAATTTTCTGAAGACCTGTTTTTCTCAGCCCAGCATGTAGAGCACACGTGGGATATCCAAGCTTAGTGAAGACATTTGGGAATTGGCATTCCTGCAAGGAGTGTCAATAGGGTGTCTCATTTGTCACAGAGAGGTATCTGCCCCCAAATGCTGTGCTACATACAGAGGGGTTAGGAAATTAGGCTATGGAACTAGATAGCCTGACTTCACATCTCCACCACTTACTGTCCTTGAGCCTCAGGCAAAATACTAAACCTCTCTATGGCTATTTCTTTTCTCTTTTTATTTTTGAAGGGCTTTATTGAGATACTAGAAGCCCAGTGCATGACATTAGTGCACTCAGGGGAGAGGGGTGTCCCTCGGCCTGGCCTTCACCCTTTCACAGTCTGGGAGCCCTCGGGGGATGTCCGACTGTTGGTAGCCTAACATCCTTAGCGCTGCCTTGGAGGCAGGAGAGGCTCCTGCCACCACTGCTGCACTCGCCAGCTGTGACCCCCCGCTTCTGACTGAGCAGTGCTCCCCCTGTGGGAGTGCACTGACCACTAGGGGGCAGCGCCTGCATTGAGTGTCTGCCCCCCTATACTCCCACCCCCTCACACCTCTACCCTCCCCCCCCAGCATAGCGACCGGTCATTCAGCTGTTTGGTCGATTTGCATATTACCCTTTTATTATATAGGAGACTTTATATAACATCAGATTCACCTGTATAAATATACAGTTCAGTGGTTTTAGTATGTTCATTGTGTAATCAGCAACATGGCCTAATTTTAGAATATTTTATCACCCTACAAAGAAACCCAGAACCCATTAGCAGTCATTCTTCATTCCTCCCCCACCTCTCCTTTCCCACTCCCCCCAGCCCTAGGCAATCACTGCCTCAGTGGATCTGTCTATTCTGGACATTTCCTATAAAAAAAAATCGTGCAATAAATGTGTGGCCTTTGTGACTGGTTCCTTTTACTTAGCATAATTTCTCAAGATTTATCTGCATCATAGCATGTACCTGTACTTCATTCCTTTTCATTACCAAAAGTATTCCATTATATGAATATGCCACATTCTGTTTATCTGTTCATCAGCTGATGGACACTTAGGTCATTTCTACTTTGGGGCTATTATGAATGATGATGCAGTGAGCATTTGTTTACATGCATCTGTTTCTTCTTTTATAAAATAAGTAACATCCCATAGAATTGTTGTGAGGACTCAAAATGCCAAATATGGAGAAGTAGCTAGTAGACAGGGAGCAAACTAACAGGTGTTTGTTAATAAATTCAACATATTAGTGTGTGATTCCTCATTTAACATCAGTTTTAAGATTTGACCTAGAGTTCCACGCTTTCCTAGTGACCTAATTCTTCTTCTATAAAATAAGTAACATCCCATAGAATTGATATAATTTTGAAAAATTTGATTCATTCAATAAACATTGAGTACCTAGTGTGTGTTAGAGACTGTGTTGGGGAGAATTAAAAGAATATAATAAGCAAAGTTAAAGTTGTATTTATTTATTTTTTTGCTGCAAAAAGCTGTTTCTGTTTGGTCCAGTGCATGGGAGAGGGCTCCAGGGTGGTTAAAAGAATGGCTAGTGGTTTCAGGGACAGAGGCTCAGGCAAAAGCCAGACACCAGGGGAATGTAGAGGGCCTCTCAAAGGGTTGTGCTTGAGGGTGAGCCTTTCAGAGATACTTGCCCAGCCCAGCCTGGAGGTCACAGCCTTTGGAGGTGAGTCGGGTGGTCACCCGTCTACTTGATGCGTTTCACCTGCTCATCCAGGAAGTGGTTTTCCAGGAAGCCCTAGAGATGAGGGTCTGTGCAGGTAGAAGACATCCCAAATAGCTCCTCTGGGGCCGAGCTAATCGCACACCAGTTTTGTGCTGATCAGTCCCAGTGTGTTTCTATATACACAAGTTTTAGCGTTTGCTCAGTTTTAAATATTTACTGTAGTGCAAGTCACATCTTGTAAACTTGTCCAGTTTTGGGGATTCCCTTTTAATTTGTAAAACATTTTTTAGCCAATGGATACAAAGATATTAACTCATAGATCCACACTGCCAGGTGTATGCAGATAGAAGCTAAAACTAGATTAATAGAATCTTTAAAGATGAACTGGGAGAAAATGAATCATGAAACTGTCTTATAACACTCTCTTTAAGGCTGTAAGGAATGTAATGATTCAGTAAGTAAAAGATGTTGACTATTTGCTTGTCAGGTTATGGGTAGCCTTAAGTGTAACATATTTGCTTGTCAGGTTATGGGTAGCCTTAAGTGTAACAGTACGAAACAAAAGGATTTCCCTGCTTTAGAGTTACTATTGATACACGTTCCTGTCTGTTTCCCCTTCTGAGCAACAGTGAGGTTGGAGAGGGGTTGTTTAGTGGAGGGTTTCAGGAGAACATATGTCCTAGCCTTGGACTCAACCTTTAAATGAATTAAATTCTATAACTTTGTATTGTTTTAAAGTATTTCTTGCCGCCTCACTTTATTTTCTGTTCTAGGTGCCATATTTCTGTTTTGTGATGAGCTTGTCTCTCTTCTTCCTTTCTCTACTTTTGCCATAAAGTGTTCCTTAAACCAGGAACCTCAAATAGGAATTCTGGGAAGAAGCCTCATGGCTTCTTGGGAAAGATGAATTAGTCTGATCTGCGGCTGTCAATTACTTATGCCCAGTGGACATGCTCATGGAGAAACCATTTCAGGCGAATAGTCTCCCAGCAAGTCAGAGAATGGGTATAGGTCACTGCTTATGTGCTTGAGCTTAATTCATTTTGTCTGATATATAAGACGTACTTGAAGTCAGATAGTAATGTTTCAAAGTCATTTGATCATTTCAAAATATTGATGCATGCCTTAGAACTATTTTTTGTTGCAACAGAAACCCAACTCAAACTGGGGAAGCATGAAAGTGACATTACTGGCTCCCATAACTAATAAATCCAGGGGAGGTCAGCACAAGCAGGTCCCGGTGCTTAACCACTATCACCCGGAATCTCTTGCCTGTCATCTCTCTGCTCTGCCTCTGTTTGGTGTTGGCTGAGTGTTCACCGGGGAAGGCTCACTAAAGTGGTGGCAGAGATGGCCGTCAGCAGCTGCAGGCTGATCTGTTGCAAGTTTAGTAATCCCAGAATACAGAGAGCTCTACTGTCCCAGAAGTTTTAGTTTAAAATTCCTGGGACTGATTCTCATGGTCCTGTCCATCCCTGAATTAATCATTGTCACTCTTTTTGTCCAGGGTAGATTACATGCCATCCAGCGCCCATGCCCCCAATACCATATTACCTGAGTATAGGATAGAGTCGTTCCTCAACAGAAAATGAGAATATGGTTTCCAGAAGAGGTGGTTGATGTAGAAAGGCAGACACCACCGATGTGTACTATACTCTATATTATAAAAGGCTTGTGGCTCTCGCGGCGGGTAGGGTGAGGTGCCGGCAGCATCTGCGGAGCGTGGGAGGTGTCACAGGGTGGTGGACGTGGCCCTGATGGCAGGCTAGGCCTAGGAGACCCTATATGCGCACGATTTAATCGTGTGCTGGGCCTCTAGTAGATGTAGAATGAATTTACTCCAATATGATATATAAAGTTTCATACACTGTTTATAGAATTTATTTGGAATTGCTACATACCCATGCATCATTACTTTTAGTTTTATGTATCAGCCTTTTCTCCCACATCTAGATAGTAAAGCTCTCAAGGGCAATACCCGCCTTTAGATATATTGGAATCTCTCAAACCAAACACAGTGGCTGCACACAGTAGGTACTGATATTTTATCAGTGCCTAAAATGGCAGTTTCCTTCTGGCATCCAGGATGCTCATTATTGTTGGTGGCAAATACTTCTTACACCATCCAGTGTCAGTTGAGAATAAATGCACACCCAGTCCATATTTATTGAGCAAAATGTGAACACCCTGGCCAGTATTCAGTAGTGTAGGCCTAATAGAATGTGTGAACATAAATTTGTTGCATGCAAGCTATAGCCACAGAATGTGCTTTTGGGCTATAAAGGAAGAGATTAGAGATTTTTAAAAAGTCTTCTCAATTCCAAAGACAGGCTGTAGTTCAAGTAAAATTTTGTTTAGGGCCCTTAGTCAGCTGTGCCCGACGTCTTATATTTGATGTCCAAAGATTCAAGCAAGATTATGGGGGGAAAAGTGACAGGGAAAAATCCTCATAGGACTTCCTGTGACAGGTCAAAGTTTAATCACAGCAAATAATGCAGATTTCCCTTCTATTATAAGCACAATAGAAAGGCAGGGCTTGTGTTTCCAAAGCATGTTGTTTGGGAGACCTTTGTAAATGATAATCTTTGGAAATCCCAAATTTATTGGATGTAATCCCATCCATTAGATGAAGACAACTTGCCTATGCAATAGATCCAGAATAGCAAGTTAGAGAACACGGACAGGAAGCAATCATTAAGAATTACAATGGGTAGGATGCAGAGTTAATTCACGGAGATGTTTTGTTATGAGATAATTACATCATCGGGACAGCTGGAAAGCTGCGTGCTGTGCTGGACCACAGTGCTTGCTCCAGCCCTGCAGCTGGGGGTCAAGACAATAGAGACAGTGAGAGAATTACTTTATGAGATAGTGGGGGGCTTGGCTGACTTAATTGTGCCTCTTCTGGATTGTGTTTTCACAGCTAAACTGGATTCATGGACTCAGTAAGTGCTGAGAACCCCTTTTCACTTCTACTTTTTTAAAAATAATTTTTGAAGATATATTTTTATTGATTTCATAGCAGAAGGGAGAGGGAGATAGGAACATCAATGATGAAAGGGAGTCAGTCATATATTGGTTGCTTCCTTCATGTCCCCTGCTGGGGATGGAGCCTTCAACCCAGGCAGTGCCCTGACCAGGAATCGAATCCTGCCCTCCTGATTTATGGATCAACGCTCAACCACTGGGCCACACTGGCCAGGCCACTTCTACTTTTTGAACAGTCACTTGGGTCACATTAAGCGAAGCTCTAATGGATAAATATTGAATGGTAGTTTTCATTTCCTCTCAAAGTAATCTGAGATATTGCTCATATTCAACACAGTGTGGTTATATTTCTCTTATGGAACTGCAGTCATTGAAATGGTATTTTTGTCAGTTTACTGACTAGCAAAAAAAAAAAAAAGTTTAAAAAGTCTTGAGATGATAGTCAATACAAGGAATCATACAGTTGAAGTTATTTTCCAGTGTTTGTTCAAATGTTCAGACCTGTCTGGCTCTTTTGGTTTACAAGTGTAGAGGTTCTAGGCAGCCTGGCCACATCCTCATTGGTTTGTATAAATATATTACAGATTGTTGCCCTCTTGCCAAATATCAGGGATTTCAGTTCTTTAGCGTAGTTACTTATGTGAGATTTGCATCTATTTTCTCTTTATTTCCCACCAAAGTGCCTATTATTTTGATTTGTGGTAATTCCAGGGGGAGTCTTTGTAGATGAAAAAGCATCATATATATTATATTCTAAAATGCTTAAGATTAATATTTATAACTGTTGAGTCACAAGACATTTTTCTACCCATTATGACTAATATAACTTTTTTACTCTGATAATGTTTACTGAACAATTAAGTCAAACTAAATTTCTTATTTAAGTGAAAAGCAATATTTCCCAGTACTTCTGTGGAGTACTGGGCTATAGGATGTTGATACCCAACATTAGAACCAAAAAGGGGATATTCTGCAGGTACTCCTAGGACTTTTACTTCCTTAGTTGTCACCTGTGAATTTTGGAAGAGAATGTAATACGCTCCGTTTCCCACATGAAATTAATAAGCCACCTTTAAAGAGGATTATCTCCTTGAACAGCATGAGCTGCTCCTACCTCACAGCATTCTTTTTGTAGCCTGGAATATGTATATACATTAAAATTCATATAAGAAGATTCCACACTGTATACTGTGACACATCTCTTTAAAAATTCCACTTTTTAAAAATTGCCAGTTAAAATTAAGGCCTTTCAAATCGGCAATTACAAAATAGTCATGGGGATGTAAATTTCAGCATAGGGAATAGAGGCGATAATGTTGCAGTAAGTATACTAGTATATGGCGACAGGTGGATAGTGGAAATATCAGGGGGAACATTTTGTAAAGTATATGATTGACCACTATGCTGTATGCCTGCAACTAATACAGAATAATACTGAATGTAAATTGTAATTGGAAAATAAAATTTTAAAAATAAATAAAATAAAAATAGGGCCTTTTCTCAAAATGGTGAGTCTTTAATATTTTGAATAAAGTGATATAACTTTGAGGAAAAGTACTTGGGTGGGTTAGATGTTATTCTTCTATTGTGTCATACAAAGAGTGCTTGCAAACGGTTTCATGAGCTGAAGCAACATTATATGCCACGGCTGTTTGGTAACTTAACGGTTTGAGAGCAGGTGACGTTGGCTCAGCAGTGTGTTATGGTCACTTCATTCTCCAGTTATGTCCCAGTCAAACGTTTCTTTTCCTTTTGGAAAGTACTTAAATGTCTTACATATTAAAAACTCTAAGTGCAATAAGAACTAGACTTACTGAAATCATTGCCGCCAGAAGCAGTGGTAGACACTGTGTCTTCATAGAGGAAATGTAATGGGAAGCATGTTTAAAGGAACATTTATGAAGCACAGGAGCAATGGTGAAGCCCCATGTTTGAGCTTGAGTTTGGTATATTCCATCTTTGGTTCATTGCTATTTTATTTTATTACAAAAATAGACGCAGCAGATAGGAAGAAGCTTGGTTATTTGGAACTCCTTTTTCTTCCAAAGGAAATAAAAAGTGAAGCCATCAAAGTCTATGGGTCTAATGGGAAGAAGATGGTTCTCAGGAGCCTATGAATACATGATAGGTTACTCGGAATTACCCAATATATAGAGTTGTTTTGATAGACGTCTCGGGTGTCAGATCCATGCACGATAGCAATCATGTTTTTCATAGTGTGGCACTCAGATGTCTTATGATACTTTCTTTAATACATTTACTAACTAGGAGTTTGTACTTTATCAGAAGAGTATTCCAGAATAAGTCACATTGGTGACATTGGAAGAGTTTAGAATTTAGAAAAAAATAACTTTGGAAGTAGATGATTAAAACTTTAACAATCAGAATATTTGGAAGTAGATAAATGTGAGGAAGAAATTCAGTTGATCTTAGTGGATTTGAATGGCGTTGTAGAACTCACCTCAAACTGCCCATAATTAAAAAGTAGTTTGAATCTGGCTGTGAAGTGCGTGTGGTTGGTGGTGGTATTGTCCACCCCACTAAATTTAACTTACAGTGTTCTTTAGTTAACATTGAGTTTAGATTCACAGAGAATGTTGTGGGTCCCATATAGCCTAGAGACATACAGTCGGGTGGTATGGTAGCCAGGTAGGCATTAAAAATTTAACAGAGGTAATATACAAAGTGGATAATTGAGAGTCAACCCTGCATTTTAGTAATTGGGTTATGTGCACATTTATAGTTAGTCCCTTTAAAGAGTGTTATTAAGTTTTTTAAATGAAAGAAAATAATATGAATAACATTTTATTAGCCTTTTCTGAGTGTTTATATTACATCCTTGTCAAGAAATTTACTGACATCTTGTTTATGAGTGGCTTAATTCTTCAAACAATTGCTGAACATCTCATGTACTAGAGAGTGTACTTTTATGAATGAAATCAAAGGAAAATGTGTCTTTGACTCAATTGTTTTGCTGCTGAAAACTTTGTTTTCGAAACTTAAATTTTGAATTGGTGTAGGATTTTATGAAAGAAATTGAATTCGTCCAGCCGTACTTGATCATGAAGTTGGTTAGTCTGTCTTTATCATTCAAGGTGACATAGTTTTCCAATGCACTTTCTTCCCCTGAAAAAAAAAAAGTTTGAATTTTACAGTTTTAATGAGCATGATATTTGGAATTTTAAAGCTAGGAATGTATACCCTTTCTAGGGAAATCATTTGATTGACCAGGATGAGAAGGCTCTCTTAGAAATAAACCAAATTTCTCCATATTCCATCCTACTTATTTTCACAGACATGATTGTTCACACCCTAAATTCCAGTTAAAACTTCATTGCAGAGTCCAGCATCTCCAAAGAATGCTCAGTCAGTCTTTTTAATAATTCTCGAACTGTGAGCTAAGAAGAACCATGTTTTTCCTAGGCTGCAGTGTTTAAAACTATCAGCAGCAGCAAGGCCCACCTAAGGTCTTAAATAAGGAAACACTCCACACATATATTCTCAGGCTCCACTCGCCTTCCTTTCTCTTTGCTACTGTGTGTCAAGTCCTATTGGGTATCCTTACAAATTATCACAGGAATGGTCAACACTGGCCCTGTGTTTATTCCTGTTTGATCAAAATGAGGGACATATGTAGGATGTACAGGTTATTTCTTTGCTTATTGCCACCTACTTACACTCTCTCTTTTTCCTTTTAGGTTATTCGATGTGTGCACGGTGTCACGAACAGACAGAGAAACTAAACTAACATTAGTGTTTGAACATGTTGATCAAGACTTGACCACTTATTTGAATAAAGTTCCAGAGCCCGGAGTGCCCACTGAAACCATAAAGGTACCAAGAATCGTCTTTTTGCCTGGTCAAACAGCCACATTATTATAGTCTATTAAGCAGTGGCATTCTTTCCTTTATGAAAATTGCCGGAATTGGAGCTTTTGGAACTCAGTGTATAGATAAATATATTTAATATAGCTAAGTGGGGTATATTGTAGTTCATTAATGTTAGGGCTCAGTGGAAAATCCTTTAGTTCTTAATACCTTTATTGAAAAATATCTATTTGTTAATTATGTGGCCCTAACTTTGGAAAGTATAATGCAGTAAATATAGCTCAGTGTTTTTCTGATGATTCATGGACTCTGAGAGATATAATCTGAAACATCATATGTGAGCACATTAGATATTTTACTTGTATATTGACTCCAGGATATACCATGCTATATGAATCAGAAATACTGGTCTCAGGCCCTTCTTTCTTCAATTTTTCTCATTAATAAACACATTTATAGGAAGCCAGTGCTAAGGACCATCCCAAACTCTTGGGATTTAAAGATGACTTTAGGTTTTTTAGAAGTCAGCAAGCTAAATGCAGTGTGCTGACTAGAAATTCTTTCTTCCTTTAAGTCTAATGGAAAAAGCTGCTTATAAAGTTTAGTTGGTGTCTTCGTTCTACTTAATTGAACTTCCCAGTAGGTCTTTTAGATCTATGCACATCATGTGCAGATTTTCATGAAGACCCTTTGTTTTTGTGAATTAGGTGACTTAATTAAGCAGACTCCTTATCTTATTCGTTGTTTATAAATGAGTTAAATCATATTTATAGGAATAAACAGATGAAAATAGTTTACCTTTTTTTTAAAAGACAAATCGTCTATATTATTTTTAAAAAATATATATTTATATTGATTTCAGAGAGGAAGGGAAAGGGAGAGAGAGATAGAAACATCAACGATGAGAGAGAATTATTGATCAGCTGCCTCCTACACGGCCTCCATTGGGAATTGAGCCCGCAACCCAGGCATGTGCCTTGACCGGGAACCGAACCTTGACCTCCTGGTTCATGCTCAACCACTGAGCCACGCCAGCCCGGCAAAAAATAGTTTATCTTTTAAACAGAGTTAAGAAATGTCTTTTAATGATAGCAAGTGGTATTCCCAGATACTGACATGTAGAACTTGATTTATTTCTTTGGTCTTAGACTAATATAGAATTTACTTTCTCCCATCTGCCTTTCATAAAAGAATATGGTGCTCAATAATTACCCATTTCTTTCTGAGCAGTTTTAAGGACATTAGATCTCTTAAAATGTAGGTATTCCTAACTACCTGTTCTTGCTCCTCTTCTAGCTCTGTACCCATCTTTCCTCTCAAATTCTGTTCCATTGACTTTAGTTTTCTTCTTTTTGAGTTTGTCTTTGTGCTCAATACCTGTTTGTTAGAAGAGAGCCCATGATAGGCTTATTTTCCCCATTTACATATATCACATAACAATGTTTCAAGTTCTTTTAAATACCTTTTGGGGATTTTTTAAGGCAGAAAAACACCCTAAGTATTTGTGATGGTTGATAGTTGGGTGAACTCATTGGGGAAATCTTGTAATTATTGCATAATGCTCATGTCAATCTTTGATAAAGTAATTTAAGGGTATAATCCTGAACTGATCATTGTCATTGAGAGGATCGTGAGAATAAAATAAAACCATAGGTGTTTCTTTCCAACATTTTAAATTGCACCTTAATTCTAAAAAAAAATTGATAAATACAT
Organism: Myotis lucifugus; assembly: GCF_000147115.1. Classification (NCBI taxonomy): domain Eukaryota; kingdom Metazoa; phylum Chordata; class Mammalia; order Chiroptera; family Vespertilionidae; genus Myotis; species Myotis lucifugus. The sequence goes on along the minus strand of NW_005871063.1, from coordinate 2,159,418 downwards.
ATAGACAGCTTATTCATACTTTGTCTTGAGGTTTTCATCACATTCTTTAATCTCTTTTCTTGATGTTCCAAGATATAGCCATTCATGTTGATGGTGACCTTTGCTTAAAAAAAGCTTCATGCCTACTGTACTACAAAGTCAACAAATACCAAATTTTGTCTCATAGGCTTATCATTGCCATATCTTGCTTTCCTCTTTCTAATTCAGAAGTTATTTTTTTATCTACTTAACTATGGAGGACTTCATTGCTATCTTTGTTTAATTTTTATTTGATCATTTGAGATTGGATATTATCTTCTTGGACTTTCATGTTTAATTAAACTTATAGGCAGAAACACTTTTAGGGTTCATGATAAATTTTCAGTGTCTTTGCTTATATAGCACCTTCCATTTATGGGGACTTCATGAGAAAAAAAGGGGGGCTTTCAGATTGTTATTTTTTCTCTTTCATGCCTTTATCTGCCACCCTATGAGAAAGGATCAGAAAGAACTGTAGACAAATTCCTTCCCCTTATTCCTTAGTCATTTGTTAACTGCCTCCCAGAAAAAGAACCACTATATGACAGAATGTATATGGGGAGAGGCTCCTGTGTAAAATCATAATGCTTTCAAAAAGTAATGCCCTCTTTTTCTGAACTGTCATTTGGTACTTAGGCCTCCCTTTAATAGTACATTATCTTTCCTCGTATAAGACCTGGCTTATCGACTATCTAATCAAGTCTTTGAGAGCCTAATATTCTTTGGACGTTCTGTGAATGTAACATGCTTGATGAAGTTGGCAATATAATTTCACGAGAAGGAATTCGAAGACCCTGAAAGGGCACACAAAAGATCAGCCACCTCTCCAGAATAGGACAGGGCTCTTTTAGTGCAAGACCATATGGCCTCTTTGGATGACTCAGTCCTGGAACAGAAATTATATTTTATTTATGCATCTCTGACAAATGAATTCTCTAGGGCTTGAGAAAGCCGAAAAGGTTTGTGTGTCTGCATGGGTCATTTTCTCTGTGAATTACATTTCATTTTATCTTCAGTTGAATGTTTCTTAGAGATTTCTGTTGGTTGTAATAGTTTCAGTCAGAGATTACATGTACTATTAGGTTTGTTTTACAAAACCCAGACTTCAGAGGCTGACACACACTCCTAATAGCACCTGTTTTCTGCCTCTGGGCAATATCTGTTTTAATGAATAATATCTGCCTGCAGTAAACAGTGGCTCTGGTGTCAATATGGGATGCCCGGGGCTGGTTCATCTTTTTAGAGCTGACATCATGGGAGGTGACTGACCGGTCCCCTGTTCTGCAGATGAGCAGAGTCTCCCAGAGCTTCCCTCCTCTCACCCCAGAGGAGTCGAGCCAGGGCCCCTCTCTGCTCCTGGTGGTCTCCACTTTGCCTGAATTATGAGCAGGTGATTTGTCTCATCTTTGCAGGACACAGAGCAAATTAACATGAAAATATCGCTTCTCAGAAAACAAGGCAGGCTTGAATGCCCTGTCGCTGCTGGTCATTAGCCATCTGCCACCAGCACTCATACTCTGTTTATCACATTTGAAATTCAGAGCAGATGTTGCATAATAAGGTGATCTTAAAAACAAGGCAAGAGACTCAAAGAACAAATACTTCACAATAACGATAAGGATCCTGGAAGGAAATTCTTTTCAATCTAATGTTATGACTGGAGTAATCGAAGAGACCATGTTTTTTAAACCCACGCGCACACATCTCTCCTTATATTTAATGCGAACTGCTTTTCGTAGTAACATGGAATAAATTGAAAAGAAAGTACATATGTGAAAGATGCCTGAGAAGACTGTTTAATAAATTTCATTTTAATAAGCAAAGTGGGATGTTGTAATAGTAGTTCTGGTGCAAAAGACCTCAGAGGTCAGCCTTTTACTCTAAGATGGGCCTCAACTTAGAGCAGTTTGACTTCCTATAGTTCACTCCTATAGCACAGTTGGATCTCTTAAGACTCATAGCTGGCCAGCATGGTTTCCCTGAAATTCTGGTTTTTTATTGGTCCTCTAGATCCTATGTACCCCATACCTTCTCTCTCTCTCTCTCTCTCTCTCTCTCTCACACACACACACACACACACACACACACACCCCATGCTTTCCTAGCCTCTGTGTAGCTGGGCCGCAGTTTCCTCTTCACTTTTTACACCCTGAGTCCTAAGAGTCTTTCATGTAATTGCACTCCCCTTCCACATCAGTGTAGCATTTTAAAAGATTGATTAGTGTAATATTCTACCCAACCAAGCTTTGCCCATTCTCTACCCTTATTATGCCTTATAAAAAGCACATTACTCGTAGTGTATTACCTATTGTGCTTAGAGGCATTCTGGTTTTTTAAAAAACAAGTATCTGAACTGTTATCAGGAATGTAACCTATATTATAGTTTTTCTTTGAAGAAAGTTAGCTTCAAATATAGTCTTTTGACTCAAAGGAAACATTTTCTCCACACAAACCAGACCCTCATGCACACCCTTACTTGTGTATGTCCTCCCCCAACCCCCACACACAGAATTTGGGGGGATTTTTTAAAAGAGGAACCTCAGATATATTGCTAAGCAAAAGTTAAGCAGCCAGTCTGAGAGGGTTAAATCAGAGCCGCACTAGCAATTGGCCATTGACTCCAGTAGGAGAGATAGATGACCAGAAGTGAGTCAATACTGAGTTTACCCCAGATTTAGGGGGAAATGTAGGACCAGTGAGCTACAACTGTGGTACCTTTCAATAATTCAAGAAGCTTCTTCAGAGAATAATATTTTTAGATCATCTGACTTTGAGGTTTCTTCCAGAAATAAATCTTGAAGCAGTTTCCTGGGCCCTTGTAGTAGCTGAATTCGTATCTGGAGAAAGAGGACAGAATTATGGAAATATACTTATCTAAAATATGTAATAAAAAAGTATAACAGTTATTTAGTGGTTTGGATTTTTTTTTTCTAAAAGGAAATATGGGTTAAAAAGTAAAAGCTAGTGTCATTCTAAAGGTACTGCTAGACTGACTCACTAAAATAAATAATGACTAACTAAAACAAGCAAATGACACTTTGATCAAGCTCAGTTGGAATCTCTTTAGAAAATACTCTCTCACCTTAGGCATTGGATCTGTTTGTAGAGTCCATTAAAAAGTTACCAGCAGTATATACCCAGTCTATATCACCATAGCAACAGATAGCAGAGTGATGCTCTGTATAGAAGAGGGATAATTCTCATCCAAGTTTAGCATGTGCCTAACCCAGGGGTGGGCAAACTTTTTGACTCAAGGGCCACAATGGGTTCTTAAACTGGACCGGAGGGCCGGAACAAAAGCATGGATGGAGTGTTTGTGTGAACTAATATAAATTCAAAGTAAACATCATTACATAAAAGGGTACGGTCTTTTTTTTTTTTTAGTTTTATTCATTTCAAACGGGCCGGATCGGGCCCGCGGGCCGTAGTTTGCCCACGGCTGGCCTAACCTTCCTGGTTACAGTCTCCTTTCTGGGCTCTTTCCTCTAAATCAGCGGTTCTAAACCTGTGGGTCGCGACCCTTTGGGGGTCAAACGACCCTTTCACAGGGGTCGCCTAAGACCATCGGAAAACACATATATAATTACATATTGTTTTTGTAATTAATCACTATGCTTTAATTATGTTCAATTTGTAACAATGAAATTGGAGGTCACCACAACATGAGGAACTGTAGTAAAGGGTCGCAGCATTAGGAAGGTTGAGAACCACTGCTCTAAATGTTGGAACATTCAAGGCTTCACCCTTTGCCTTCTTCTCTTTCCTGCCTACACTTTCTGGCAGGTGATGTCATTTAACCCCAAATTTTCATAGATCATTTATTCTCCAGCCTGACCTCTCCCCCACGCTCTAAATGCATTATTGTCATCCAGGCATTTGATATCTTTTCATCAAAACATTGTCCAAGAATTATCTCCCTAACTCAAGCCTTCCCCATCTGCCCAGTTATTTGAGCCTCAAACCTAGGCATCAATTTTGGTTTTTTGTTTTCCTTAACTATCTTTATCCAATCTATTAAAGACCACTTTTGGTTTTATCCTCCAAAGATATCCCCAATTTCACTACTTCTCAATGTCTTCATTGCTAAAGCTGTAGTCCAACTCGTCAAACCAGCTTCCTAACTCAACATGCTGCTTCCACTTCTGCCCGTTTATAGATCACCCTCTGTATAACAGCCTTGTGAAAACATGATAAAAGTGTTACTTCCCTACTGAAAACTTTCCTCCAGGGTTGCCTATGACCTATAGAATAAAATCAAAAGTCCTACATGATCTGCAGCTCTTTCTTCCTACACCCTCCAAACTCTCATCTGCCTCCATCCTTCTCCTGGTTCACTGTTCTCTGCCACACCTGCCTTCTTCCTCTGCTTCCAATATCCTTCCAGCTCAGTGTGTACTTCCTGTTCATCCTGTTTGGAAAGTTCCACATTTCTATTTCCTAAGCCCCACAAGTAGGATTTCTACATCTTATCATTCTAGTCCCAACTCATATTTTCATGATTCCTTCTCTTACCACCTCAGCGAAAGCTTCGCATTTAGTGATGACTTACCACATTACACCACCTTGTCCTGTTGTCTTCTTCATAAGGCTGAGCTGACATTATCTCATTAATTTTATGTGTTGTTTATTTTTCCCAACTGGAAGGTCAGAGTTTTAAAGTCAGACCTCTAGTTTATTATAGTATCCCCAGTAGTAGCTTATATAAGGGACCCTATAAACAAGTGTTGGTAACCAGCCTACATCTTAACTTCAACCCCCTGAAATGTAGGCATCAATATTCCCATTATATAAGTGAATAAACTGCTATTTCAAGCATAGATTTTATGTACACACACACACACACACACACACGAAAAGTAAGTGGAGGGCATGGCGGCATGTCATATCTCAGCACATCCTCTTGGCTCTTTTACTTTAGTTTTTATGCTGGGCAGGGACTCTGTGGGATTATCCATATTGTAATTAAGGGTTTGCTTTGGTGGTTTGGTTTAGATGTTGTCTAAAACCAGCAACTGATCTTCACTGAACAAAAAACATTTTCTCCTGTAATACAGCACTGACTTAACAAAATTCCAGAAAGTGTTCTCTTTCATTGTTGGACTGGTTAAATATGTTTTATATTAAAGATGGGAAACCAAGAATTTGATTGATGCTCTTAATCATAGATCCCATCTCATCTCACAGGGGTATATATCTAAAAGATAATTTGGGCTCTGACCCGTTTGGCTCAGTGGAGAGAGCGCCGGCCTGCGGACTGAAGGGTCCCAGGTTCGATTCCAGTCAAGGGCATGTACCTTGGTTGCGGGCACATCCCCAGTAGGGGGTGTGCAGGAGGCAGCTGATCGATGTTTCTCTCTCATCGATGTTTCTAACTCTCTATCCCTCTCCCTTCCTCTCTGTAAAAAATCAATAAAATATATCTTTTAAAAATTAAAAGATAATTTGGTTAGGTACACATTTTTAAAAATTTAAACAAGATTCCAATAATTCACCTTTGTGTGCAAAGTTCTTTCCAGTCCCCACTATCAGAAATGGCAGCTTCAAAGAGTTAAGTTACTTTTTAAAATCTAATTGAAAATACTCTCCTTATATCTATGCATTTGGGTTTTTATTATTCTTATCTGGAACTTTCAGGTACTCATATATATTTTGAAGTTTGGAAGTTAAGAAAGCACCATTCTGCTCTGGCTATTGTGGCTCAGTTGGTTGAGCGTCCTCCCGTACACCAAAAGGTTGCAGGTTCGGTTCCCAGTCAGGGCACATACCTAGGTTGCTGGTTCGTTCCCTGGTCGGGGTGCATACAAGAGGCAATCTATCGATGTTTCTCTTTCTCTCTTACTCTTTCTCAAATCAATAAACATATCCTCAGGTGATCATTTAAAAAAAAAAAAAGCACCATTCTACTAGAGCAATTGCTAACAATTTGCAATCACTAAATTTTAATTAGTTAAAGGCCTGTAGAGAAGGTATCCATCAGTTATCTAAGATAGCATCTTATTCATTATTCCTAAGAAAATTGGAAGAATTAATTGGTCCTTTTATTGCAGTTAAGAAAATAGTGATTTCTTTCTAGTAAATATTTGTTGAATGAACAAGTGCTTTCACAAACATTTGGTAACCCCATAATGGCAGTCATGAGAATAAAATATCACCAGCATGTGAAATATTGTTGAGATTACTATCATTCTGCTCTTCCTCTTCCTTGTCATCTCTCTCAAAGAGCAAAATTCTCCTAAAAGATTGACTACAGTGGAAAATCAAACAAGGAGTGTTTGACCTGATTTTGGACTCATGTATCATAGCCTTGTTGCCTGTGACACTTGAAGTCTTAGGAAGTAAAAGAGAATTCCTTGAATATTAGAAATAATCAAGAATAAATCTAACCTCTAAAAACTCTGGCTTCTACCATACATTGGTAAGCTTAATTTGGATGTCTGGAAAATAGACTAAACCCAACAAATTTTGAAAAAATGAGCTACCACCTAATAAAAGGTTAATGAAGTTAGTTAGGTAAACATGATGCTCTGTTTCTCCCAGGGTGGTCAGTGAATCACCTACATGAGCACAGCCCGGGGTGCTCATTTTACAGAGCCCTGCCCTAAGCCATTCATCAGTCCCAAAAGTAAACTCAGGAGGGAGTTTCTGAGAAGTTCATATGACATGACTGGGAAATGGAAAATATCTCCCTTGCATTCTAAGATGACTCTAACCTGTGGAATATTTGCTTGCCTGTGCATCCGTAACCTTAGCCATTCAGAAGGTTCTATCCTATAGAGTGAGTAAAGTCACTCTATAGGATAGAAGTGAAGGTGAAGTCAGGTGTGGCATTTTAACTAAAGTCGCCCACACTATGACACTTGTTTAAAAGTTTTAATTTTTAAGTTTTTTTTTTTATTGGAAAATGTTAACTCATCAATGAAGAGAAGACACTTAGGACTATGAGAATTCTAACTAGAAATTCTTAGGCCATACAGAAATCTATTCTTTAAAAAAAAGTGTTCATAATTTAACCTTTGAAAGATGCTTTTTGTTTCATTTTACTTATGTTTTCATAGTTCTCTGTGATCTTAAATTAGTAAGCCATTACTAGACTTGCAAGTGTAACTAGTCAGAATTCCTAAGCCTGTTTTATAGATGAGGAACCCAACCCATATGAATCTTAAGTGGATGATAGGCATAGATTTTTTTCATTGACACCAGTGTGGCCAAACATAGTATTCAGGTACTCCCCTTGGGGCTTGTGTACTAGAAGCTTTGATTGCTCAGAATTCTTTCAGTTGTGGTTCTAAGCCTTTAACAAATATAAATAGTAGCTTTGTTGATTTTTGTATGTACCATTGCTTTCTGTTGTCCCTGACCATACTTGTTCATTTTTCCTTTCTTGGGCAAAACCAAAGAAATATTTATCATTTTATTCTGGTATAGTCACACCACTTTTAGATGGGACAGCTAAAATAGAACATAACAGGGAACGGGACCATGGGGCATAGGAACATTTCATCATGAATTAAGTTGAGGAACTTCAACATTAAAGGTTGATTAAGTGTACATTCAGCAAGCAGATATTGATTTATCTGGAAACAGTGATCCTCGGTTGAAGATGTTCGGATGATAGGGTTAGCATGGAATGAACACTTGATTGCTCCCTGTTGGCATTTTAATTTCACTAATGTATCATATTTTAATGTTCAAATCTGGAATTGAGAAATTCATCATCACCCATTGAGACTAGAGCGGTTCTCAACCTATGGGTCGCGACCCCTTTGGAGGTCTAACGACCCTTTCACAGGGGTCGCCTAAATACATCCTGCATATCAGATATTTACATTATGATTCATAACAGTAGCAAAATTGCAGTTATGAAGTAGCAACGAAAATAATTTTATGGTTGGGGGTCACCACAACATGAGGAATTGCATTAGGAAGGTTGAGAACCACTGGTCACTAGAAGGTTTAAAAGCTGTAGGTGAGGGCACTACTTTCCTCTGCTATCTCCTTCTATGAAAATAGATTCCGGGTCAGAGGGATGGGATACAAAAAGAAGGAAGAAATAGGTTTGTGGTAACAAGAGAATTGGTTGAATGGGTCCCAGGAAAAAAATAAGAGTTTTATGAATCTGCAATAAACCCCCAAAAGTAGCTTTTGTAAATGCACACAATGTTGAGTGTAGGTATCAGAAACATTATGATTATTATTCTAATCATAGCCATCTATAATAATAAAAGCATAATATGCTAATTAGACTAGTTGTCTTTCTAGAGGAAGCCATGGCAGCAGGGGCTGAGGCAGTGGGCGGGGGCCGAGCCCCTTGCAAAATTTTTGTGCATCGGGCCTATAGTTTAATATAATCTTCAAGTTCTTTAATATTTAAACCAGATATTAAATATGGGCTGATTTATGGTATATCTCCAGTGCAAAACTATATGAATGCAAATAAATGACATACAAGGTCAAAACTATTGGTCACGTCTTATCTTTGACATCACCTCTTCTAAATGTTGCTACTATACTTACATCCCTTGATATGCATCTCATCACTGCTGTAAGATCTTGATAAAAACACTTAGGAACAGGGAAGAAAGTAAAATATAAATTGCATTAGAATGAATTAGGAAAAGAGCTGAATTTTGGTATCCTCCCCAGCAGAGAGATTTATGAAAGCATCACTCACCAAGAGAAAGGACTTCTTTCCTTTTCTGTTTCAACTTCACCATCACTTTCACCACCACAGTTTCACAGGACTTCTTACTTTATTTATCACCAAGTTCCATAATTAACATATGGTTCATGTTATTGATTTCTCAGGTTTCAAAGTAAAATAAATTGAGCTTTCTTCCACATTTAGAATATACACTTTTTTTAAGGAGCTCTAAACAAAGACACGCATTATTTGTAAGTTAGAGAGCAGCTGCCAGAAAACAGAAAATTAGGAATGGAGTCATGGGTGAAATAATGGAGATACTGTTCAGAGGTAACCCTTTGTACAGCAGGAAATTTTCCTTAGAAAAGAGACAGCTGAGTTTGCTTGTAAATTTTGCTAGAAACAGGCCTGATTTAGTAACATTTAGTGCTGGTTAGGAGGCTGAAGACAGCACTTTTCAGCTTTGGATACCAAGCAAGTGCTCTCTTGTATGGTCTAAACACTTTACAGTTTCAGAAAGTATGTGTGTATGAGTAGGGCTGCTACTAACTTTTAACGACTAGAATAATATATAAACAAATATTAGATGTGGGATTAGACATGAATTTTCTAAGCAAAAAAAATTATAGATATTATCATAAAAGAAATAATTCATAAATTATACTATAAAATTTTAAACTTAAAATATTTAAATAGAACTAAAAGGCAAATATTTGCAAAAATTATGCCAGAAGTTTGATAGCCTTAACATATAAAAAGCTCTTACAAACTAATAAGGAAAAAAAATTAACCAGTTTTAGATATGGGTAAGGAACATAAACAGACAAATTCACAAAGAAATACATGTATACCCAACGGCTGATAGACAGATGAGGCAAATGTTCAACCTCACCAATAGAGAATTGTACATTAAAAAATCAGAATGTACCATGATAGGAGAGGATAAATAAATTATAAAAATTCATTTGACAGAATGATTTTTCAAAAGACTCAGTTTTGAAGAATAATTGCCAAAAGAATGAGATCCAAACTGTATATGTACCATGATCCCAATTTTGAAATACATTTTACATACATGCATAGAAAACTAAAAGGACATACACTAAAATACTAACTGTATTATCTCTGTTTATATTTATGGTTTAAAATGAGCGTGTACTATGACTACTTTAAGCCATATGAATTGCCAGTAATCGACTGCTTTTGCCCTACAAAAATGGCATTTTCATAAGACTAATAGTTTTATAATCTGACAAGGGTGTTTTAACATTTGTTTTTATGGAGACTGCATTCTATTACATGGAAGTTAAAGTTCTTACATCTTACATATCTATTTTCTGCATAGCCCAACATAAGAATGAGCAACATAATACCATTTTCTTTGCTGCTAGGCAACACATTAGAACATATTTTGTAAAGTAATGTAAATACATTTAAAATATATAGTATATTTTTATTGATGCTGATATTAATAAAATGGCAAACATTGAAAGACTAGGGAAAAAATAATGTGGTTAAGACTGACTGATACCATTGTTTTTATCTGAAATAAAGATTATCTGTAATCTTATTGGCATTTGACCATTTAGTATAACTAGGCTGTGGAGAAATTTCATTAGATTATAAATAGAAGCAATTGCTGGTGAGTAGTGAACTTTTAAATTAATGTCTGCATATGGAAAAAGTTACGAGCCTATTTTTACTATAGTGGCAGCCACGTGGTGTGGGTTTCTTTAATAATCTTTCGCTTTTCAATATTTTTTACTTGAAATCAACTTTCAGTTCTCTTGTTAAGAATGAGCTCATAACAATCACATAATATAGGTAAGCAAAGGCTTTTTAGAACATACGCATTATTCTGAGTCTAAAAAGGAACCTTTCTTTTCAAACCTGTATTGGCCTACATAGGCAGATTGCCCACAAATAGATAAGATATTGTGAATGCCGAATTAGTTTAATGGAGTGTCAAATGTCTTACCAGTGTTTCCTGAAGTAATAAAATATTTGAGACTCGAAATGCTAACAGTGATCTTCCCAACATACATTCACCTCACAATAACACAAATAACTCCACCATCCACCCAAAGACAGCCTACATTTCTTCTAAATTAAAGGGGGGGGGGGGGGGGCGGTTCATGCCAAACAAAGGGAATTTGTATGTTTATTATTTTTCAAGCTTTTTCTCCTGTCTTCCTTTAAAGTCTGTTGTCCCTTCCCATTGAGGCCCTTTGAACGTATGGAGGCGAAAACAGTGTGGATGACAGTAAATGAAAACTGTTGTGGATACGCTGTTTACAAAAAGTTAAGTGCCCGCAGCTTTGGTAGTCCCCGAGTTGGATTTAGAAAATAGGCGTCACCACACACATTCAGAGTAGCTTTTATCCCAGACTGAACCATCTGCGCACCGGGTAGAGCTGCTGAGTTCCCGCCTAGCCCTGTGAGCCCTAAGCTGTCAAAGGTGGAGGCAGCACTGGGTGGGAGAGAGTCCCATCTCACTCAGCAAGAAACCACTGAGCTTTCTTTCCTCCAGTCAGAAGAACAAAGTCCCAGCCTCTGGTGATTGATGAGCATGTTGCCGGGGGGAAATGGACTGGAAAATCATCGACTTGTCTTTTACTTGCCACAGGAAAGCCATAACAGAGATCTCTATTCTTCTTGTTCTGATAAGAGGCCTACGGAAGCATCAGGGAGGGCTGGGAAGCCTGTAAATGTGTTAAATCCAGCTGCTTGCTGGATTGCCTTTTAAAATACGACTCATAGTTCCCTAACTCTGCCATCAAACATGTGTGCTGTTGGATAGCCTTTGACAAGCCATGCAGCTTTTGACCGTGACCATGTGGCATGCAAGCTGAGAAAGGCTATTTTAATAAGGACAGGTATCCCCTATGTTACCTAAAAACATGCATTTCTAAAATGTATCTATGAAATGAAATTCCATGTGTAGAATTCTTGTACTCCTACCGGCATTGTTAAATGGGATATTTATAGTCTGGAAAACTTGGGACCTCAGAAGTGTGAGCTGGAACTAAATTCATAAATGCAAAAATTTTAACTAATGAGATATGACGTAAGAAGCACCCCCACAGCACACCTCTTGCTGGGGCAGCTGTAGGCATCACTCTTCCAGCTCGGGATTGCACATGCACATGTCTGTGGTAATATGTGAAGCATCAATTTTGAGAGATGCCAGTTCACACCATCTAGTTGTCACGTAAGTGGGAATATCTGTGAAGTTGAATAGGATTCCTATTTATTAATGTTTCTACATTGGTCTTGGCAAAAAGGACCTATTACTTACATTGTATGTTCTTAGCACCCTATATAGATTTAGAGTATTTAAATTTTCATTAAAATATTGCTTTGTGATCCAAAAGCAGGAATCCTCAAAGACTCTGTTGGCACTGAACATTATAAAAAGGCTCAAGTCACATTATATACTAGTATATTTGGGAAATGTGTTTAAGAAATTAGCGTTTCCACTTCCATGATTTCTTGTTTTGTGTCTTTTCCAGGCCTACATTCCAGTTCTGAGTTAGGAACATTTTTAAATCTTTCCTAAAGTCAGTAGGTCTCTCACAGATTGTATTTACAGAAATAACCGCCCATCCACTAAAGTTATTTCCAGAGCCTTTATCTGGTGGAAGTGGTCATGCATACCATTTTATTCTCTCTCTGGTCTTGTGCTTCTTGCCAGAGCAAATTGGAGAATTTTGTTAATTCCATTTGTTGGTGGAAAGATAGACTGCCTGTCCCTGTAACTAACTCTTTGTGGCCAAAGAATGGCCATTCTGAGGCCACCACTCTAATGTTGGCTTTGAAAGCCCTCTTGGAAGCAGAAACACAAGTCCTTTTTCTCCCCGGGGCCAACCTGGTAACGCTGTAGGTTATTGCATTCTCTCCCTCTATTATTCCCCCCCAAAAACGAAAGACTTTCTAACTTAGACCAAAACTTTCACATGGTTCATTAGCTGAATTCCCTGGTTGCTGTATATCTTGTTTTCTTAGAAACCAGGTACATTTTCACATCAACGAGTACTAGTACTTTAAAACTTTGGAGGGAAGAAAAAGTGAATTGAATAGATTCTTGGTTTTATGAGACTATCCACTACTTCAGCGCCACCAAAGTTTTACTCCATGCCATGAACAGACAAAATTGAGGAGCCTCTTTGTTGTGTCTTTGTAAAAGGGCCTTAGAGCTTCACAGAATTTTTATAAAACGCTCAACAGTGTGATTTTCCATCACAACTTTCCTTTTTTTTCTCCTTAAATATGACTTTTGAGTGGTTCACAAGATGGTGCACAAGATTGTGGTTCGGTGATCCTCTGCTGTGCCTTTTTTTTTTTTTAATTGTCTTCATCATTTGTTCATCGGAGCTGAAATCAGCAAGGCCTAATCCATTGCAGAGCTACCATGTTTACCGACCCCTGGCAGAGTTTGATCCCTGATTATATCAAGAAGAGAAAGTGGATCTTGCCCAAATTGGGACAGATTCCCCAATCTTGCAAAACGTTGCAGGCAATTAATGGGCTTGAACTCGAGATTCATTTGTGTGTGTGCTTGTATGTAGGAGAAAGAGTGAAAGAGATAGACCGCGCATAGAATTTTTAAACTGGGCACCACTGTGGTAGTTAGCTAGAGGCAAGAGATCCCCTGTTGGCTCCTAGGCCTTCCTGGAAGCTGCCTGCTAGGAAACTTCTTGGAGATGAATCTCAAGTGGCTTCCTTCTGCCTGAGGGATGGTGCTATCCTAACTCACACCTTAGAAGGCCTTGGAAGAGGAATACTCCTTCTATCTGAAGTACTTTGGAGATTGGAGTCCTGCAGTTTGCCACTCAGGAAAATAAACCAGCATATTAACTCCCAGCAAATGCTACCTCCTTGGTTTGACGCGGTTTGTAAAGCCTTTTCTTCCTGGTTTGTGCGCCCCGCATTGTCTGGGATCCTCTCATCACTGACCAGCTGGCTTGTTGGTGAATAGAGCCGTGGGCCCCTCGCCATGTTTCATGTGAGGTCTTGGCTGGGTGGCAAGCAGGCAGCCTGTAGCCAGTGTCAGCAATTCAGGAGGAATTGGCACAGCGTGTCCCCATTAATTTCTGCTTGTCACATACTGTCATGCAAGTTACACCAGAGAGGAAATGACCGTTAAAAAAAAAAAGGTACCCTTGTGGCAGTGGGTCCCCTCCAGACGTTCCCCGAGGTTAAACAAGTGGATACAATTAGCTCTACACACAGACAGCTGCGGGGAAGGGAAAGCCTAGAAGTGGGCCCCACAGCAATGTGTCTTTCCTGTTCGCAAGGAGTGTCAGCTATCAACATCTGCCATATTTTAACCCTTCAAAGGGCCCAGTAAATTAAGGGGAGCTATTATCCCACGCTCTGCTGATCATTATCAATCATAATGCCTTGGGAAATGACCACAGCGCTGCTGCCCCGGTGGCGGGTTTTTGTACTTTGGGGAGCGTGGTTTTTTTGTGTGTGTGTTTTTTCCTGTCTTTGCTGGGAGCAGACAAGGGTGGTGGGGGCAATGAGGGTGAGGGAAAATGGGCTCTTTAATCGTTGGTAATTTACTGCCATGAGGAGGGGAACTAGAGAGGCAATAAACTCCTCTTCAGTTCAAACTGAAGTCATTAAAATTGGTGGGCTCCAGACGGCTTCCATTTCCAGAGAGATCGATCTTGCTGACGGACTTTTGTCGAGCCGGCTTCTCCAAGAGCTGGGGTGGTTTGTAGAGCACAAACAAGAGCTTCGGGAAATGAGAACCAGTTCTAGAGGAGGAGGGCCATCCAAGATGAGCAAATAAACTCAAAATAAGTTAGAGGCTTCCAAACACTGTTTTATTCTTTAAAGACTGAAATGGTTAAGCTGTTGTTATCCAAGTAGCATCTTCACCAACCTTGGTAAGCACGTACTTTGTTTTGGGGTAGATTTGTCTCGTGAAAATCTGATGGCCAGCATGGAGGGGACAAATGAAGGAGACAGTCCCAAGTGAACTTACATTTATTGAAACTTACTTGTCTGAATGAATCCTGAAAACTCTGTAGAGCAAAACAGAGAATGGTCTATTACAGTGTTTTAACCCCAATGGCTGTGGGGTTCCCATTTGTGAACTTGAAACTCTCTTTTCTGAAAAGACGCCATCTTGCTTGGGGCATGAGTGTCTCTATCAGACAGGTTTTCTGAAAATGACCAGTAATGATGACTGTATGAGACATGAGCTAATGTTCATCTGTATGATTGCACCAAGAACAAAACATTGGAAGGAAGTCACTTGGATTTCACTGTGTTCTTAATGTTACTAAGGAAAATTCTGGCGCCATTTAAAATAAAGTGAGGGCTAAGACCAACCGTTAGGATAATTGAGTAGAAATAACACTAGGTCATATTATCTAGATTGCATCTCTTCCTCTGTGGAAGAAAGAGGTGACATGATCACTGAGGAGAGCTTGGAGAGAGAGTCAGTGATGGATGTGGGGAAGGGAAAGCCTAGAAGTGGGCCCCACAGCCATGTGTTGCAGTTCTCTAATGGCTTTATCTAGTCTGAGACCATCATTTTATAGATTAGGAATCAGAAGCTCAGGGGGGTTCCATGTAAGATCTCACAGTGAAGCAGGGGCAGAACTCAGTCTTTCCTTCCCAGGTGAGCTGTTTATATTATTCCATGGGCTTAGTACAGCAGCAACAAAGGCATCCCCCTGCCCTGTTAACACAAGAGAGTAGAAAGGAACGCCAGTCTAGGGTAGAGGCGACTTTCTTCAGTAAGGGACATAGTCAACTTCCACCTGATGTTAGGCTATAAATTGTATGCACCAGTTTTAGTTGGCCCTATAAGAGCAAGAAATGCCAATTTTAAAAAAATTGTCTTCTTGTCCAATTTTAAGTATATCTAGTAATACATAAAAGTATTTCTTAATTTTAATGTCAAAATAATATATAGTTTAGAGAAATTTACCTCTTTAGGTATTTATAATCTTTTAAATACAGGGTGTCCCCCAAAAATATATACACATTTTGAATAATTAATTCCAGTGGGTTAAATCTGAAAAGAAAGAATCATCAATTGAGCTATTAGAAAGTGTGTATATATTTTGGGGGGATACCCCATATTGGATCACAAAGAAGAAGCAGTAAAATATACATAAATGGGAGTTCACAAAAATACGTACTCAATCCCTAACTGTGGGTTGACTCTATATGAGTTTTTCTATTACTCATGTTACAGAGCTCTGATTTTAGGGGATAATTGGTCATTGACTTCTGTTTGAGCTTGGGCACATATGGAAGCATATAATTTAATAAGTTAAATGTCAGTTTGATGTTCAGAAGTGGATTTATTCATCAGAAAATAGATTCTTATTTCAATAAAAATGAAAACATATAGAAACTAAATTATACTTCTTCATGTTTAAATTATACTTCTCCACTGTTTTCTCAGAATTGTTTCTTAGGCCTGATTTCAGAATCTGTCATACAGCATCAGGTTTCCATTGAAGCACATACCTGAACATTGTGTGGGCTCCAGAGGAATACCAGATGATGGGAAACAGGATAGCAGAGAAAATACCAATTTAGTGAACAATGATGAGCCAATTAGACAAAAAAACATTGGCTTGAACTTCACGGGACGGCACCGAATCATTACTAACTCCTGTGGTATTCAGAATCATAACATCAATCGTGATGAACTGCTTTGGGAGTCATGTGTCCATAATATGTAATTCCATAAAAATTCTCTTGGTTTTGGCATCAATAGTAACTATATTTTATAAAATGGCATATTTCATTGGAAACACTTGCGTTTAAACATGTCAACTAAGAGCTTGAAAATATGTCCTAGCATTCATTAAAATTATAATTGCTGAGTTCTCGTGGGAAAAAAGTAGTTTCTCATTTTAAGTCCTGAAGTTTCAATAGGATTTGGTATAGCATTTCATTTCACTTCTAGTTCTAATGACTCACTGCATTCTTTTCCCCAGAACTTATCCCCTGTTTACCCTCAGAGTTCTCTCTCATGTAGACACAAGCCTAGTGAATCAATAGGCATGACTATTTTCATGAACAGTTGAATAGTTCAACTTCTGTAACGTCACTGGAAAACCTTGTCTAGTCCGAATGTTTAAGAAAAATGAACATTCCCTATACATTTGTATCTGGATTAGATTTGGCTTTAATCTTTTTTAAGATTAAATTCTGGGGGAAACTTTTTAAAGTTGACCTGGGACATTCTCCTGCAGTTGGGAAGTAGCCCTGTCCTCATTTTGCAGATGGAGGCAGCTAGCATAACCAGCTTAATTAATGACTTGCCCAAGTTCACACAAGTAGAAAGCCAGGAGCTAGATTTGTGACTCTTGCACAATTCATTAGACTGTTTTCATCTCAGTCACCATAGTAGGATTAAATATAATTTCTTTACCTTTGTCAGTACTATTTAATGGTAAGTCCTATTTACATAAATGCTTTCGTATTTCCGTGCCCTCTGGGCCATTAAGGCAATTTATTTTTATAATTTTAATTATTATAAGCCTCTCAGTGTAAAATAAATTCAGAAACAAAATGAAGACATCTGTTTAATTTTATGATGATTAAGTGTCAGCGATAGGATTCAGAAAGAAAAGCTTTTCACTAGATATTGGCTATTTGTTGCATACATTGTGTTTTGTTTAAACACCTCTAAAATTATATTCAGAGTTTAGGAGAATATACCCTTATTTCTGCAGGTTTACTTTTAAACCATTAAGGAATACATAGTGTGTTTTCAAAGATACAGCCTCTTTCTTTAGCATAGCAGTCCTATAAAAAGTTGGCAGACTTGCCTGTGTGATCACTAGTTTTCTATTTCCTCACAGATCTGTGAATTGTCACCTGTTTATGCCTGCTGTTGCCATCTTGTCATTGAGAAAAGAGCCCACACTAGGATAATCTGTAGTTAAATTCTCTTCTCTCTGGTGAAAAGATCCTGCCCTTTTTGCTTTTTAAATTTTTGGAGAATGACACTTGAACTTCAATGCAATTGTGAATTGAAGTCTAACTTAGTTCAAGACAAGCATCCCTTTCTCCTTAAAATATCAGTACTTATCTGGCAGCCAAAATAAGAGATTTATCACCACCTTAAAACTTCTTAGCAGTTTTTCTTGTGTGACTTAGTATTTTATGCTTGTATTTGAGAACAATGAAGATTGTGAGAGAGCACTGAAAATAGAATTTTAGCATTTTGAAGGAATTATTGTATTACATTTTCCTCTAAGCAGTTTAGAAACCACTTCTGGGATTTCTTTCTTTATTTAGTGCTTTATAGATATTAGAATCTGTGTCTATTTCCTTTGTGAAACAAAAAAAATAGGGAGACTTCCCAGGCTATAATTGTCAAATATGACATCTCTGTAGAAAATATACCTTATAGTTGTTTAGCTGGTAATCCACACTCTGCCTCCAAACCTGGGGATAGTTTTAATAAGCCATTATAAACTCTATCATTAAATATCATTAAATCCTTTTTTAAAACCTCAGTTATGCCAGGTACATTTTTATATTGTGAGAGCTGCATTAAAGCAAAGCAAGCAGGGCTTGTAAAAACATATTACAATACACTTGAAATTCACATTGCAAATGTAACAGGACAGATTTTCAAAGCCAGTGCTCCAGTTTTTCCATCCGGTCCCAAAAGATGACTAGGATGTTGAAAAAGGCTCACCTTCCACAGTGTGACCTAAGTCCACTTCTTTGTTTTACTTTTCTTTAGAAATGGCTTCTTGCAGTAAGATTTTATTATTGAGACTCAGTATTATTATTCCTCCTCCATATACATATATCCCATTTCCATTTTACTCTTGTCATTTCCGAAATATGTTTATATGGTGCCAACTCAACTTGAAATCTTGAGAAGTTGACAAGGTTTCTATAGTAGTACCTACAAATTAAAAGTGTAAATAAAGGATCATTTTTAACCTATGCAGTAGGGCATTTTTAAAAGCTTGAAGGCATCACTTATATACAAACCACTGAAGTTATAAAATCTTAAAAACTGAAAAATATCTTGGAATCCATATAGTCCAGCCTTACCACGTTACATTTAAGAAAGTGAATCACAAAGAAATCAGGTGAGTTGCCCAAAATCATGAAGTTAGGACTCGTGCTAGAACTGTAACTAGGTCCTAGTATTCCAGTCCAATAGACTTTCCAAAAGTCATCTAAATGTGGCTTTGTCCTCATTTAGATAGAATGAGTTCCTATACTATAGACTTATATTTAAAACATTTTGTTATTGGTTTGAATGAGTTATTTGCACATTCCTCTAAAAAATAATGTTAGTTTGAACTTTACCCTCATTTTTACTGACCTAACCCAGAATCCATATTGCTTTCTTTGCTATAACTTTCATTCTTAACATTTCATTCTCTTCAGTTAGAGCCTGATTCCAAGTGTGTTTCTTCTTCTCCATGAAGCGTTGAGTTATAATGATTTCTATCTTCCTATTCATTCCGTAATGCGTATGCACTATCAAAGTTCTTATTCCCCTTCTATTTCCCCGGTAGCTCCTGGCGCAGTTACTTGCATATTTGTCAAATAGGGATGTATGCAGAATAAATACAGGGCTTTTGTTCAACTCAATAAACATTACCTTGTATCTTTAAAATCGAAGCAGAGTGCTATTGCAGGACTAGGGATCGCTAAAATAAATAACTTTTGTTTTGCAGTTTTGAATGCCTTCAAACACTTAGAGAACGCATAGGGCAAGTGCTGCAAAGCTGTCAGACATTCCCTGTGAGCGACGGGAAGGAGGCACAGTAGAGGCTTAGGATAAAAAATGCACAAGTGATTAAAGAAGTAAAAATTTTAGCACACCCACGCTGAAGAATTTGAGGTTTGGTTTTGGACGCCGGCATACTAGTATATTTTATTTTCTCGGTTGACGTTAAGTTACAAAATCACCTTGCACACTTTGCATTAACATTCATGAATTCCACGGGTGAGGGTGGGGAAGTGGGGGAGGAGAATATGAGTAGTTACACATTTGCCTTCTGTGGAGCCTCAGGAAGCAACACTTCGACTAGATCTGGGGAAGCACTAGTACTACTTAAAGGTCTTTGGATCTACTTAACTTCATTTTATTTATTTGATGTGAAGAAAGAAAGTTCATGGCAACTAGACACCTGGTTATTAGCCATGTGACCCTGAGCAAGTCACTGAATTTACCTGAGCCTCAGTTTCCTTAGCTGTAAAACAAGGATTAAAATGTGCAAATCAAATGAATTAAAATGTATAAAGTATTTTATAAACAGTCGGCATCCGGATGATAGAAAGGATGATGATTGTTCTCCTGTGTACTTTCTAGTTACTCTCATGCACTTTTCAAATATGCAGACCCAGACTGGTCACAGTAGTATGCCAGAGTCTGACAGGTGATGACAGTGGCTTATCCAAATGGTCTACAGTGATACCAAGTAGGTAATGCGTGGGGAGGCCTTCATGACCCACCAAAGTCACTTGATCTAGTTGATATTCTCAAAGGCCTTTCTTCTTTCTGGTTTGGGCCTTCATTGACTATAAAATGCCTATTTGCATTTCCTTTCGTCTCTTTTTTTGTAATGAATTACCTCCTGAATTACTGTAAAAAATCTTGAGATTCTTAGAGAAGTCAAATCGTATAACTTTTTACCTTTGAAATTTTTTTAAGTATAGAACACACAATATGCCATCATAAGTTTAGGTAATTGATTTTAAGAATTTTCCATTGTGTACTGGAGCACCTAAAAAGTGAAAGCGTTGAGAATAATATATTTAACATCTGTGCATTTTCCCTTGATTTTTTTTAGTCATATTTTCCTGGTGGCAGCTGATCAAATTGAAATGCTAAGTTTTAAAATATCCTAATATTAGATGTACTTCAATGCATCCACTTGTATTGGCATGCTTGAAATGGAAACAAGAAAGGCTACCTAGCAAAGAAATACATTCTACTTTTGTATCTAATTTATCCTGTAATTCCTTGTGCAGCACAATGATCAAGCCACTGTGCTAAATAAATTGAACATATTATGTGAACATAGTTTCTATATATTTTAAAATCTGGAAAGGGAAACTAAAATATAGAGAAATAGCCATCACATAAGGCAGAACATGACAAATGCCATGTGAGTGGTAAAATGGGAGTGTTACAAAAATTCAGAGGAGGGAAAAATAAGGACTGGCTTTATGGAGAAAGTGGCAGTTGTTGTAGTACCTTGAAGATGTTACTCTGAGACATGAGTGACACAAACCAGATTTGGAAGTGTTGCTTAAGAGTTGTCAGTTTCTACCTCGGGGAAAGACAGCCTACCTAGCAATGAAACACATTCTACTTTTGTATCTAATTTGTCCTGTAAGTCCTTGTGTAGCGTAATGTTCAAGCCACTGAGCTAAACAACTTGGGCGCATTAGAGGGATGAGGACAGGAAGTTAGTTAAACAGGAGAGAAACGAACTTGATCATGTAAGTACTGGGAATATTGACAGTTTTGGGGTGGGTGGCTGACATGATCCTTGTAGTGTTTTAAGACATTAATCTGTGAGAAGAGTTTACAACAGGAGATCAGTCAGAGGTCCTCCAGTGGTTTGGGAATGAGCTAATTGGGTTGCTCAGCTAGAAGGGTAGCAGGGGTGTTAAACAGAAAGAAATGGGAAATTGTGAAGCAAAGCTTGGCGGCACTTGATTACTCGTCATCCCGAGTAAGGAAGAAGCAGAGATAGATAAGTAGAGAGTAATTGTTTGTTTGGAAAAGAAGGTGATTATTTACTTGAGCCTTGTTGAATTTGTCCTAGAAAGGGAGATTATAACTCAGCACATTGCAAGAACTTGTGGCTGCAACAGCTGAGTCCCAGGTAACCTTTGAGGATTTGTGGCATCTAGAAGTTCCAAAATATTGGAAATGGAAACTGGTTCCTTTTTTTAAGATAGGAAAAAAAGATGGACTCTACGAAATACATTCCAGCAATATTGATACTGGATGAGTTGTGAGTATATAGAAAAATAACTGGTTAATAAATACAAAAGCTACCCAAACTTCCGTGTAATCAGAGAAATAAAAATTAAAAAACAACAGTGAATCATTTCTCCCATCAAATTGGGGCAAGCAAAAAAAAAAAAGTTTGATAATGTCAGGTATTAGTGAGACTGTTAAGAAATAGAGTCTCATGTACTGCTGATGAGAATATAAATTGGAACAGCATTTTGGAGGCAATCTGATAGTATCTATTAAAACTAAAACTGCATATATTCAGGAACCAAGCATTTTTACCTCAGAGGGACCCTGGTACTAGTGCAAAAAGAGGTATGAATGAGAGAGTTTGCTGTAACATTAGTTATAAAGGTGGGGTGGGAATAACCTAAGAGCTCATCAGTGGGGTATAGCTGAATAGGCTGTGATATGGAATTCTATGTGACAATTAATTAAAAAGAATGATGTAGATAAGCAGAGTGTTGAGTGAGGAAGAGAGAAAAGGGGCAATTTTAGAACTGTGAGGGCAGCGTGGTTCCATTTATCTGAAGCACAAGGACATATAATTCACAGACCAAGCCTGGAAGTTTTATACAACAAAGTAATTTAAGTGGCTACCTCTTTGGAAGACACCCTAAGGTTAGATTAGGTGGCAAGTTTTCCAGATTTAGCAAATTAAAATATAGGATGTTTAGTTAAATTTCCATTTCAAATAAGCAACAAGTTTAGTATGTTTCATACAGTATTTGGGGCATGCAAATGCTAAAATATTACTCATTGTTTATCTGAAATTCAAGTTTAACTGAACACCCTCTATTTTATCTGGCAGTACTAGTAGGTGGTCAAGTAGAACTTCTACTCAATGTTTGTTTGTCTTGCATCTTTTCATAACACAAACATATTCATATATTCTTCGTGTGAAAAAATAAGATTTAAATGTATATAAAGAAAAAATAATCACTAAGAATTAGCCTAGTTTCATAAGAAATTATCCTGCAATCTGGTCTCATTTATGTCAGATAGGATTGCTAAACAACCTTTTGGACATCACTGACTACCAGTGATGTTAAAGAATGTTAAAGAATATTATAGCTGTGCAAGATTTTTATTGAGAAAGATTCTATTAGTACCCCCAACATTTAGCTCAGTGCCCACTTTATTCTTTTGCTATGTCCTGTTCAGTGAATGTTTATTGGATAGCTGGATAAATTGTAGTATGAAGCATTTTCAACCCAAAGTGAAAAAGCAACACGGGTTCCTAGAGATAATGAAGCCACATTTTAAACTTTCTCATGGAAAATGATTTTCAAACAATAATATGCTACCTCAGAACATTACCTAACTTAATCTTTATAACATTCCTGTGAGGATAAATACTGTTTTATTAAAGAGGAAACTGAAGGGGAGATGGGAGATATTTGTAATACTATCAACGATAAAAAATATTTTTTTAAAAAGAGGAAACTGGGTTCAAAGAGAGTAAGTACTATATTTCATCTGTTCTAAGATACCCGCTTTAGAATGCATTTTCCAGTCCCTGTCAGGCTCCAGGCATGATTGCGTTGTTGACTGCACATGAGCTGGAGAACTTGCAGGATTAGTCAATGGCGTGATGAAAATCCTAGAGATGCCAGTGGAGCTCTGTTGCTCAACTCTTGATCATACAGAGGACAATATTGTGTTGGAAAACACAGACATGGAGGACTCTGAGTAGAAAAGTGATGTGAAAGAGAACTGAGTGTGAAGAAATTCTTGGAATACCCTAATCAAATTATTTCACTTCAATTTTAATTTTGATATATATTCAAGTATGGTCCTATATAAAAAAAGGCTAATATGCAAATTGACCCAAAGGCAGAACACTGGTCACTATGACACACACTGACCACCAGGGGGCAGATGCTCAATGCAGGAGCTGCCCCCTGCTGGTCAGTGCGCTCCCATGGGGGAGCGTGGCTCAGCCAGAAGGCCTGAGCCCGGCTCAAGGCTGGCAAGCGCAGTGATGGCGGCAGGAGCCTCTCCCACCTCCAGGGAAGCGCTAAGGATGTCCAACTGCCGGCTTAGGCCCCGAGGACTCCCGGACTGCAAAAGGGTGCAGGCCAGGTTGAGGGACCCCCGAGTGCACGAATGTTGTGCACCAGGCTTCTAGTACATGATAAAAATCCAAACCTGAAGAAGTCTCAAGAGCCCTCTTAATATGTGTAACTTAAAGCTTCTGTGTGACAAGAAAAAGTTGTCATAGATTAATTGGCAATTGATTTTGTTTCTTGGTGGTACATTAAAGTGATAGTAAATCTTAAAATAGATGGTGTTTTAGATGTGGTGAGATATATAAAAATACCCAAAATCACCCAGCAAGAAAGGTACCCTGAGTCACTGCAGTGAACTATAGGGTGAAAGGAACTGGATTGGACAATTTTAATCTTACTCATAATTAACTTTTCACATTTTGTGTTTCAAGAAACTTTGATTCTTTCAAATGCTGGCTGAATGACGATAATATGTACATCCATATAACACAATATTTTCAAAGCACTTACATGCATATTACCTAATATTATACTAGGATATGACACATGTCATCCTCCTATATACCAATGAAGAAACTAATACAGGTGGAAATTGGACAGAGTGATTATACCACTTAGAAGTAAAAAGAAGCAGATCCCAAAGGGAAACTGAGATCTTTCTCTTGATCTATGAAGCCTTTAATGATGAGCCTGCCAGGGCACACCTGAAAAACATGCCTGAACTGGAATACCGTCCCAGATTTGGATGAATATTGAAAAGACAGATTTTTTTCTAATGGAGGTGTAAAAGACATAATAAACAAAGTGCACTAATCTGATGATGTTTTTGGTGATGTAACCACCACCCCGATCAGGAAGCCTTTTCCAAGGCTTCTCCATGCCCCCTCCCAGTCTGATTACCCCTGCCTAGAGGTAATCACTGTACTAGCTTATTTCATACTAGAGGCCCAGTGCACAAAATTCGTGCATGGGTAGGGTCCCTAGCAGCTGCCAGCTGCCAGCTGGGGCCTCCCTACCCTAGCTGCTGGGCAGGGCCTTCCTTTGTTCCGTGCCACCCCCTGGTGGTCAGCGCACATCATATCATAGCAAGCGATCAAGCTCCTGGTCGGTCGAACTCCCGAGGGGACACTTTGCATATTAGGCTTTTATGTTTATAGATAAAAGTATGTACTGTTGTGTGTGTAGTTTCTATTACTTCATCAGTGCTATGGGAGGGTCAGTTGCACCATATCTTTGTCAACACTTGATGTTATCAACTTGAACCATTGTAGTGGTATCTTGTTATACTTTTTTTTTTGTTATACTTTTAATTTTCAAGTTTGTTTTGACTAATAACAGTATGCACCTTTATAAGCTCCTGAGCATTTAGATGTCCTGTTTTGTGAAGTGCCTGTTTATACCTTTCACCATTTTTAAATGTTAGATGGGTGTCTTTTTCTAATTGATTTAGATATTGTGGGCATGTCATTTGTCATATATGTATAGTGTTCAAATCTTAATCCCAGTTTGTAGGAATGTGAATGGGATCCTGCCCCTCTGCATCAAACATGATTTTACCATCACTTGGACCTCTCTTTTATAAAACTAGAGGTCCGGTGCATGAATTCGTGCACGGGTGGGGTCCCTCGGTCTGGCCGGTGATTGGGGCTGATGGGGAGTGGGAGGGGACTGGCCGGCAAGGTGGAGGGGCCGCGGGAGGTTGGCCCACCTTGGGAGGTAGGCTGTGAGAGCGCACTGACCACCAGGGGGCAGCTTCTGCATTGAGCGTCTACCCCCTGGTGATCAGTGCGTATCATAGCAACCGGCCAACCGGACTTTTGGGCATTTGGTTGTTTGGTTGCTTAGGCTTTTATATATATAGATACATAGAAATACCCAGAAGCAAAATGTTTCCCTCATGCCTTTTTAGCCTATTTTGACAACTTGAAATAGGGAATTCTGACATTTTATACTGGTACTTTTTAAGTCTCCAGTAAAATATTTTTAACTACAAATGAAATATATGTGACAGATAGTGAAATCTCATAGCTAGGCTTTTAAATGTTGAAAACTTTCCATTTCTATTGTGCATTTTGTCTATTAAAAATGCATAAAATACAATGCCAGAAGAGAAAAGAAGTTTTATAAACTAAAAGGAAGAAAAACTTTTAGCTATCTTTTAGCTTCATAAATACATAGAGTCTTATGTGTAGGGGGGTATAAATACCACATTCCTCTTAGATGTACTATAAAAGTACATTTTAAAAAAGCAAACTACATTCAAGTATAAGCTGTTAAGGAAACACCAGCACTGGCAAGCCTGGTATCTCTTGGCAAACCAACAAGTATCATGTTTGACAAAGTGAGATGATCCTAAAATCTGTGCTAAGAAGTTGCCTGCTCACAGCCAAATGAAACGTTTCAGAAACCATTTTGAAAGACTGTGTATGCTGATTCCAACAAGCAGCAGGAAAGAAGCAGGGATTGGAAATAGTGAGACAAGATAGTGTCTTGTTTTGATGGGTGCAACTCGGGTTTTTACATTGGTTAGTCTGCCTGCAAACTTAATGCTTTTGACTCTCAGCCTAAAGGAAGTTTGGGATTATCCTGAGAGGTCATTGTTGACTTAGCTTTCATTCTAAAATATTTCAACAGTTAAGCTAAGTATGAGTCTAAAAACAACCCAAAGTTATTTATATCATTGCCCCTTCCCTAAAATGGATTGTTTCATTGTCTTTCAGAACCAACTCTCTAGCTTTTACTTTAAATATTAGAAGTATACAATTTATTGAGTCACTTATTCTTCTGTAGGATCTGTGTCAGGACGTGGAGGTTAAAAACAAAACCTGAATAAGTTGTACTTATAATTTTTAAGCAGCAGTAATTTACTGAGGACATAATACTGTTAATATAATTTAGAAAAGGATGTATCATTTCTTAGAAGATTATGATGCTTTGTTCTTTCTGTTTCTATGAAGTATTTTTTAAATGATCCTTATAGGGTTTTTCTCATTTCACAAACTTTATCAAAGACTTACCGAATTTTATATTTTCCAAAGATTGCTGGCTACTGACTTAAAACTGTGGTTAGCCCTGACCGGTTTGGCTCAGTGGATAGAGCGTCGGCCTGCAGACTCAAGGGTCCCAGGTTCGATTCCAGTCAAGGGCATGTACCTTGGTTGCGGGCACATCCCCAGTGGGGAGTGTGCAGGAGGCAGCTGATCGATGTTTCTCTCTCATCGATGTTTCTGGCTCTCTATCCTCTCCCTTCCTCTCTGTGAAAAATCAATAAAATATATATATATATATATATATATATATATATATATATATATATAAACAACAACTGTGGTTGGTAAAAGGTGTGTGTGTGTGTGTGTGTGTGTGTGT
Source organism: Myotis lucifugus (assembly GCF_000147115.1). Classification (NCBI taxonomy): domain Eukaryota; kingdom Metazoa; phylum Chordata; class Mammalia; order Chiroptera; family Vespertilionidae; genus Myotis; species Myotis lucifugus. Next base: position 2,132,390 of record NW_005871063.1, on the reverse strand, counting down.
GTGTGTGTGTGTTTAATTTTAACTGGCTACTCCAGTGGAACACAAAAAAGTAAAAATCATCCACATGCTACCACTTAAAACACTCAATATTACAAAAGCAGAAATATCTTCTTTTAATATCCTCCTTCCTACCCCCACATCCAGAGGCAACAACCTGTAACTGTAGCTAATCACCTTCCAAACATTTTTATATGTATTTAGACAGGTTTGCCAGATTTAGCAGATAAAATAAAGACATTCTGTTAAATTTGAATTTCAGGTAAACAACAGATACTTTTTTTAGTTTAAATATGTCCCATGTAATATATAGGATACATTTACATTTAAAATTATTTGTTGTTTATTTGAAATTCACATTTAACTGAATGTCCTATATTTTACCTGGCCACCCTAATGCAGACATATCCACCCATAGTATATAAACACGTACACATTTATCAAGCTGTATGTATCCCTCTAAGGCTTAGCCTTTCACTATTGATTATCTCAGTTATATGTTAGAATTACTCGGGTTCTTCCTAATGGTTACCTGATATTACATTGTAGACTCATCATAATTTAACTGTTCCCCTATCGGTAGACATTTTAGGTGTGTGTGTTTTTGTGTGTGTTTTTTTCTGTTTCAGACAAAATAGCATGGATCCTCTTCGTATTGACTTGTAAATTTGTGCTGTTGGTTCTGTAGGATGCATTCCTAGAAGTGGAATTGCCAGGCTATAGCATATTTTTAAAACATTGCTTGTGCATTTCCTTTATACCTATTCACTGGGGCCCAACGCTTGAGCAGCTGAAGCTCCCCGCCAGCGGAAGCTGGTAGGCACCTTGCTTGACCTCACAGAATCTCCCCCTCGTTGTCAGCTCCTTGAGACCAGGCGTGCTTATTTTTCAGCCTAGCACAGCGCCTGCCACAGAGTTGGCCCGTGAGACAAATCCAGAATGAATGAATATGAATTTACTCAGGGGGGCTGTGAGAAATGAAATAATGTATGCGAAGTGCCTGGGGAAAAACAATGTCTGTAAAATGCCTGGGATGCTCCTTTACGTTTCTCACCCCATCCCCACTTCCAGTTTCTTCTTCAGGGTGAAGGGCCTCTAAGCTGGTAAGGGGGAAACATGGTTACAGTAAAGTAGAAGAAGCTCTGTAACAGCACTATTGCTAAGAGTGCTGCGGGATAGAGAAGGGGGGCACCACCCGGCCGGAGTGGCTCAGTGGTTAAGCGTAGACCTATGAACCAGGAGGTCATGGTTGGATTCCCCTTCAGAGCACATGTCTGGGTTGCAGGCTCAAGCCCCAGTGTGGGGCATGCAGGAGGCAGCCAATCAGTGATTCTCTCTTACCATTGATGTTTCTATCTCTCCCTCTCCCTTCCTCTCTGAAATCAATACAAATGTTGTTGTTTTTTTTAAAGAAGGGGAGCACTTCGCTTAGCCTGTGGGTGTGAGAATTGCCCGGGACTTGGCCAAGGTCTACTTAAAGTAAATCTAGAAACACAAATTGGAAAGAGCCTGATAGACAAGTATATATGTTGGGGGTAGAGCAATGGAGGGAACATTCTCGGCATGGGAATAGCATTGCAAAGGAACAAAGCTGTAACACAGCATGTCACCTTCAGAGCATGGACACAGCCGGAAATGAAATCAGACCTACTTAGGTAATCAGACATTTAAGTGCTTTAGGTAGCCAGCTAGGTTCTACCTCTGTCATAGAGAACAGGAGGGGACTTCTGTGTGATTCAGGTTGACATTTTAGGAATATCATTTAGCCAACACTGTGGGAAAAAGCTTACAGATGTTAATCTAAAGACAGGAGCTACCTGTATTGGAGCACTATTACAGTCATCCAGGAAGGGATACTGGCGACTTGACAAGGACTGTGGAGATGAGAGAGAAGGGCTGGTTTGAAAGGTAATTTAGAAACTGATTATGTGGTTGAGAAGAGAGAAGGGATCTAGAATGTCTGTCAGATTTCTGGAGCAATCATTTGTGTGCACGGTGGTACCGTTATACAAGTTAAGAAATTCAGGTTGAGGAACAGATTTGATGGAGGTGAAGAAACTGTGTTGTTTTGGGGATCATATTGAATTTGTAGTTGTTATGGAATGTTCTAGAAAGCATGAGCAGGAAGCATTGAAGTTTGCACGTTTGAAACTCAAGAGAGCTATCCCAGCTGCCATTGTGACTTGGAATGCCTCAGATTATGACTAACTCATAGTTGGAGCCATGAATGAATGAGATGAGGAGGTGAAGACAATTTAGAATTTAAGATATTTATGAGACACTTGATTGGGAACACAAACAAATGGTGAATGTTTGCAGTAACCATTGCGGACAACAGAAAAGGGAGCTTAGCAGGGACCCACAGAAAGTAATACTGAAAGCCCAGATGAAATCAGCGACCATGATTTGTAACCACTCTTTTGTGTGATGGTTTTCCCTCAGCGGTTTTAATTATGGGAGTAGGGATGGGCAGGTAGCTACTAAGATGAGGCCTTAGAACAGCGGTTCTCAACCTGTGGGTCGCGACCCCTTTGGGGGTCGAACGACCCTTCACGGGGGTCGCCTAAGACCATCGGAAAACACATATATAATTACATATTGTTTTTGTGATTAATCACTATGCTTTAATTATGTTCAATTTGTAACAATGAAATTGGGGGTCACCACAACATGAGGAATTGTATTAAAGGGTCGCGGCATTAGGAAGGTTGAGAACCACTGCCTTAGAAGATCCATGTAAGGCGAAATGGAGGATGATTTTATGGTTACCTGGAAAGAGAATGTTCAAAAAAAAACAACTGGGAGTTTTAAGTGAGCCAGGTAAAGATTTGAAGACAAGAGGGACATGTTTGTGACAACAGCCAGTCCAAGGAGTGACCGGATACTCTTAAGACTAAGAGTTTCCTAGCCACAGCGTTGCCCCTGTTTCCCTGGACAATTCATATTGTAATGCCTATTTTAATTACCTTGCTGGATTGTTCCTTGTAAGAGAGTCCTTACCTTCTTCACCTCGTGCTCATTCTTGCCATGGTGAGTAGCTCTTCAGTCCCACTTGGCCTACAGATCCCTTTTCCTCTTGGCCTCCATGCTTTTTCCTGACTAGCTATGACCACCCAGAGCCTCTTCTTCCTGTAGATGGAAGAAGTTATTCGTGAGGAGCATATGGGCCTCCTCCCCCCTAGAGATACATTTGCTGCCTCTCTCCTAACAGGCTGCAGCTTAAAATTTCAGTCCTTGCAACAACACAAAAGCAAAAATGTTGAAGTGCCGCCTCTTCTGAGGCCCCCATAAACAGCTGTGCATGCAGCTGCACCCAGAACAGATAATACGCACAGATGTGTTTATGGGAAGGAGGCACGAATACTCTCTGTGTTGTTTTCGGCTTCTCACCACGGCAAGGATTTCTTCTCTCCTTCAAGGAAGAGGTACGTTGTGGTAAGCAGTGTTTTATGACCTGTAATAAAAACCCTTGTAAAGACCATTTTTTGACCAAATGAAGCTAAGTGTTCTTTTCAGAGTCCCCGCCTGTGCCTCTCCCCCTCTCTGTATTGGAATGCACACAGTTCAGCATTAATGGATCGCATGAGGAAATAATATCGCAAATTCTAGTTCCTATTTGTTAAGCTGGGAAAGCAACCAAACTTATGTAAGAAAGTTCATTAGTAATGTTTTTTCCTACTCAGCAGTAGCTTCTGAATATGTATGTTCATTAAGTAAAAATGTATATTGCATTTTTATAGTGCATGGTTATTATCCCATGAAAGCACCCATGGGACCGTGTGAGGGAACCTCAACAGTTGGAGGCCCCACAGAGAAATCAGTTCAAGAATGGGTAAAAAGTAACTTAAAGCCACCCTAGAAAGTTTAGTTATTTACAGAAAGAGACAATACATTCAGCGAATAATAGCAGATTATTTCTTTTTTTTAAGAATATGTTTGTATTGATTTCAAAGAGGAAGGGAGAGGGAGAGAGAGATAGAAACATCAATGATGAGACAGAATCATCGATCAGCTGCCTCCTGCATGCCCCACACTGGGGATCGAGCCCATAACCCGGGCATGTGCCCCAATCGGGAATCGAACCGTGACTTCCTGGTTCGTATGTCCATGCTCAACTACTGAACCACATCAGCCATGCCAGATGATTTCTAAGGACCTTCTATACTTAGCAATCTGTAGACTTTCAAAATTAAGAACAGGTGACTTCATACTTGATTTAATTAAAGTAATAAATATTTACAGATTATATCCTTTAATAGGCACACAATTGCATTTTTTTAATTTTAATAATGATTGGGAAGATGGGAGGCTGTCCACGTACTAACTGGAGAAAACTAGATAGATCTGAACTTACTGGAGTGTGGCCAGATGCCATTGATAATGGTGGGTCCTCTTCTTATTTAATGGTACCAGTTCCAAACCTGTTACGCAAACTGGGAAGTTAACACATTGTTTTTAGTCCTTATTAGCAGCCTGAAAGAGAATGTTGTCTGACCCATTTATAAGGCTAGATGCTAGGGGAGGGGATGTTATATAACAGGCCCAAAGTTACCCAGTGTGTAACCTAGAGAGGTAGTAGAGCCCTCAAAAGATGTCCCATTAAAGTTGACCCGTGAAAATAAACATTAACATTCTACATTTGTCTCTTGAATTGTCTTTCCCCTTGCTTCCCCTTTCGAACATTTCTAGTTCAGACCCTTACTGTCTTATGTCCAGAGTAGAATAAATGCCTCCTGATAGCACCTCCCGTCCATTCTATATACCCATAATAGCATGGCATTCTTTCACACATTTTCACTAGTTTCCCATTGACTACCAGGTAAGACACTATAAACTGCCTACACCAGCCCAGCAAGAAAGCCCTTTGCAGTGTGGTCCCAGTTAGTAGTGCGCCCTCCAAGGGCTGTTTCTGGTCTCCAATACCTAATCACTTGCTCTCCTCTAAGCCCCTGCTCGTATGGTCGTCCAGGCAGATGCTTCCCCAACCAAATCTAATAGTAGCCCCCCTCCAAACTGGCTTTCTCTTCCATGCTTACTCAGTGCTGTGTTATTTGTGGTCCTTGCCACATACTGACTTGAAGCGTGTACGTGCATATTTATGTCTTCTCTCCCCAGGAAAAAAGGAGCTCCCCGGGTTCCTGTCTTCAGTGCTCGTGTATAACATCGCCGAGTACAATGCCTTACACATAGTAGGGGCTTCATATTTCTTTTGTATGAATGGTAGCACTTCATTATGAGCATGTACTTTACACTATATAAAGTACTTAGAAGCATGGAACAGACTGACAAATTTCAGAGGGAAGGTGGTGGTGGGGGTTAAGGGTGATGAGATTAACCGGGGAACTTATATGCATACTAGTGACCCAGTGCACGGATTCGTGCACATTGCAAGGAAATTAAGTAGAAGGTGGCCAGTGGGGTGGGACTGGTCGAGAAGGGCTGGACATGCCTTGGAGCCAACCTCCCTCAGTCCCTATCGGCTTCTGCAGAGTGAGCGGGGTCCCTCCAGCAGGTGGGGTCCCTCGGTCTGTCCTACGGGGATCGGGCTGAAACCGCCTCTCTGACATCCCCCAAGGGGTCCCAGAGTGTGAGAGGGCACTCTGCAAAGTTGCTGTCGTACAGGGTGTGGAATGCAAATGCAAGTGTGCAGTAAACCAGATTCAGGGCAGACAGTGCCCCAGCAACAACATAACCCATGGCCGAAGGTGGAATCACGTGGCCCCACGAGGAATCAGGCTCCCTCCTCTCTGGTCTCGGGGTGTGTCACCTGAGAACTGCTGCTGCCAAGTCACTGCAGCTCTGCAGCTTCTGCGTTGAGCATCTGCCCCCTGGTGGTCAGTGTGTGTCATAGCAACCGGTCTGCCGGTCGGACAGTAGGAGGGACACTTAGCATATTCGCCTTTTATATATATAGATATGCACAGCCCATGGACACAGACAATAGTGTGGTGAAGGCTTGGGAGGGGCGAGTGCAGGGTGGAGAGGGTTGATGGGGGAAAACAGGGGCCATCTGTAATACTTTAAATAATAAAGATAAATTTTTTAAAGTACTTAAATATTTAATGTTCTACTTAATATATATTATTAAAATGTATACTAATTATTAAATATCTCCTTTTTGAGGTTGTTTCCTTTTTTATACCTGTGGAAATAAAGGCCCAAGAAGGTTATAAGTGACCTGCCTTAGATTATATAACTAGTAAGCAGAAATTCAGATCCATGCTTTTAGCTTTAAATTCAGTGCTCTTTCTTTTAAAGCGTACTGCTCTCAAAAACGGAAATTTACATCTCCAGAGCAGATCGCTCACTTAGGTTATATACATGGGCAAGAGGAATTTCTTTTGTACTTGTTTTGTGCCTCCACTTGGCAAGCATTTGATATATTCTTAGTGAATAACCAATAAACTACAATGAAGGATTATGGCCTTTTTCACTAACAACTCAGGAATCAGTTTAATTAGTGAAGCTGTTCGTATAACTCCTGTGCACAGAGCCTAGAGCAGAAGTCATTATACGTCATCTTCATGCCTTTCTGCAAACTATTCAGTGATTCGTCAAATCAAGTAGAATCAACAGATATGTCTGTGTAAGGTGCCTTATTGGATTCTTTGGAGAATATACAAATGCACCCCATTCCTGTTCCTCAGGGAATTCATAGTCTAGCTTAACAGCACTGGACAGTTTCAAAAAAAAAACCGAGAATAAATATATAATATAGAACCGTCAGATTTCTCTGTGTAGTCTTACGATGGTGGCAGGGCAGGATTTATCCTAATTTTTATAAATGAAAAAACAGGTTCAGAAAAGTTGGGACTTGGTTAGTCAGTTAACTAGTGGTTAAGGTGAAATGGAACTTAGTCACTGGAATGAAATGGAAATGGAAATAGCACTGGATTTAGAGACCACACTTTGAGAAATACCAGTGTGACAATATGAAATTAAACTATTAGAAGAGTGGTCCAATTTTGTATCCAAGAAATGACTCAGGCAAAGTGATTTGATCCACAGAATGCTTCTCTTAGGGATGAGAGAGGCTAAGTGATTTGCTTAGAGTCATAACCCCAGCTGAGAAAGTGCTAAAACCCATGTCTTTTGATGGGCAAGTTGCTAAAAGAATTCTGAATAGGGGTGGAAAAGTAGAAAGGAAACCTCCTTCACCATTTTTATTCCATACTGCCGTGTTCATTTTAGGCCTAGAATATTATACTTCTAAAATAATGAACCAAAAGTTTTAATACACATCTGAAGATGTTTTAATGGCTAATAGGTAGGAATAGTGACTTATATGCCATACCTCTTGGGGTCCTTATTCCCTAATCCAAATCTGCTTTTTCTGATTCCCCTGTCGTTTTATCACCTGCTGAAGTTTTCCTCCCTGGAAGGAGTCAGTGGTTTTGTTTTTTTAAGCTCACGGCTTTTATAGATTTCATGGTCATTTTCCAATTAGGTTGGTACTTGCTTCATTATGAAAGGCCATTGGACATTTATTGACACCTGTTGATACAGTGTGCTAAGATTCTAGTGTATCTGGAGTAAGAGGGATGAGAGCAGACCCTACTCTCAGAAGACGGGGCCAGGCCATAGAGCAGTGAGTGAGTAAAGATGGCACAAGTCCACAGGAGTTCCAGGAGGCGAGGCCAGAGTTAGGTGGACTTTGTCTGAGGGTGATCAGGCATGAGAATGATCTGGTAGGATCAAGTTTGCATGTTAAAAAGGTCATACTAGCTAGAGTGTTAAGAATGGATTTGAGGGACAAGATCAGTGGGAAACAGTAAGGAATACATGTAAGGAACGGTGAGGACCAGACCCACTATAGTGGGGACTTCACAAGTATAGGAAGTGTACGGAAAAAAAATATGACAAAACTTTACTGTGGGAGGCAGAAGACTTGAAGAGAGAACCACAGCATGTGTAGAAAGGAAAGACAGTATTGTAAAAGTATATAATTTTAGTTAAGTTAGATTTGTTAAAATAAATTTCAACTGCAAGTTACAGAACACTCAGTGAACAACAAAATGGCTTTAAGTAAGGGCATTATCGTTGATGTAACGCCAAGGCCAGAGGTGGGCAGCCCCAAAGTTGATTAGCTATGTCATCAAAGATCCAGACTCTTTTTCTCATTACTCTCTGGCATTTCAAATGTGCAGAGCTGTCTTCCTTCCTTTCTGTTTCAAGATGGTTCTACTGCAAGTTCATGCCCTCAAGCAATAGCATTTAGTATAAGATTTGCGGAGGAGAGGAGGACGTTCACCAGAGAGTTTTATACTATGATCCTCTTATAAAAGAAAAAATTACTTACCAGAACTCTATAGCAGACATACATCCTGCCCATACATCTCATTGGCCAGGACTGGGTCTCATGTCCATCCCTACATCAATTCCTAGCAAATGGGAATGTGATTGCCTTGGACCAGTCCTTCATAGCTGACAACCAATAATGTCTGCTATAGTAGGAAAATGATAATATGTTCCACGCTATGGAAAACAACTTCTCTAATACATTACCTCATTTGGAGAGAAGGGAAGTATGTGATGAGGGGAACATTCTCAAAAGAGGGAATTGAGAGGGAGAACGGGGAAAGATGAGAAGATATTTCTACCAAATATAGCCATTATAAAGCATAATATTTTGTTTTTGTTCATTGTTTTTTACTGTTGGCAGTACTACAAATGTCCCCCAGTTTCCCCCCTTTACCCACCTCCTAGCCCCTGCCGCACCCGAGGACTTCACACTATTGTCTGTGTTCATTGGTTATGCATGTATGTATATGAGGTCTTTGGTTAATCTCTGCCTGTCTCCCCCACCCACTCTGAGAGTTGTCAGTCTGTTCCATGCCTCTGGACCTATTCTGTTCGTCAGTTTATTATATTCATGAGATTTCACTTCTAAGTGGGGTCATGTGATATTTGTCTTTCTCCGACTGGCTTCTTTCATTCGGTATCATACTCTCCAGGTTCATCCATGCTGTCCCAATGTTTTTAAAATTTTATATTATAAAGAATATGTGTTGAAATGGAGAAATATCCACAGTATATTGTTAAATGATTTTTAAAGGATTATAAAACAACTAGTGGCCTGATGCACGAAATTCATGCACATTAAAAGGGAATTAATTAGAGGAAATATTTTAATATTGCTATTTGCCCTTTCTCTATTATAGAAGTGTCAGAGTTGAAAGGAAATTAGTAAAATGTGTATGAAAATCTCCCTCCTGTCAGAGTCTGGGGCACGCCGCAGGACCTAGAGTCAAGTCTCAGCCCACCACCTGCACTTGCTTTGAAAACACAGGAGACCCAGGCCCTGCAGGCCCCAACCAAATTGGGTGAGACCCAGATCTGGCTGGCCCCACCCCTGTCAAGCCCCTCTGGGCGGGGGGTGCAAACTCAGGTCCCCGAGCCTGGTGCTGGGCGGGGGACATGGCCTGAGGTCCCCCGGCCTGGTACTGGGGCGGGGGGCGCGGCCTTAGGTCCCCTGTAAAGCCCCGCAGGGTGGGGGGTGTGGCCTGAGGTCCCTCGCCCTGGCCAGGCGCCATGCAGCCTCAGGTCCCTGCTGTTTGGTCATGACGTTATGGCATCCCAGCTAATATGCATATTCTTCTATTATATAGATAGATGTTTATAGAACAAAAACTATTTGAGTCGTTAGCCAACAACCTAGGCACCTTATACTTTGTATATTCTTAATTATACAACGCTGGTTGTTATAGCCTTCTCCCAAGAAGTTAAAATTAGCATTGCATATTTGTAGTTTCAGTTCCTGATGACTTTCCGCAGTGGGTTAGTAATAGCCATCAAGATGAGGTAATGCTTTCTTCTTCCAGACTGTCCATTGTTCCTCAAACACCAACACCGTTTCCAGGATTGGTGAAAATCTGTCATTCTTTTTTCTAGTTAGTTGAGATAGGTTCTTTACTTACTCAGCATTATCATTACTTTCAGGAGTGAATTATTTTCATTCTCTCTTCAGGATACATATTTTATTAATAAAATCTATATACAAAGCCACTTTTATTATGCTTTTATCTAGTGCCTAGGAGCAGTAAAAATAGAAAGCCAGCACTTGCAATTAGAGGCCTTGCATTTGTTTCTGCTGAGTCCCAAGGCGATGTGTCACCTTGCTCAGTTATCTGCTTCCCCTGCCTCTGCCAGTGCACCCCCCACACACACTGTGCTGAAGTCACTGGTTATAGGGCACAGCTTGACTGCTCTTCTTTGGAAAGAGCTCACAAGTGTCTCTTGTAGCTTGTCTCCCGGTTCTTCCATTTATTGCTTGCTTTGAATTCACCAAAAATTACAACTTCCCAAGTGATCTGAAGTTTTAAAGAACTTGCTTTAACCCTCCTTTGGCCTTGTCAGGGTTTGTTTTGCCCTTCGTGATTTTGGAGAAGGCATTCTTTGGGTGCTCCTGAGGACTGAAATGAGAAAGAAGGAGTTTCTGCAACCTGTTGTTGTCATTGGTGAATTGACCAGTGTAAGCATAAGGAGCCCCTGCCAAGTTCTGACCTAGAGTAAAAGGTGTGCATGATGCAGTCACCTTGCTGCTGTGACTTACATCAGCATCTCCCTGAGTGCACAAGTGGAGGGAGTGAAGAGCCTGCCTCACTGGCTGTCCAGGACCTAATCATGGCTTTGTTATTCTCTACTTCATGGCTTATGTAGTAATACTGTTCCACATTTTATGGGAGAACTGGGATTCTTAAAAGATCCTGAGATTAGATCCACCAGTTCCACTTGTGGGTACATATATCCAAAAGAATTGAAAGCAGGGTCTCAAAGACATACTTGTACGCCCATGTTCATAGCAGCATTATTTAGAATAGCCAAAAGGCAGAAGCAACCCAAGTATTCATCAACAGATGAATGGATAAGAAAAATGTGGTCTATTCATACAAGTGAGTATTACTCAGCCTTAAAAAGGAAGCTGATGTATGCTACACAGGGATGAACCTTGAAGACGTTATGCTAAGTGTAATAAGCCAGTCACAAAAATACAGGATGATTGCACTTACTAGTATATGAGGTATCTAGAGTAGTCAGATTCATAAGGCCTGAAAGCAGAAGGGTGGTTGCCAGAGTCTGGGCAGGGAGAGAGAAATGGGGAGATATTTAATGGGTATAGAATTTCAGTTCTGATAGATGGAAAAGTTCTAAAGATTGGTTGCACAACAGTGTGAATATACTTAGTACTAAACTGTGCACTTAAAGTGGTTAAAATGGTAAATTTCATGTGTATTTGATTTTGCAACTAAAAATTATATATATATATATTAGTTATCAGCAAAATTATAAAAAATGAAAAGATCCTGGGACTAGCCCTCATTATTGTCAGTAGTCCTCTACTTTCTCTATGACTTTATCATCAACTGTTATGTATAGGCTCCTGTGATCTTTCACTTCTCTTCCTGTAATCATAACCCTTACCAGAAGTCAACATGTTATCGGTTCAGTTTAAAAAACCTTTGTTATGTGTGATCTGTTTTAAACTGTAACCTCCTCTGATACCCTTCATAGGAAACAGTAAATCATTGTAAAGACAATTCTGTCGAAACATGGAGACAAATTTGAAAAGACTGTGGTTTACACATTATAAGGAGGGGAAAAATGATTATCTTTGTCTAAAAGTTGTATATGTCTTATTTTAAATTGTTTAATAGATAAACTAAGCATGTATATTTTTGTGGCTAAAACTGTAAGGATGTGAATATGGCACTTCAATTAAGTAGATATATCCAAAAATTATCTATTGAGAGCTGTCATTTCTGTGATTTACTGTGTGGGATAAATTGAGTGTTTTTAGTATATTTTGGACCTATTTATACTATTTTGTAGTTGGAAAAAGACCCAGCAATAAAACTTTTTCCTTTTAGAAAAGTTTTTAGTTTATTTTGATTTTAAAGAAATAAGAGGGTTAAAGTTCTAGAACACTTGAAAAAAATTACAAGGCTTTAAAGATTTCAGACTGAAGTCCAGAGTCTTTTAGGGGAGTTGCCAAGGACAAAAACACCACCTAAAGTCACTGGAAAGTCAGACTTCATTCCACGATGCAGTCCTGTTGAAACATGCTTTCCCGTCATGCATTTCAGAAAGATACAGACTGAGGCCCCAGGTGACTGTTTATCATTAGGAAGGCTAGGTATTCAAACCTTTTCTTCCAGGACTGTGCGCTGTAACATAAAAAGGCTTAACCTACGTTTAACTTAAAGAGCCTTCATTGGCAGTATCTCCGCATTGTGTCACTAAGATTACTGTGAAATATTTGAGCCTTGTATATAACAGATTAATTTAGATTAACATCTTGAGGAGCTCATTTAAAAGTGTGTCTCATGATACTGTAAGTTGAGATAGAACAGATAATAAATGTAAGTAGAGAATCCTGGGAAATGCCTTTGATCGGAGCACTACCTGTGATTCTGAAGGAAAGGTGTTTTTTCATACCTTGTGTAGTGTTACGACTTATTCGTTCATATCATCCTCAAAAACTGGGACCATGTCTTGTGACCAGAGTTCCTGAGATAATTGAGTGCGTGTTTCTTTTGAGATTAGGTGTTCCAATGAGTGATGGTTAAAGCTGAGGGGGTCCCCAAATCATACTTACTACAGGTCCATTATGTTCATCAACTTACCTCACAATTAAATTACTGAAGGGAATGAGATTTTTGGCAAGATTTTTTTTTAAATTGTTAATTAATTCAAAGCTCACTAGTTCGAAACTCTTCTTGTGGCTAGATATTCTAGGTTTAAAAGAAAACCCTGTTTGCTAACAAAAAAAAAAACACACCAAAATCTGAAGAATGGTAATTCTTGTGTAGAACTAACTTTTCCTATATTTATAGGCATCACTTACATGGAATCAATTTCTAGTGCAAGTATGTGGATTCACACCGCTTAACCCGTGCTTAAATGCAATATTAAGTCATTTTCATCTGCGTTCCCCTTTAAACAAAGGAAAAGTAGACTCTTAGTACAAGTTCCAAAATAACACAACTAAAAACAAATAATGATTATGGTATATTGCAGGGTGGAAAACCTTGCAGCCATTAAAAATCAAATTGTATAAAAAACTTTTTTGTAGAAGTTTTGTTGTAGTGGCAACATATTTACAATGAATTATTACATTTTTTAAAAGAACCACAAAATAATATGTATAGAATAATAACCATTTTTATTTATAAACATTTCATATACTATGGCACAAATGTATAATATTTATATAAATTATATTATGATTATAGTACTTATGTAAATTATAATAATATAACCATATATTCTTTTTAAACCTACATCTGATTTTTGAAACACAGACAAGAAAGACACAAAAATTATTTAAGAGTGAAGATTTCTCTGTTCTCTATGGGGTAGGATTTTGAGTGACTTTTGTCCTTCCTATGGAATTTTTTAAAATTTTATAATTTATTGCATTAAGCATACACCAATTTTATAATTTTAAAAAATATATAGTGTGTGCTATAAATAAATGCACAAATAAAAGCAGTGCACATTTATTTACTCTGTAGTCCAGGATTTTTATAAAGTTAGATGAGCCTTATTATTAATTAATTAGTTCAGATTTTTAAATGTTTGTTCTGCTAATTTGCTGCTTCTTGTTTGGACAGTGACAACTGAGCCAAGCAGATTTATTCTTTGTACCACTTTAAATTGTTGGTACTCGGTATACAAGAAGCTAAAAATGATGAACCAGCATAACATTACTTTCGGTTAGTCATGCTATTTAAAATTTAGTGCTTACAAGTGTGTGCATATGTTTTCAATAAAGACTTATTTGCCACAGCGGAAGAGTACTTTCCTTAACGTTTTGTGCTTCATTTTCACACTCATGTTTATTCATTGTTGTTTGGCCTATAGTGGTTCTTAAGTCTCGAAGGACTGACTATAGGTGGACAGTACAGTCTTCTCCACAGTTTTCACCTTTGGAGATTCAGAAGATAGTAGGTTTCCCCTTATCCACAGTGGATGCCTGAAACCACAGTAGTACCAAACCCTATATAGACTATGTTTTTTCCTGTACTTACATACCTATGATAAAGTTTAACCTATCACTTAGGCACTGTAAAAGATTAACAATAACTAATAAAGTAGAACAGTTATAACATTATGCTGTAGTAAAAGTTATGAGAATGTGCTCACTCTCTCCCTCTTCCCCTTGCTCTCCCACCCCCAACCCATCTTTCTCTCTCTCTCTCTCTCTCAAAGTATCTGTTAACCAATCTAATGACTGAGAGGGCTACCAAGTGACTAACAGCCGGGTAGTGTATTCAATGTGGACACACTGGACAAAGGGATGGCCCGTGTTCCAGGGGGGACAGAGTGGAGCAGCACACATTTCATCCCACTACTCAGAAGAGCATTTAAAACATATGAATTGTTTATTTCTGGAATTTCCCGTTTAGTTTTTTAGGACCATAGTTAACTGTGGGTCATTGAAACAGTGGAGAGTGAAATGCGGGGAAGCGGGGAGGACTGTGCCCATCTAGGTGGATCTCAGGAAGATCCCAGTTCACGGTGTCATTGCATACCCACCCTTAGCCCTTTGTGCCCTGACCTGATGGCACTGACCACATTTTCCTGTGGTTGCTTGTGACTCTGTCTCCCCCAGGAAACAGTACATTTTGACAATTATCACAGTTAAATGATACCATGTGCCAGAAACTTCATAACCCCTTTGCATACAGTACTTCATTTAAATCTCATAATGGTGTGAAAGGAAGCACTATTTTCTCCATTATGTAAATAGAGAAGCTAAGGCTTCAATTGTAAACAAGCTGGGATGTGAAAACAGAACTCCCATCTCTAAAGGAAGAACTAGTACCTTAAACCAATAACCAAATATGCTGTTCTCAGCGAGGGGCTTAGTGGTCCAGCTGCTGATTAGTGTGTGTCCTCACACCACATCACCCCACAGCCGTGAAGCCCATGATGCTGCCTAATCATTTTTCTAACCTTTATATGAACAAGATAACGTCTGTCCTCCCTTGTATACACCATTCTCACAATATTTTGAGAGGTAGATCAATCTTATTAACCCCAGATTTCAGAGTATCGTCTCACGGTCAAATTTTGAATTCCTACTTTCAGACACTGTTTCTGAGTTTTAAATCTTCTATCTAATTTTATCAGTTCTAAAATTAGAAAGAGATGTGATTTTATTGGTTTATTTTCTGAATGCCCCCTGCTTTATGCTGGTTAAGTATGGCCATAACAGCTACCATGTATTGAATGCTTGCTACTATGCTTAGTGCTTTACAAACAATGATCCTACAAAATAGGTTTTGGTACTTTGCCATTTTACAGATGGGAAAACTGAGGCTCAGCGAGGTTAAATGGCTTATCTGGTTGTACCCACTACTCGTCCCATCATTGATCTGATAAAGGAGTGCATTGGGAATTTGAATTCACTTTTTCTGGACTTTCTGAAACAAAACTGTCTCTTGCTAGTGGTGTGACTTTGGGCTAATTACGTACTGTGTATCACTTTCTTGACTTGTAAAATGGGGTGATGATATTATTTACCTTAATGTTGTGGTCTGGATTGAGTGAGCTACTAAATAGAAGTTACTTAGAACAGTGCTTGACACAATGTCAGCTTAATATGTGGTGCTATAAAATAATAATTACTATGAATATTATTATTCACTAGACTTCAACTATTGAGATCAAATACTAAACCATATAGAAGTATACAAAGTAAAAAATATTCCCCTCTCCCCATCACCTCTCCCAGTTCCTCTCCCCAGCATTAACCACTGACACCAGTTTGGTATATGTTCTTCCAGAATATTTCCTATGCCATCTGAAACTATTTTTAAATTGTCCTTTCATTAATAAAGTACAGCTCCAGAGTAACCATTTTTGTAGTGATCTTGAGAATGGGAGAGTCGAGAGGTAGGAAGGGAGACAGATTCATTCATTCAGCAAATGTTTCTCAAATGCTTTCTGTGTGCCAGGCACTCCCCTGAGCGCCGAGGGCTTGGCAGGTTGCACTTCTGTTTTGACTGTGTATTGATTTTCTCCTTTGGTCTTATTTAGGATATGATGTTTCAGCTTCTCCGAGGTCTGGACTTTCTTCATTCTCACCGAGTAGTGCATCGTGATCTAAAACCACAGAACATTCTGGTGACCAGCAGCGGACAAATAAAACTGGCTGACTTCGGCCTTGCCCGCATCTACAGTTTTCAGATGGCTCTGACCTCAGTGGTGAGTGAGAAAGTGCTGTTCTGTCCTTAAACTCGTTTTTCCTCTTTTGGATGATAAACTTCCCCCATTCCCTGCCCCCAGTGTTGTTATTACCGGTGGTCAGCTGGAGGGCAGAACCTCTGCACTGTTTTCTATAGCCCTGGGGAGGAGGAAAGCATTCTGCTCACAGCTACAGACACATCGGGCTGGGCTTGTTGTGGGCAGGGCCCTTTGCAGAAATAGCTTGTTGCATCTTAGCCACTAGAAGGAATCAGTTACAAATTTCCAAATGCTGTTTGTCATAACGCTCTTTTCAGAGCTGCGTATATATAATGTCAGGGGGAAGCACAGTCCAAGGTCGGGGAAAAGAGAGCACCAGGAACCTTGACCTGTCTGCAGCATCCTGGTGGGAGGAGCAGCCAGGGTGCCTGCACAAGGGTGTGAAAGCACTCCTATGAAGCTCTGCTGTCAACTGTGCAAAAAAAAAAAATTAAATGTGCATTGAACTTGGCTGGCCCATAAACCAGTAGCACCACCCTGCCGGGCACAGGCTCAGCCAGGCCAAAAGAGAAAGGGCTCTGTTTTGCTAAAGCATTACAGTTATGATATCCTGTTCTATGTCTCATTCAGACCCAAAAAAACAAAATAGCTATTGACTTTGGTGTAGCTTCTATTTCTCCTTCTAGTTCATTGTTTCTGAGATGAATTTTTATAAACTTCTGCACCCAAAAGATAAAAAGAGGAGCCTGGATGTAGGCACTGATAACCCTGCTCTTTGAAAAGCCTGCTTTACATACAGTGAATTCATGCATAGGTTTAAAAAATAAGCAAGGAATGCCCTTTGCTGTGCTACTGATCTGGGGCATCGAGTTGATGTGGAGGATCCCTTTGATTCTATGATGACTATAGAAATGGCCCTCAAAGCATTAGATTAAGCCTTAAGACAATCCTCTCGGGTAAATATGTCATTTTTCACATATAACCCAGCTTTTTTATGTTTTATTTTCATTGAGTTCTGCCTTAACATGGTTCAAGTACAGTTGACAAACAATATTATATTAGTTTCTGGTGTGCAGCATAGTGATTAGACATTTCTATAACTTATGAAGTTATCCCCACCCCCGCCCCCATATGTCTAGTACCCACTTGACACCATACATATGGGAGGGAGACTGGGGGGATGGGTGGAAAAGGGGAAGGGATTCATACATACAAGTTGCTAGTTGTAAAAACAGCCTCAGGATGTGAAGTACAGCACAGGGAGCATACAGTGCCCTTTATGTTTAGCATCTTTAGCCTCGAAGTGGTTCTCCATCAGGGGCAGCACCCTCCCGGGGGTGGAGCGTCGTTGAGAAATGTATGACCGTGCCTTGTGATCACAGTGACTCGGGGGATGGAAGCGGCTACGAGGAGGCTGATACTCTGCACAACAAAAATTGTTTCCCCACATTCCATTAATGCCTCAGCTGAGAAGTAGAAAGTTGGGAGTTAGAAATTCTCTGAGAGAGGTAACTTGCCTTAGAAAGACGTTCAGTTTACAAAAGTCTTCTGCTTCCAAACCCCTGGAATGGGGATACTACAACCTGCACATGTGAGGTTACATACTTTCCCCAACATTACATACTTTAGCAAGCATGTCAAACTCACGTTTAAATGAGGCATGCGGCCCACCCGCCATGAGTTTGACATACTTTACCTAGAGCATCTGAATTTTGAAAGGGGATTCCTTGGAAATGTGTCCCCATTATTATTGAAAGATACATAGTACTTGTCTCCTCTTTGTCCAGCATGCACCATCGTTTCTGAGAAGACCAGGCACAGGATGATGTTTAAAGGACACGCCTCAGTTTTGGGCTGGGTCAGGCAAGCCTTGTATTCTTATATAATCACACCAGAAAGGGCTGAGTCTGTGTGCTTCCAAGTGGGAAGGGTGAGGTAGGCTGCAGGCTTCCCCAGGAAGTACTTGCGCATGTTGTAGCAGGACCCTGGGGAGAAGCTTGAATAGGCTTGATGATCCGGACAGTCATCCCAGGAGCAGATGGGAGGAACTGGTCTCCTTGAGGACATTAATTGAGGGAAGAATGAGCCATCACTGAGACACTTTATTTTGATTCCCCTAACTGGGTACTAAAACCCATAAATAAAAACAGGAAACTCAATTGGTTTTGATTTTTTTTTTCTTATTAAATTTGAGGAATGGTAGCCCAGCTTGTGGGTAACTTCAATTAACATTCCATGCTTGCCGAAAGTTGATAGGTCCAGACAGGAAAATGCAGGCCAATTATTTCAGAGAGAAAAGCGGGAAGGCAATCATAAATAACCTGATTTTTCAGTATCTGGTTTGTGCTGCTGACTCTGTATAAAGTTAAAAAAAAAAAAAAAGACACTGGAACAAATGCAGACTTTCCTTGAAAGTGAGGGTTGGAATTTAATGGTAATAATAAAAGGTGTGATTCTTACAGGGTACTGCATTTCAAATTTTCCCCGTTGCTTTTTATTTATTTATTTATTTAAAGGGAAAAAGTCCATTTAGCATAGTGATGTATTGGTTCACATACACAGGGTGACATATAAAGACTCGGAATCGCAATTTTCCAGACCAAACTGGTATTTACTTTTCCACTTCCTGAAAATACACATTTTTTCGTGGGTTATGTCATACAGGAACTGGGAATTGACTTGATCTGAGGAATGTTAAAGGCATTGCAAGTTAACTGGTTCGAAACTGACGCTTTACAGCAGGAGGAATGCTGATGTGTTACCGACCTTCCAAAGCCTGGCTCGGATGTTCCCTCCTGGTACCTCCTGCAGGACTTAATCCCTCCCTTTCGCCCTCAGTGATTTCAGAGTGACGTCTTATTAATGTCTTTCTCGATACTGCTTTCTGTCTTGTCTGTAATTATTGGGGGGGGGGGTTAGTTATGGGGCTGTGAGCTCCTTGAAGGAGTTAGCCTTTTGGGTAGTTATTAATTGAGGACAGTCACTAAGCCTGGACTGTAGTTGTTGCTGTGAGTGTGTGATAACATACGTCCACATGATTTAACTTGCCTCCACCTGGTAAAGGAGGGTAAGCGCCTGTAGACACCTCACTGTCCTGGGCTGCCTCCAGCATGGCACTCAGGGGTGGGTAGGGCGTCTTGGGTCGTGACTGCTCATATACAATCAGGCATGCACCCTGTTCATACCTATTGCTTAAAAGGTTGTGGAATGAAGATGTGGGTAGCTACAACGTATACCTTAGACATGACAGGAGGGCCCCCTGGCCTGGGTCTCATGCTTCGGAGGAGGCTGCACTGGCCCTGCTTCAGCCATGCCTCCCTTCATGGGGCATGAAACCCAGGATACCAAAGAGATAAGCCACCTGGAGCCCAAGACACACCCTGCCACACTCAGGGCATGGGAATTCCCTGGCTAAATGGGAACTGCATGAGCAATCCTCAGGCTCTTCCTCCTAACAGCAGACTGTCCCCCTGTGTGCTCCCTCAGCAGTTCGCAGGCGTAGGGGCAGAGTGTCTGTGAGCATCAGAGGCCCCTTGTGAGACGAGGAGCTGGAGATGTGAAGAGAAGTGGGGACCTTTTCACTTAGCATGGGTTACTTTTTTCAGAAAAGCTTCTCTGAAACCATGAAAATCAATTGTTTTGGCCTGATTGAAATGGTTCCTTTGTGGAAAACCAAGGAGAACAGGTTACAGGGAAGGCCTTTCCATTGCACATGAGTGATACGTAAAAGTCACAACGGGTGCCTTTATATAATCTCGGTGGCAGAAATGTTTCAGGAATATATGCTTATCCAATAGAATGTCTATGAGACGAGCTAAAATTCTAGATAGAGTCATTCTAATGTCAACATTTCTAAGTACTTCCCATGTCAAATGTGGTGTATGGTGCCACTTACTTATATCTGTATAGACAAAAGGGAAATAGAGACCAACGACTCAGCCAGAGTTTTAGTCATACCTGGCAGGGAGAGTCTCAGAGCAGAGCCTGGGCATCACCAGCCATCCCATGATGACTCTGCTAGTGATGCAAGGTCTTTATTACTTTGTCCCCAAACTGAATCATAGCAGGCAGGGCCATACTGTTGCCACTAGATTTGGTGTTTTGGGAACTCCTTATGAACCACCTCACTGTGCAAGTGGGGAAACTGAGACTCCAACAGGCATTTTGTGACCAGGTTAAGTCTGAATTTACCAGATTGTAAATGGCTTGGAGAACCCGCCACCCCCACTTCTTCCCTCTTCTCCGTAGGCTCCAATACTTCGCAGCATATCCAGCTACGTTCTTTGGAACTCCCTGGTTCTACAAAGTGTGTCCAACAGTCCATTTTTAAAAATAAATTGTAAGTCTTGCTGAAATTATAATTTTTTAAAAAACAAACAACTAGTTCATGCCACATTGTGACACAGTGGTGAGCCACGGAGGCATGAATTTGTGCCTCTTGTTGACTGATGGTTTGTGTAGACTTCAGAATGAAACTTCTTCTGCCATCCTTGCACACAGCTGAATGGCTAATCAATGTATCATTGCTTAGGAGAAATCAAGCGTTCCATATTTTTCCCATTAATTTTTTTATTTTATTATTTTTTAAAATATATTTTATTGATTTTTTTACAGAGAGGAAGGGAGAGGGATAGAGAGTTAGAAACATCGATGAGAGAGAAACATCGATCAGCTGCCTCCTGCACACCTCCTACTGGGGATGTGCCCACAACCAAGATACATGCCCTTGACCTGAATCGAACCTGGGACCTTTCAGTCCGCAGGCCGATGCTCTATCCACTGAACCAAACTGGTTAAGGCTAATTTTATTTTATTTTATTTAGAGTGGAAGGGGAGGGACTGGGGGGGAGAGAGAGACACATTGATTGGTTGCCTTCCGTACACACCCCAACCGGGGCTGGGGATTGAGCCTGCAACCCTTTGGATGCTCCAACCACTGAGCACACCGGCCAGGGCTCAGAAACTTTTTTATAAACCTAAGGGAGGAAATTGAATGAAATGGAGCTGTGTCATTCAGTCCACAAATAAGTATTAATCGCTTTCCATGTGTCAAGTAACCTAAGAAACAATAGTGAGACGAATGAATAAGGTCTTTGCTCTTATAGCACTTAGCATCAAAAGGGAGACAGATCTTAATCAAATAGTCACACAAAGAAATGTGTAGTCAGAAACAGAGATAACTATAAAGGACACAGTTCTGTGGGGCCATGTGACCCAGGAACCCTCATTGGCTGGGGGTCCCTGCTCACCCATGCCAGCCTGGGGGATGCTCGGGAGGTCTCCAGCACCCTCCTCTCCGAACCCACCTGGACACAGGCCCCATGGACGTGTGCATCATACAATCCCTGCTTATTTTCTGTGTCTGTGTTTGGAATCACTCATTGTACGGCACCCCGTTGGCACCACCAAGTTGACAGAGTGAAACAGGACCAGAGATCGGAGAACAATGTCATCTTTTACAGGAGAAAATAAATTGTTTATGCTTGTTTCCTCTCCGTGCGTGTTGTATTTACTATGGAGACCTGGCAGGGTTTGTGCCTCAGCTTGGGCAGCCGAGTTGCTCCCACAGAAGCCTGCAGACGCTGCCAGTGCATACTGAGTAAATCAAACCAAGAGCATTACATGAGTATAATGGAAAAAACCCAAAGCCCTGTCGCCTCCGCACCTCAGGGGAAGGGCAGGACACACCTCTGAAGCCGGAAAGGCTCCTGTAACTCCCTCCCTGCTCAACATCTCCTTGCCATGACACAACCAGGTCTGTTTTGTGAAAACTTCCAGTTGCCAGTACATATTTCATAGCTAACAATGGGGTGTTTGTGCCGGTTTCGTTTTCACTTTCGCCAGTGAGGGAAGTGGAACACAATGGGGCAGTGCACAGAGCTGGGAACAGGACACGTTTTCTTCAGGATTCCCAAGGCTGGGTACGTGGAAAATGCCAGAGCCAAAACAAACATGGAAACGCATCCAGATCCTCCGTTACGCATTCTCGGTGGTAATAAAACACATTTTCAGTTACCATCTGATAGGTTAACTCTGCCTCCGCAAGTGAAAGCAAACATTGATGACCACTGCGAGAATGAATGTCTCCCGTGTGGGAAGATAATGTGTGCCATACTGTACAGAAGGCTGCTGTTGGGGGGAAGGTGCGTGCGGGTGGGTATTTAATTGCACCAAGTATACTTGTGAAGTTAATCAAATGACTGCTTCCCTTGTTTGTAAAAGATAGTTACTCGTTTGACTCACCTAATTCTAGCTCCTTCATCAGTGGTCAGTGTAGCGAGTTAGTTCTGGACGAAAAGAGTTTCCCTGTAAAGCCACTGCCTGGAGGATATTTTACTCAGAGAAAGGACAGGGTGTTCTTTGCTTCCTCCATATGTACGTTCGGCCAGCATGTCCCATCAGGGAGTGATATAGACAGGGTCGCTCGCCGCCTGGTTTTTATATCCCATTATAGACACACCTTGTATGATGCCATTCAAATCTCAGAAGCTTGAGGCCAAGTTTGAGTGTAAAGACCAGGCATCGTCTTGCGGTTGACAAGCCAAATGCTTTAGAGAAGATTTGCAAGCAACGGGTTTCTAAGAGATTCAGAAGATGGGGGCGTAAATTGTTTCCTCTTACATTTAACATTCTTATGGGAACATGCCTTCCATGTTTGGTCAGGGGCTAGTCTAACAAATTGTATTTAATGAGATATTTCTAGATCCTCTAAATTTGCTTACCTCAAGTATGTTGTTATGTTCATTCAAAGGAGTATGAGGTCCTTGGAATTGTATGTAAAAGCAATGTTTCTGTGACTTGGATCTTGATGTCCTCTTTAATTCTTTGGATATCTGAGCTTCTCGGTTTTGCAGATATCACTTCTTACTTCCTTGTAAGGAAGGAGAGGTGGCAATATCTTCGTTTTGCTTAGGCTTTGATAGTATCATAGTGTAAGTTCCTAGGTCAAGATAGGTTATTGAAATTCTGTTACATTGGACATAGCCATTTTTAATCGCTCAAACCAAATCTTATACTATTTTACTGGTTCCCACAGTGCCTTCCTGGCACATGCTAGGCACTTGATAAATACCAGGTGGAATGAATGAAGTGAATCCTCTTGATTCTCCAGTGCCTAAAGAATGAGTTGCTAGCTCCATAGCTAGGCATGCAGAATCTTTTGTGCAGTGTAGCCCCAACCTACCCCTCTGTGCTCCCATTCCTATTCCCACCCAATGACCACCACCATACACATAAACACACATTCCTTATCATGTAACACCATCAAATTTCTCACTATTCTTTGAACTTAATTAAGTGCATTCCCAACTCCCTGTTTTCATAAATGAATCAATGAATAAATTTCCAACTCTGCATTTTCCATGTTGCTGCTAGGGCCATTGCGTCATCAGTTATAAGCATCTAAAGGTGTGTGTGTGTGTGTGTGTGTGTGTGTGTGTGTGTGTTTATTTGGTTTAGACGCAACTTTTAGCTCAGCCTTCCCAATTACCTGCGTCATTCCCTGATAGTAACTTGAGCTTTGAGGGAGTAACATCTACAGTTCGACTGTCTGCCTGGACAGCCAGGCCTAACCTTCAGATCATTGCTGCGCTTCATCCCTCCCTCCTTATCCAAGGTCACAAACCTTCCTGCTCCTCCCCAACTTGTGCACTTAACATTTTCTGTAGGGTGTGTTTTTTGTTTTTTTGGTGTGTTTTCTAATGAAGATATTTGGAGGAACCATAGTCTCACAGAAAAAGGTTGAAAATGTCTGTTATAATTTCTTTTATTCATTTTATTTAGTCCATTTGGGTCCGTAAGAGGATTAGGTACATGTCTTTGTTAATCTATGCTCAAACTTTTTATGATTGCTTTGTAATACTGGGTTTTCTTCCCTATTTTATTGCTAATATTGCAAGTTTGTCTCTAAATGATACTCTTTGGGCCTCTGAGCTATTCCTCTTGCTCCTGTGTTCTGTTTTCCTTTTCTCTAGGGATCGAAACCCGGGGTGAGTGGCAGCATTGTGCCCAGCATCTGTAAGGATGTTGGTGATTTTTAAATCCTCATAAATTTCTATGTTAAACTTTACAGTTGGCTCTGGAGGAGTCATCTACCTTCAAGTCTCAGGGAAACATCCAAAAGAATGACGGGGAACATGTAGGGAGAATTTACTTTCGCACTGCTCCTATATTTATTTTGAAGGCTGGCAGAATCTAAACGTGGGGTTGTAAACTTAACAACTCAACCATAAAAACCCCAAAATAAGGGAGAAAGATCGCTACTACTTCTAGGTTTGGGTACTAATATAAAGTTACACGATTTCTATTCTTCCACTGTCTTAAATGCTTTCTTTTTTTTTCCTAAAACTCTCCTCGTCTTTCTTTTTCCCTACTTATATTTTGGCTAATTCGTTTTTAAACTGTATGGTGTTTTGAACTGTATGGAAGTTTTCTGAATTCTTGCTGGCATACTTCGGTTCGTATATTTCACGGCGATGTTGAATGCTATCTGCACCTTATGTAACTGGCTGATTTCAGCGAGGTGGGGACTGCACATGGTATCAGTTCTTGTGGGAAAATATGCTTCAGTGGCTTACTGGCACTGCTCTTGGAATGTGGCATTTAAAAGTACCTTTTTACAGTGGGAAAGAATTCTGTCAAGAATAAACAGTCTGACCTTGTTAAATGGGCCAAAGTCTGTCCGTAACCTAGTTCCAGAAAACTAGCTTCTACTAGTTTAAAAAAAAAAAGCAGATTCGAGAAATTATAACTACAACTTTATAATTAATGGGGAAAGTTGCTATCAAGAATATGAAACGAACTCCAAAAATGACGGTCTTCACGCATATACAGGAACATTTCTTTGCTTGACTATAAAATCTCCCTCCTCCAGACTGGATGAAAGATCAGAAGGAAAGTTAGTCAGAAAAGCAGATTTTTATTTTTCCTGGAAAGGCAAGACTGGCTTATAGAAAGGAGCAGAGGGAGGAGCTACAGAGCCTGGACCAACCGTGGGAAACCAGCGGGCTTTGGGAGACGTAGGAGTAAAAATTGCCCAGTGCCCACAGGTCTGTATATGCTGAGCTTTGGAGTGCAACAGTCTGTTCTTAACCTTTCTCCCCCCTTTTCTTTCCCACCCACCCTAAGCCCATCTCCACACTCCTGTGATCTTGCCACTTCAGACTGTTTCCTTCTGTGTGAAACAACATGCCTTTAGATGTTGTGCCTCCACGCCATTGGACAGTGGTCCCTCTGCTTAGATTGCCTTTCCCCTTCTCAGCCTAACAAATTCCAACTCATTATTCAAGACTCAGGGCAAATGCCACCTCCTCCCTGGAGTGGACCTGACTCAATAGCTTAAAGTTTGGCACTTTCTCTTCCGTGTGCTTTTGATTTGCCTCTGATGTAGTAGCTATCATCTATAATAATAAAAAGCATAATATGCTAATTAGACTGGATGCCCTTCTGGTTGAAGCCGGGGCTACGTGGAGAGCCCGGGTCCCGGTTGCCTGCCAGCGGCCAGAGGGAAGCCCTGGTCCCGTGTGCTGGAGGGAAGCCGGTGCCGGCAGCCAGGGGAAGGAAGGCCTACTCTTGCACGAATTTTGTGCATTGGGCTCCTAGTATAATATATAATGAGACACTGAATGAAGGCAGGAAAGGGAGGGGATAGAAACTGGAGGTAGTTAAATGTAGATCCAGAGGAAAGTAGGAAAACCACATCTGATATGAAATTTACCTTATGAAAAAAAAGATAATATTCCTTTAGTCAAATAAGTGTCTTTGGTCATACATCTCTTTGTATTACACTGTTGTTGTTAACAATGTAAATCCATGATCAGGGCATAGTAGTCACTGTTGGTTTAATTATTGCTATTTTTATTGCCAGTTGTATAAATATTGTATATAGTAATTTCTTTTAATACAATTCCATTAAAAATGGAACAGCTCGTATAATGTAGAATCTGCATAAGACATCTTACTAGTAATTGTGTGAATCAGACATTTTCTAATGGCTTAATGTTTACCCTTTTGTAATTAAAATGCACCTATCATAAAATGGCTTTTTCATTTATAGACAGTCTTTTTCTAAAAGTAATGTCTTTTTATCAGGACTCACATGACAGATCTTTAGCTTATTGGGCCTAAAAACCCAGCAACATGGCTGTGTTCTATCTAATTAGCCACCTGTCTTTCTGTTTCTCCTTTTCCATCCCCATAACCCAGCTTTTGCTAAAGTTGGCAAATTATATACCTTACATGTGGTCATTATATGACTAAACCCTAATGAGGGTTATGTAATGTCAACAGCCACAAAATACCATAATTTACTCTTTTCATTAGACAACAAGCACCTTCAGGGAAGAAACTGGGCATCACATATATTAAGCTCACTAAAAATAGCAATTGGTCGTGATGATGTGTTTTAAGATGTTTATGTCCATTATAAAACTAATATATACTCATTATAGGCAAATTTGTGTGGTCTCGGTTTATCTCTCTTCTCCATTCTCTTGGTTCACCTTGTCCACTCTTTTTTTTTCTATAGCATCATGGATTTGTTTTTCAATTTCCAAAGTCGGAAGGGCAAAGTGGGGCTTGAAAGGAAGATGTAAATAAGTAAAGGTGTGAAACACGTTTTCTGCCCTTCGTTAGCTCGCTCTCTTCCTGGGGCCGCTCGCCTTCACCTCTCTTCCCTCACCCCTCCTAAGGAATAACAGGTATTGCAATTAGGTGTTGGACACAACTGCAATAAGAGTCTCAAGTTGAAGGATTTTTTTTTAAACTAATTAAAAATTTCACCAGCACCACCATGTGCTTCCCCAACCCCCAAGTATCATACACTAGATAATGGCCATTTCTCTTAAAAGAACACCTACTTTCTTGAGGCCAGATGAGGTTAAATTGAAAGCGTTTGGGAAGATAGACTTTAAGACAGTATGTGACCGGCGTTCTTTCTAATATTGAGTTTGTTTATCGTGAGTGCGTGTATGCGTGTGCGTGTGCGTGTGTGTGTGTGTGTGTGTGTGTGTTGTCTCTATCTCATCAGGTATTGGTGAATAAATAGTTCACACCCTCCCAAGAGAATACGTCCTTTATTTTCTTTAAACAGTGACTCCATTGATTGTTTTAAAATTTCTTCCCTTGGTTCTCTCTTCCTTCTTGGCAGCATTGTTTTTGAAGTCTTAAATTGATTCAAGTGTTCCTGGAATATTCCTTTTTCTCTTCTATCATTTCCAAGTAAAGGTAAAGAGATTTTCCCCCCAATAATCTTTTTTCAAGAGGTACTATAGCACAGCACATTAGCTAGGGGGACACATGCTGGACCCAGACCTTTTGTTTGGAGTTTATCTTGCTATTTAACAAGCTGTGTGAAATTAAATAAATTCTTTAGCTTGTGTTCTGGGTTTCTTGTTAAAATGGAGAAAACAATCATATCTCCCTTATAGAATTGTTGTGGGAATTGACTTAATGCATAAAAAGAGTAAGTAATCAATAAAGTCCTGTAACTGAATTGCATAGTAGTAATATTCATCTTTGCACCTGAGCATGAAGACAGGTACAGAGATGAGTATACCCAACTTAAACCATGTTCCTACTACTAACCAGTTACCGAAGGACCACTCAGATTAGAGTTTAGGTTAGTGACTTCTCAGGGAGACCATTCTCTCCTTTTTCATTATTATTTAAGTGTTTTTTCAAAAGGGAGCATGTGTCTAATAGTCCTAAAAAGAATACTTGAGGAAATCTTACCACTATCACTATTTTTTCAATAGTACCAAAGTTTGGAATATTCTTTCCAAGGTTATACATATACCTGATCTTTGAATACAGGAAGTTGAATATGCAAATCCAAAAAGTTGCAGAATGTTCACTAAGCGACTGAGAATGGGTGAGCATGTTACTGTCAATGAACTGTACAGATCGTACAAACTGCCTCACTTTCAGGCACCATCTCTCAGTGTGAGGTCTCCGAGTCCCAGAAATCCGGTGCTGGGGTTTTTTCAGTCCTTGCTCTCTGCTTACTTTCACATGCCAGGCAAGTAGTTCAGGGCGGGAGAGGAGAAACTGAGTTTTGACCCCACAACACAGCCCTTCGTGATTGTACTTTTTGTCTTTACCACCTAGAAGACAAACTCTAGAAAGAAAAGAAGAACTTTTTTCGGGATAGACATGTTCTGCATTTAATCTCTGTAGAGAGGAGGGAAGATGACTTAAAAGTAACAATCCCTAATTTATGAAAGTAAATTCCTTTTCTCACTGTAGTCAGATGGGTCTTTTAATCTTATTTCTAGACTAAACCACTTTGTATTACAGTTATCACTTTCTCTTGGGGGTACGTGCTCAGTAGTTAATATTCAGAAAGTTTCATTTCCCAAATAGATTAGATTCCTCGCTGGTCAATAAGTGACTCATTGTACCATGGATTAGGAATTAATGTCACAAATAGCATACATTTCTTTCCCATAGTCTGCTTAAGATGTGTCACATAACTCTTCCAGCTATTAACCTTTCAAAGAAATTAGTTGAAAGAAATTCCTGAGGCTTTCAGCCCAGCCCTTGTATAACCTGCACTGTCTTGTTTTGTTTTACAAAGCCATGCCGGAATGTCCCCCATTCACAAAAGGGGTTGGTACCTAAACTAATAACTCAATGGCATGTTCGGTCTGCCATTCAGGGAATGTGTGTGTGGCATTTTTATGCATTTGCTTACTCTCTCATTTCGCTTTTAAGAGCAATTGTCTTAGTATTTCTCTTCTTGACCTCGTGCCTGATTCAGGGTTCAGATTAAACCATGATTCTGTCTCTGAAGAAAACATACCCTGGCTTCTCTTAGATTCAAGGGAAAGGTGTGGTTTGGCCACATAAGCAGTGTTGTGTGGAAATGCAAGTCGAGCGCTTCTGCAACATGACCTGACTAGGATCCAGCTCTCTTTAGACACTTCCTGCTCTGAACTCCCACAGACTCCTGAAGCCTCACAATTCTGCCTTTACATGAAGCCTTTTATTCTCTACTTCAGTTTAATGTGACTTCATTTCTTTTTCATGCTGCTCATAGCTCTTTGAGATTAGAGGCGATGGCTTGTGTTTGGTAAGCATGCCTAGCATCCTCCGTGTGGACCAGAAGGCTCGGAGATGGGTGATGCTTGGTGAATTACTAGTTGTTATCTTGGTGCCTATAGGACATTGCAGTGAAAATACCACTGCTCTACTATACTAGTACAGATATTTTATTAGTATTACTGTGTACATGTGGAATTCTAAGTACAGAACATGTAGAATTCTAAGTACATAATTCACAAGACAAAGACATTTTCAAATAAACAATAAACTGCCACCAGCTTCTCACTAAAGAAACTTCTAAGAAAAGGAAAATAAACCTAAAAGGAATGTCTGTGATGCAAGAAAGAATGGAGAGTATATAAGTTGATGAATATATCCAAATAAGTCATAAACCACAGATAAATGAGATATGAAAATATCAGTTACTTGCATATACACACACACAACATATTCTTTTCATGACACATTCACGTCATAAAAATATGCCATTTCTGTTCAGAGTATTGAGAATACTTACTTTGTGCTGTAGTTGCTTAACTGTAAGTGATATTGTAATGATTAATGAGGTCATTTGAAATATGGTTTTGCCCATCCCGAGATTTGCAATTATGATGCAGTATAAAAAGAGGATTTTTTTTTAAATCTGTCAATGCTCACTATAATATTAAGTTCAGCTGGGATCATTTATGAGCAAAAGTGGGTTTACTATGCCTAATGGATTTAAAGTGTCAGAGCCCTTCACTTGCAGCCCCCACACACCACAGCCATGGAAAGGGCCCCAGCACTGTGTCATGTGATCTTTTTTTTTTAATTACAGAACTAAGCTGCTTTCAAGGCAGTTAGCTAAAGCTCCATGCCTTCACCCCATCACACTTTGCCTCGTGTCAGGTGGCACTGGAGGGACCTCTACTCTGGGTGCTATTAACCCTTCAGTTTTGTGCAGACAGCCTTCTGCTCCCACCATGCTACTCTCGTGGCTTTTCTAACGCCCTCTTCTTGCTTAGCATCTTCTGGTACATGCTTACTCCTCCCTCTGCCTTGGCTTTTGTGATGCCATAGTTTCCTACCCTTCATCCTCCCAGTCTCCTCCTTTGTGCTGACTGCCCTCCTCTGTCTTCCCCCAGATCTGCCCTGTGTGTGCTTTCTCCCTCAGCAGTCTCCTCTGCTTCCTGGAGATGGCCCTGAAGGAGGAGAACTCATCTTCTGTCCAGCTCAGTCCACTGCTTTAAGCCCCAGATCCACGTATCCAACTGGACATCATCACAACAGCAAGGCTTCCTGTCATTCCCCTTCTGGGTCCCCCTTGAGGTCAGTGGATCAATCATCCACCCTGTCACCCAGGCCTGAGACTTGTCCTAGATTTTTCTCTCTCCTTCTGCCTCATTTAAAATTGTTCCTCCTACATCTCCTCTCCTGTAGGACTGTAGATCCTCCTGCCGGTGCACCTGGATTGCCCTCCCAGCCTCAAAGGTCATCTCCAGTTTCACCCTCCACAGTTACCAGAATATTCGTTCTGAAATGCAAATCTGACATGCAGCCCCCACATAAAACTCTTCAGTGCCTCCCCTTCCCCTCAGGATAAAGTCTAGGCTCTAGCACCTGGCACTCGAGGGCCTTTGTCATGTGGTCCATGTAGCATCATGCTCCTCAGCCTTCCTACTCAAGCTCCTCCCTCTGCCAATCGTGCCTTTAGGTCTCCTCTGTGAAGCCTCCCACACTCTCTTCCCCTGTTCCTCACCCTGCCCTACCCTTGCGGAGTTGATGTGTATATAATAATTGCTGATAGCAAAAATTTATAAAGCCAGGAACCTGCAAAGTGCTATATGGAGCTCACATCACGTGATTCTCAACTGTCCCCATTCTGCAGATGAGGACACAAAGGCATCGAGAAGCTAACATATTCCACCAAGGTAATACAGCTCCTAAACCAGGAGTCGGGATTTGAACCCGAGCTCTTCAATTATGTCTCTACTAGCACAAAAGCTTATACAGTTGGTAGTCTGCCTCTCCTACTCAAATGTGAGCTTTTGAGTGCAGATACCATGTCCTCAGTCAGCTTCATGTCATCTAAGTAACTGGTATCCAACACTTGTCACATAGTAGGCACATTAGTATAGGTATGGATGAGTGAATCATTGAAGTGATGTTGTAAATGTCTCATGAACCACATGAGAACTGATAACGGAGTGTGTAGGAGCAGTACAGACATAGCTGTGTTTCACTCACTATGTATTTTGCCCATGAAGACCTACCACAAATAAAATGTTGTTACTGCCTTTGAGGAGAATTTGGTGTAAATGAAAAACTTAAATAATTTAAAGAACTTAAATATTGAGTTTAAATGTTATTCTTATTCCCAACTGACATTATTAATATTTATTTCAAAGGGTTTGTTATGTGCTAATAGCTAACAGCAATAGCTGTTTAATTATTGACATCATCAAGATCTAGAGCAGTCTTCCTAGTACTTTGAGAACTGCTGGCCAATTGTCACATCAGCCTTGCTTTGCAGGGGATCTTAAACAAGGGTAAGCTTTCCATCTTCCGGGGGCATAGTAGCTTATCAGTTAAAATGGAAGGGAGGATCTGCCTCTATCAGATTTATGCATAACAAAGATTTCAGTTACTCTTTTCCATGTAAAAATAATATGCTTTCAGTATAGGTATGGGTAGCCTGTGGTTTCTGGAACTGTCCTTATGGAGAATCATGGCAACAGGGTCTCCCGTGGTCTTTGTAAGAGTTACATGCTTATTTCATAAACCAGACCCATATGGGGGGAGGGGAGCTTTCTCTCCCCCACCCCCATGCAAAGCTTTCTTTTTTCTCATTTATAACTGAATGAGAAAAAAATTAATTAATTACATGAATATTAAGAGGTTACTTATCTATTATAACATGGGGCCACAAGTTGACTAATTAAAAGGAATGCGGGTTGGAAAGCTGCCACGAATCTGCTCCTTTCATTTAGAGGGCCACAGGCTGAAGCCAGTGATTGTGCGTGACAGGCTCTGGGAACAATGGTGCGGCACACAGACCGTCCAGATGAAGCCTGCTCGTCGGAATTACACCGACGACAGGGTGGCCTACAGGCAAACAAAATGGTTAAACAATACATAATCAAGTTTTTATTTGGTATTTCCTGCCAGGCCGTACCCGTTGCCAGGGAGTGTACTGTATTTCTTCTTCAGCTGTATTAATTGTTGACCATAGCTGGCAGGGCACCAAACGGGGACAGATAAGGGGGAAAATGGCATCTGGACATTAAAGCTTTAAGTGTACTGGGGGGGAAGAAAAGCACAAAAAATTACAGCATATATCAGGAATTTTCCAACTAACGATGTGCGGATGTGGTAGCGCGAGGGGAAAAGAGCCAAACTGAGCTTGCTTTGTTCACTAAGAGGGGCCCCCCTGTAACATTCCTTTTAGCTGTGCATATTTTGGCTTCATTTGTACAGTTTTAACTTTATACTGTGTGGGGGGAAGCTCAGTTGTGACTGGTTGTTCCTAATAATTATATTGCAATCGTTAAAGTTCCTGGATAGCTGTGGTGTTCTTGGTTATTTAGAAGCTGTTTCAGACACCAAGTCTGAGCTGAAAACTGTTTTTAAGGGACATGTCATTACTGTATAAAAGATGGCAACAATTATTTTCATTGATTTTACAACAGTTTTTTAAAGACAGTCTTCATTTATGGAGACACAAGAAACAAGGTCTTAAAAACCTGGGATGGGTTGTCCAGACTGGAAGTGACTAGATCTTGGAGTCTGCAAATAGAATATTCCCCAACTGGTTTGTGAAACATGAAAATCTGTGATAGGGATAATCCCCTTTGCTACTTTTAGATTCCATTTAAAATGCAAGAATAACATATAAATATTAGTAAGTCTATTGCAGGAACAAAGTATTGCAGTTTCATGACCTCAGTTAGAAGTCATATGTTACTGCTTTAATTCAGCAATAAAATGAAAAACCTCCAATTGAACACAGCTCGCTTCTTGAAAGATTGATAAGCCTTGGAGTCCCCCGTAATAATAATTATAATGTATACCAAACCGTTAGAGCTGTGAAATATGTTTGCCAGGGGCTTCTTGTGCAATGCTAGGGATCCGTCCGTATGGATGGCTCTCAGACCGAGAGGTTACACCTGCAGTCTGGGTTACACTGAGTTTGAACGCCAGCTCTCACACATGGCTAGCTGTGGGACTTTACTGTAGTTATTAACATATTCCAAACTTCAGTCTCTTACTTAGATAGAAAAAGTGCCTACTTCACAAACTATTACAGGATTTAAATGACATAAAATTCGTAAAGCCCTTAGTAAAGTGTACCAGGCATATGGAAAACCCACAATAAACGTTGGCTGATGCTACATCTTCTCTGTTGTGAAGCTCTGGGGTGTCTTTTAGCTTTTCAAAATATTATTTCTGGTCGGTGTCTGCATTAGAGTTGAAGATATTTACTTAATCGCCATTGACTTCTGCAATAGATAGCGAGGAACAGGTTGTTTGGTCTGCATGAGAGCTGGGACTGTGGTTTTGATTACTCTTAAACATTCTTTGGGAAGCTGAAATTTTCATAACTGTTTTTCAGAAGCACTTACTAAAACCCCATTATTATTTGAGAACAACTGTAAAACAGTATTCTCAAATAGCACCATCCTCCTAGAAATGAACTTCCAGCTACAGGATGTGCATACTTTATGATGTTATAGACAACTGCCTGGTAACACAAAGGCCATTACTGTCTCCTATTTGATTGGATGATATTCATAAGACGTATGTTCGTGAGTTTTGTACATATTAATTACATTTTCTGGTGTTTGTTGGTCTTCATTTTCGTCTCCAGAAGTCTGAACCCTTAACCTTAAACATGTGCAAAGGGTTCATACATGCTGAATATTAGAATTACACAATTCATTTCAACACCCCAGCAATTCCATATGATCTTCATACAATAAAGGGAAAACGGTATTGATGATGATCAATGTGTAGATCCCAAACGTGTTTAAAGCCACACAATTTCTCAGAGGCCAAAGCATTTCCTAAAATTCACGCAAGTCCTAATCAGACCAGTTTTGTTCTCAAAGTAAATCTTCCGCCCTGTAAACATTTTGAGGTCTTAAATAACGTTTCTGCTAAATAACATCCTTTGAATCATCGAGTAAAGACTAATAAAACATACACATGTGGGAAGTGTTTTTATGGGATCTTTACTTCTTTGCATGAGAAATAAAAGATGGTTAATTCTCCCCCACCCCCCACCGAAACACAAACAAC
This sequence comes from Myotis lucifugus, assembly GCF_000147115.1. NCBI lineage: Eukaryota > Metazoa > Chordata > Mammalia > Chiroptera > Vespertilionidae > Myotis > Myotis lucifugus. The sequence goes on along the minus strand of NW_005871063.1, from coordinate 2,097,884 downwards.
TATAATAATAAGCTGAATGTGGTCAGCTTTAACTTAAAACTGGAAAACTCCCTTTTCATTTCTACAATTGGCATTTTCTCTTCAGCTGCTTTTTAAGTTGGGCTGTTAGCAATTTAGCCTGTCTTTAATTTTAAGCACCATTCTTCCAGTCCGGAGAGCCCTATAGGAAGCCCCATTCTGGGAGCCCGGCCTCTCATTGGCTAGCTGGGAAAAGAGCATTTCTGCATAAATTGGATGCTTCCTTCTCCCCTGGAGACCAAATATGCTCATGTTTCACAATCCCCTGGTTTGTAAGCTTGAGTCCATTGCCTGAAGCTGGAAACTTTCACTTTGTAGAGCACACACACATGGAAATCCAGATTCAATGCCCCCGGCGTGCCCGTGGGTCCGACAGCAGTTTGAATCCACGCTTCTTAATCTCAGTGTTTCTGAGCTGCTGCGACCGAAATCAGAAACCGATGTGCATGAGAGAGGTGTCCTCCAAAGAAAGGTATTTCCTTTGTGCAGCACCAGTGCGCACAGAATCCAAGGGGTTAACCTGAGAGCTGCTTTGAAAACAGAGGCGAAGGTCACTGTCGGCAACAGCAAAGACTTTTAAAGCCTGCCGTCCTGAGCCTTTCACCCTGCCTTTCCCACCCAGGGGATTGTAAACATTGGCTCCCGGCCATCACGTCCCACTGCACAGAACTGCTCTGTGCTTTCAGCATATATACATTTATGCTTTTTTTATGGAAGCTGAAGCAAAGGCGCATTATTGCTGTGAGCACAGAGAACATGTTTCTGTTCAATGAGAGGGGAGGAACCCTACCCTGCCCTGCTGGAATGTGAAAGCATGCAGACACGCTTAGTTAGCGGGGCTTCACATGTAACTGAGCTGCTGCTCTTGTCTGACTTTCTCAAGTCGAAGGAATGTGTAGAATGCTGTCACTTAATCAGAACCCAGAAGAGTTCTTTTATCTGCCATTTGTTAGTAACTAGCAATATTGCCCTTATCTCTTTGTCCTTTGGCTCCATCCAGTGCCCTCCGATAGGAGAATGGTAACATGAAAGCACTTATTACCTTGAGCCTTGCTTCTTGTTTTTCTTTTTTAAAACGCACATTTCTTTTATCACCAACAAAGAAGTTGTGGGGTTTTCTTTCATTTAAATAAAGTTGTTCTACTCCTAGGATCATAGTTGTTTCAAAGAAATCAAGATGATGCATATGTTTATGTTGCCTTTTATACCTGATTCTTCAAACGTCTATAATTTCTCCATATGTTGCAGGAAAACAGAATGGAATTCCCAGAGATAATCCATATAGCCTTAATTTCTCCAGCCTTAATTTCTCCCTCCTGAACTTTTCACTATGTTGGACAGGGCTTAATATTCCATCTATCAGTAATTTCATGTAATTTCAGTCATGTGATATAATAACTTTTCTCTTCGGTTGTGTCTAAAGATGTGAACACAGATGTTACATTAGGTAGGGGCAAAAAGATTATAACCTGTGTCCTTCCTCTTTGCTATGGTCCTTTCTTAGAAGGAACTGTATTTCTTGAGCAGACATATAAAATCTTACCCCTTTCTTCTGAAATGGCTATTATGAGCATATTTTGTAATAAATTTGGATGCTTGCCTACAGAAAGTACAATCAGTCACTGTACATTCCTGTTTGAATAATGATACTTATTATGATTATGAAAAGAATACGAGACCGACAACAGTCCCTACCCTGTCACACAGACATGCAGACAGGGCTGCTCTCTAGCCTGTAACAGCCTTGATAAGAGATATGTGGCTTTGCCTTTTGTTTCTCCGTCTAAACGACTGTCTAAGGTTCTTCTCAGTCTCCTCTGGAATTCCAGTTTTGCTTTATAGAATCACAAATTCTGTTGGATACTAATTAACATCCTTTAAATTTTCCTTCTGATCAAAGTTCCATTTCTTTACATGTGAAGTTTCTATGGACAACATCCCACACCTGGATGTAGACCTACATGTAGAATGTATTCATTCTTGATTATAGAATTCTAGGGTTGAAAGGACTTAAGAAATTATCTGATGTGACCCCTTGATTTTATAGTTGGGTGGTAAAATTACCCTTTTTTTTTTTGGCCAGGTTATTTAGTGACTTATCTGAGACTGAAAATCCATGTGTCCAAATCTCAATCCAGGACTCTTTCCCTTACTCCATCCAGTCTTGTGCCCCATGTACTGTACTGTATGATGAGTTTACTGATGGCTGGTATTTGCATCGTGGGTATGTGTACCTCAGCATGGAGAAGTGCACATAAGTGATTATGAGCCGATATTTTGTACCCTGAGCGGGAAATCTTGGTCTTCTTTTGTCCCCAGAGGCACCTGGGGACTGGCATTCACCTCATCCATGTGTCAGGCCTCAATTTCAGTCTGATGAGTTTCCCACAATTTCTATAGAAACCTCTTTTATCTCTCGTCTCATCCAGTGAGAGTAACTTCACACTACAACAGTGAACGCTACATAAAGGCTGACAGTATAACCAAAGCTATGCACAGGGGCTAATTGAGAGCACTAAATGATTTTATGACTAGATAGGATAGGTTGAATATAAAGATAAAAGCCTTCAATCCAAGAACTGTAAAAGAAAATGAATCCGTTTCAGCAAGCACCTATTGAATTTATTGTTTTTTAAAGACAAAAATTATATATACTCATTATGAAAAATAGAAACATTGTCTATAATGATAACTTAATCAGAAAATGCCTGTGTAAACCTGGAGACGTAAGTGTATGGATGTACGAGAAATAAAAGTGGATAAAATGCCTGGTTGCATTAATAAAATATTTCTCACAATAGTTCCCATGAGGAAAACAAAGGAAGACTTATTCCTGTGTAGCTTTGTTAAGAAGTGAATTCATCATAACAGTCACAAAGGACTTGGGAATCCCAAGAAAGAAGCTTCCGTTCTTTATAGTAACAGCTTCTTAGTCTTGGACGTTGAGGCAGGAATGTGCTGTGACTGGTGTATATGGACTTACCTTGGGAGTGGAACTGGCACTGGGCAGACAGTAGCTGTTGCTAATCAGCAAATGCACTATTGAAGTCCCTTCCTATTAATGCCAATTAGTTAGATTTTGCTGTGGGATGTATTTTACAGAAACTTCTGTTGCATGGCTTTCCGATGGGAGACTTCTTGCTTTCAGTCTGGCTCAGCAGGCAGGAAGATGCAGTCACTCAGGGTACGCAGTGATTGCGTGTTACTCTCTTGTCTTACACAGTATTTCAGGACTTTAAAATAAATAGTTCCGTTACTTCCCTGTATTTGAAATAGGTGTCTCTGGATCTAGGTTTTCTTTTATATCAATGATTTTCTTTACATCTGAAGTCCTACATTTCTCCATCTATACTGAGGCCTTTTTAAAGAGGTTTACTCCCTCTGCTGGCTCTATGGAATGAAAGCATAAAGTAAGTACACATGTATAAGTCCTCAGTTAACGTCATCGGTAGGTATTTTAAAGTTGTGACTTTAAGTGAAACTATGCACGAACAAAACCGATTTTGCCTTAGGCTAATTGGTATAAATAAGAGTTAAGTCCCTATGGCATATTGCAGTCACAAAAATGTCACCGAACTTCTAAGTCAAGACCCAAAACACTTCTAGTATTAAATATCAAAATACATGTGAGCTATACATACATTTAAGAAAGATGAATTAAAACAAATAAGATAATTATTTTCCAACCCGCTTATTCCAGTTCAAGGTCATGGGTGGCTAGAGCATGTCCCAGCAGCTCAGGGAGCCAGGCAGGCACCCACCCTGGACAAGACGCCCTTCCATGGAGCACCCAGAGAAAACCCACACAACATGGGGAGAACAGCAAATTCTATGCAGGGCCCCAGGCAGGAATCCTTTTTTGTTTGTTTTTTTAATCGTCAGCATTGTAAGGAAATGATGTTATTTGAGGACCTGCTGTATTTCTGGTTACAAATACTGGGGATTGCTTGCACATGATCTTTCCTTTAGACTTTTTTCCAAAGTGTAAAGTTAACTTTTAGTTTGGCTCTCTCTAATTCGGGATATAAAATCACCCAGGGATCTGAGATATTTTACATTCCTTTTGAGAACAATGTGAAGTTCTATGAGACTAGTAGTAATTTGACATTTAAGAAAGTCTAGCATGCAGATTTACAGTATAAAATAGGTGCTCAATAAATATTTATTAATTTCTGGATTGCAGTCATATTTTTATTGTTTAAAGAGTGTGTGTACTTTATTGTGGGAGCAATAAATTACCTGTTCTCTTTAATGAAATCATCTGTGTTTCCATAGCACTTTCTCCATTCCTTATTCTAATTCCAACCACACTGTATTACTGTTATTTCTTTTTATAGTTGCCTCACTAGACTACAAACTCCTCCAGAACTGACATCGTCTGGTATCTGTCTGTAGAGTCTCGATCCTTATCATGTTAGGTCAGTGATGGCAAACCTTTTGAGCTCGGCGTGTCAGCATTTTGAAAAACCATAACTTAACTCTGGTGCAGTGTCACATATAGAAATTTTTTGATATTTGCAACCATAGTAAAACAAAGACTTATATTTTTGATATTTATTTTATATATTTAAATGCCACTTAACAAAGAAAAATCAACCAAAAAAATGAGTTCGCGTGTCACCTCTGACACGCGTGTCATAGGTTCGCCATCACTGTGTTAGGTTGTCCAGTCAATGTTGGGGAAATTCAGCCTTACACCACAATAAACTTCTTCCCACACAGTGTACAAATAGCCAGAAAGTTTAAGTAATCAGAATTTTTTCAGCATTCTATTTTTACCATAAAGAGGTCATTGAAAATAAATAAAGTATGTATTCAGAACAGTCACTTCCTAAATGTGAGCATATCTGTGCTGACAGAGCTAGGGTAGTGAATAAAGACATATCAAGACTTCCTCACCATCTAACTCTGTCTAATGGCCCTCGATGCTATAATAGTTGTGCCTAAGCCCTGAAGGTACCTTTGCAACTTTAGTTTCCATTTTGTACTTTCATTTTCAATGCAAAAACCCCATTTTGATATTTGTTGCTCAAAGCAAGTTATATCAACTCTCATTTTTTCAGGATGACACTAGTTAAGATATGAAGTTGCATACATTTCAGATCTTATTTTGGATTACTTGTGCTGCTAACCTTGTGCATTGTTACGCACTATTGCTTTTCAAGTCATTTTCCAAGGAACCTAATTTCATAGGATGACAGTAGGTGTTATATGAGGCTTGGGGGAGAGGGGGTGTCATTCCATGGACAATACTTTGTAAATGTTGAATTGACTAGGTTTCTTTTTAAACTGTAGAGCTTCTCAGAGCCTTTAATATGGTAAACAGGGTAAAAATGTGGCCAAGATTTAACAGTATAGCCACATGAGTTCCTTCCACGTCTTCCCCAAGACATGTTTGCAGTCGGTCAGACTGTAAGCCCCGAAAGAGTAGGAACTGTGCTTCGTTCACCAGCACTGAGCGCCAGCCGCCCAGCAGCACTCTGCAAATGCATGTCCACGAAATGAAGAAGTCATTTCTACAGTTTTTCAGAGTTTCTACACAAGGGAAAATGCTACCACATGTACACTGATGATTGCCCTGTAGCCCACCCCCAAAATAGTTGCCATGGGTCCCATGTTTACATTTCATGCCTGGGAACCTGACAATAGGATTTCCTGAAGGAAAGGTGGCAACATTGGGTTTGCCTCTTAACTAAACTCAAGTCCTAGACCGACAGGTATGGTCCTGTACGTTAGTTTATAATGTTTCAGAATTATTTTCATACAGGAAAGCTAGTAAAAAATCATCATCCAACAACTTCTAAGACTTTTACATTATTAATATTTTAACAGAATCTTGGTACAAATATTTCAAAATATTTTCTAGCTTAGTTTCCCTACTTAATGCCCAAGTTGCTTAAGAACTTCATGTCAATATATAGTTTATATACCTCCAGGGAATGACAGTTGCTTAAACAAATGGGGAATTTTCTGAGTCAGATGTAGCAGGGGCAAAAGTAAGAAGAGAAGCCTAACATTTTAAAAATTGTCTAAGCTATTGAGTCACACATCTATGCATAAATGTTAACTATCATTATCATATCTTTGCAGAGAGTTTAATTAGTCCTTTAATAAATCCAAATTATATTGTCATTTTTAGAATCATATATTCTTATAAATTAGGTAGTCAAAAGTATAGGCAGTAGCACGATACACTAACTTGAATGGTTGAGAATATCAAGTGGGAGCAAAGATATGGAAAAACTGGAAATTCTCATACATTCCTAGTGGGAATATAAAATTCTTCAGTTACTTGGGAAAACTATTTTGCAGTATCTACTAAGCATATGTCTTCTCTCTCTCTCTCTCTCTCTCTCTCTCTCTCTCTCTCCATACTTTCTTTTCTATAAAGATAAGAACTAGCAACATTAATCAGAGTGATAAAAGTCACAATGGTGGTGCAGCAATGATATTGACTAGGAAAGGCACAAGAGGGCTGGCTGTCTGGTGATGTAAATATTCTATATCTTGGTTTGAGGGGTGGTTATGTAGGGATGTACTTATGTAAAAATGCATTACATTTTAAGATCTCTGTATACTGTAATATAAACAAATAAATGAATGCCTTAAACTGTCTGCCTACCTACCTGTCTATCATCAGTAGGTGCCAGTAGGCAGCAAACACTTATTTGCTCTCTACAGGAAATTTCCTCCAAGGTATAAATTTGATTCTGTTGCCATATTTATGAATCTGGAACTCCTTTGTACATTCAGCGTAATGCAAAGGCAGATGGGGCTCTTCCCTCCCTGGTTTGGTTTGGTTTCTATAGTTTGGGAGCACTTTTGCGAGAACCTCTTGGTCATACATTAAACAAATAGTTTTTGAATGCCTGGTGTATGTCAGACAGTGTGCCAGGCTTTGGAGAACAAAAGATCATTAAGACCCAGTCCCTGCTATTTGGTCTTGTGTGGGGGAGAGATGGCAGCAGATGCTTATGGTCACACCACACAAAAGCAGGGGCTGTACGAGGCATGGGCTGTAAAGTCCAAGGAGCCACTCCCCCTCTCAGAATGTTCTGGAAGGCTTTCACAGATGGCATCACTAGGTCCTGCTTCTATTTTTGCCACCTATCAGGGTCCTCTTTATATTAAACAGCTACAGTGGTTATTTAAGACTACCCCTCAGCACCTAAAGAGTATCTTAAATACTTTGTGTGATCTAAGTGTTTTCTTTGATATCATTGTAATCACGTCTTAGACCATTTCTCAAAGCCCTCGCAATTTCAAGGATGAAAGAAGCTACCTGCCACAGATTTCTAGAAAGCAGCAGCATTCTTTGAAGTGTTTATAAATGGAAAAGTAATATTTCTTTGAATTAGTTCTGAGGTAAAAGCCAAGTTTTACCCAAACTGGAAGGTTAGTTTTCCTTTTAAGTCATGTTTGCATGCAGCAACCACACTGGCCCGAGCACATGTGCAGCGTGAGCGCCTGAGCTTCGGTGAGAAGCCTTCCGCTGGTTTGATGTTCACACATGTATCCCTCCTGGTAGCGGATGTACCTAGAAATACTCTGCAAAGTCCTCAGTAGTAGTGTGGTTCTTCTTAGAAGCGGAGATAATTTTATGAGAAGCATTGCAGCTCATGAAGAGCAAATGAATGTATATACTTTATAATTATCTATTTAATTAATAGAACTATAGTCCCTGTAGTGAGCCTTTCCTCCCCTTTCACTCAGAGAAGATATAAAGATATTAAAAATTCTGTAAGTATAGAAATGTATTTTAGAAAGGAAAGATGGGGGAAATTAAAAGAGGAAGAAAGGGCTCAAAATGGGTAAAAGACTTAAATGTAAGGTGTGAAACCATAAAAATCCTCAAAGAAACTGTAGGCAGCAAAATGTCAGACATCTCACATAGCAAAATTTTCACTGATACAACACCTAGGGCAGGAGAGTCAAAGAAAAAAGAAACACAAATGGGTCTAGAGCAAACCAAAAAACTTCCGCACAGCAAAAGAAACCAGCATCAAAATGAAACGGGAACCCACTATATGCCAATGATGCATATGATAAGGGGTTAATTTCCAAAATATATAAAATACTCATTTAACTCAACAAAAGGAAGACAGACAATCTAATAAAAAATTGGCAGAGGACCTAAGTAGACACTTCTTCAAAGAGAACATACAAATAGCCAATAGACATATGAAAAAACACTCAACATCACTAATTATCAGAGATGCAAATTAAAATGACAATGAGGTACCACCTCACACCTACCAGAATGGCTAACATCAATATATCAACAAATAGCAAGTGCAGGTAAGGATGAGGAGAAAAAGGAACCCTAGTACACTGCTGGTGGGAATGCAGACTGGTATAGCCACTGTGGAAAACAGTGTGGAGCAAGCATGTCAAACTCGTGGCCGGTGTGCCACATGCCTCATTTACATGCAGCCCACTGGCCGCAAGTTTGACATGCTTGGGAGTTTCCTCAAAAAATTAAATATGTAACTGCCCTTTGATCCAGTGATCTCGCTTCTAGGAATATGTCCTAAGAAACCTGAAATACCAATCAGAAAGAATATATGCACCCCTCTGTTCATAGCAGCATTATTTATAATAGCTAAGATCTGGAAACAGCCCAGGTGCCCATCAGTAGATGAGTGTATAAAAAAGCTGTGGTACATTTACGCGATGGAATAGTATCAGCTAGGAAAAGGGGGGATCTTTTACTCTTTGAGACAGCATGGAAGGACCTGGAAAGTATTATGCTAAGTGAAATAGCCAGTCAGAAAGACAAGTATCACATGATCTCAGTTATATGTGGACTCTAATGAACAAAATAAACTGACAAACAAAATAGATCCAGAGTCATGGAAGCATGCAACAGACTGAGGATTCTTGGGGGGCTGCGGGGGACAAATTCAACCAAAGAACTTCTAGCATATATGCATAATCCATGGGCACAGACAATAGTGTGGGGAAGGCCTGGGGAGGAGGGGGGGGTCAATGAGTAAAAAGGGAGAACATATGTAATACTTTCAATAATAAAGATTTAAAAAAGAAGAAGAAAGGAAAGAATTAAAATAAGAGAACAAAAATTATAAAAGAAAGGGGAAATAAAGGGCTAGGATACATGTTTCATATCAGACTTCTTTGTTTTAGTAACTTTAAAACCAGATAGTAAAATCCAGAGTGATGTCATCACATCTGCACTGAGTCTTCAAACCTGAGTGTTTCTTCTGTCCAGTGATGTGAATGTTTCTTTTACTCTGGAACGATGTTATCAAACGGTGGGTGAGAGTAGTCAGGGTCTCCAAATTGTGTTTTCCATCCTCCTGCTTCCACAACTTCAGTCTTCTGTGCATTTTGCTCTTTTTGTAAAGATAAGAAGGCACCTTCTTTTTCTGCATAACTGGATTGGAGGGGGTGGGGTGTGGGGTGCGTGTGAGGAAGTCTGACTTGGAGAACTGGTAGGGTGGTGATTTTGTTTGCAGAGATGGGGAATACAAAAGGAGAACATGTTTGGGAAGGAAGGAGTGTTCTGGAAAGACAGCATGAAACATTTGTCAGCAGAGACATGCTGTGCACAGACTACCAGACTCCAGGTCCTGCGCAGAGCATTGTGGGTAGGGGGGTTTCCCCTACCTCCACCCAGGACCCAGCCATTGGCACATCCACAGCCCTGATCCCTCAACTGGTGGCCATCTTGGTGAAATCCTTTGGGATACCATTATCCTAGAAAAATAATTTATTTTTGTTCTTATCAGCTTTTCTGTTAAACCTACATTGCTATGGAAATGATTGTTTGGGAAATACAGACTTTTTTAAAACTTGTAATTAGGTTTTCAGGGAGAAAAAAGAAGAAGAAGATGATGACCTGAGGTCATTCAGTCTCCACAGTGAGGAGAATGAACCTGATTCAGATAATCCCTGCTTCAAAGCCTAGCTCTGCCATTTACTAGGTAATCGGTCCTGGGCAAGTTACTTAACATCTGTGAATGTCAGCTTCCTTATCTTTAAAAATAGCATCATTAGTACCTCATACCATTAACCTGAAGATTCTAAAGAAGTCAACCCAGCATAGAACTGTACCTGTTCCCTCGCCCATCTCTTTGCCCCAGAGAGGATAAAAATGCAATGTTTTTGAGAAAAGATCACCAAAATCCCACAGGAATCCACTTGACATTAACAGTTCTTGTCGGAAAGTACTTCCTTCTACCTAACCCAACTCCCTGATGCTGTCATCTAAGTTCTTTTCTCAGTCGTGTCCTTTTTTGTTTGCAGTTTTAATCTTGTTAAATGAATGGCAGGAAACATCCTGATCTTCAGAAGCACTTTTTCTCGGTGTTTGCCTTTAAAGCTGAAGGCACGGTATATGGGGGGAGCTCCAGGACCCTCTGGAGACTTTACATTCATCTCTGGGAGCCCAGATTAGTTTGAAATTGCCCGCTTGGCTTTCCTTTCTTGCATGGATCTCTGTGAACCTGTCTAGATGGAGATGTAGAGCAGAAGCTATCGGGGGGAGAGTAGGTATTGTAGAGCGAACTGTACCTTGGTAGTTCCTTCAGCTGAGGATCTCCAAATCCTTCCCATTTAAGGAAGGCAGAATTTTATGATGGCGAATGTTTGAACCTGAACTTAGACTTTAAAGCCATGCTTTCAATACACTCATCACTTGCACTAACCGTACTATATCTTGCAAGGGCTCATTTAGTAGGTTTACATGCAGCCTGTGTAAAAATGAACATAGTAACCAAGGAGAAAGAAGTCATGGACTTTAGAGACATTTGACTATTTTCATAATAAAAAAAAAGTCGATGTTTAAATTCTCTTGCAAATCTGAGCGATTATGTGGCCTCCCAAAGCATATAGATTTTCTGAAAAGTTACAGCATTTAAAAGGAAATGAGCTCTGTAGCCTGCCATATCCTGTATTCAGAATAATTTTCATTTCTACTTATCTGTGAAGGTTGAAGGAATGTCTACAAATATTTGCTTGGTTTCTATGGTGAAGGCAGAGAGAGATCAAGTGTGTGATTGTTTAGTGTCAAAATCAAAACTATACTGTACTTCTAAAAAGAGAATGAGTTTGTTACTTGAAACATAATAGCAAGTGGTAACTATTTTAAGTTTCACAAGTTCAACGTGAAATTTAAACAATACAGCCTGAAGAAAAACATGGGCCTTTCAGGCATTTTAAAACTTCATGTTACAAAAATAAAATGGTCATCACACTTTATTAAAAAGTCATCTGTTCACTAAAGATAATGTAAGTGAACTCTCAGAATGCATGGTGTGGGGATGAGAACATGATCGTAGTCTGTAAATTTATACTATAACTAGTGGCCCGGTGCACGAAATTCGTGCAGGGGGAGCCCGGCCTGCACCCTCTCCAATCTGGGATCCCTCAGCGGATGTCCGACTACTGGTGTGGGATTAGGCCTAAACCGGCAGTCCGACATCCCTCTCACAATCCGGGACTGCTGGCTCCTATCCGCTCCCCCCTCTGGCCGGCTGCTCG
>NW_005871063.1:2069353-2086264 GCF_000147115.1 Myotis lucifugus | reverse complement strand
ACCAACTGCCCCCCTTGCCGGCTCATGGCCCCCAACTGCCCTCCCCTGCCAGCCTCATGACCCCCAACTGCCCTCCCCTGCCAGCCTCATGGCCCCCAACTGCCCTCCCTGGCCGGTCTCCTGGAAGGTCTCCTGGTCTAATTAGCATATTACCCCTTTATTAGTATAGATAGAAACTCCTGTGACATGCCGAAAGTTATCCATTCTAATCCTGTAGTCCTCCATTCTGCTGTCTTCTGGGTACCCATACATATACTAAAATGTACATTTATTTTATGCCTGCTATACACCTGCTCTGTGAGGTGCTGGGGATGGAAAGTCCATTTAGGAATGGTCTCCATCCTCAAAGGTCTGGCTTTGGGTCTAGTAGGCAGTAAGTACACGATGAATGGGATGCCGTGTGTTAAGTGCTGGATACATGTAATTGGAGAGGACTAGGCAGGGCAGGGTTCACAAGAATTAAGAATGGTGTTGCGAGAGAACATTCCAGAGAAAGATCTCAGCATGTGGGAAGGCCGTGAGACATGACACAGCACGCATATTTGAACAACCATAAAGCCTCTGAGCGCTTTCCTGGGAAGGAGGAGCAGGTGATAAAGCCAGAGAGAGAGATGGGAGCTAGATATGGGGGCATTGTGAATAAATTGGACTTGAACTTGACCTTAAAAGCTTTGGAGAGTGGGTGAAGGATTTTAAGCAGGAGTGTGGTGAGCACAGCTTCAGATTCAGTAGAGAGGACAGAGAGGAAGGAGACAGACTGTAGGAACACACCCCAGAGGAAGCTGTTGTGCCCGGTCAGGGAGGATAGGGTTAGCAGGAGCTGGGGACCGCTTTGATAGTGGGAATGAGTGGGGAGCCTGGGTAGGTGGTGATTTTGCTTGCAGAGAGAGAGTCTAAGAAAAGCAAGTGTCAGAGGAAAGACAGTTTCCCATTTTGAAATTCAAGTACCTAAGGGAGTAGTAAGTGCTGATGTGAGGAGGCAGTTAGAATGTGGGTCAGACACTCTGCAGAGTATGGATTTCGGGGCACCCACCTAGGATGCTCCCCAGGGATTGTTCGTCACATAAGGAAAGTAACTGCCTGAGGATCCAGCCTTAGAGAAAACAATTATTTAAGGGACTGGTGGACGAAGAGACCTCCAGGGAGTTACTGGAAAAGTAGCAGGAACACTAGCACAGACAGGACCCTGGCGTTCTGCACTTAAATCACACACACACCCTCCTCCCTGATCCTGCCCCCGCTCCCAGTAGTCCTTCCGCCACCTCCTTTGACTTGCTGCTTTCCTTCCCAGGACTAACGGTACTGCTCATCGTGTGGGCACTCACTTGATGAATTGAACTGAAGCCCATTTAAGCCTTGATTGGTGTCTGGGTTAAAACCTTTTTTAGGTAGATATACTTAGCTGCTAACCAAATGACCGAGATATAAGGCTCAGAAACAGATGGTTAGTGCCACTGGCCCTGAACTCCACTTCCATTCATCCTTCAGCAGGTCATTATCATTCCCCGCCCGCTCACCACAGACACATACACAGGCCCTGTCTCCTGAGGTGACTCTTGCCCAAAGGGTCCCTTCACCTGCACTTGGAGGGGACACCCATTTCAGCTCATTTTTCCTGTGTCATTGCCCTTCGAGTCTTCTTACACAGCCTCTGAATCGCATTGGTTTAGCCCACCTCCCTCCACAGGTCCAGTTCCTTTTTTAAAGATACTGTACATAATTAGAGTCATCCCTTGGTATGCACAGAGGGTTGGTTCCAGGACACCTTGGAAAGTCTTCACTTGGGCAATATACAGATTTTGAGTTATTCCAAGGATTGCATCCATATTCCTCAGAAATCATTATCTAAGTTTTCATTTGAGACTTGTTGAAACCCCCCGCCCCCCAGAAGACTATCCCCACACTGGTACACTCGATGAATAAGTACTAACCCAAAGGGCAGGCAAGGATGTCCGAAGATAGAGTTCTTGGGTCTAGGTCTGTACAGTATATGCATTTTTTTTGAATCTTTATTTCCATTGCTCAATCATTTAAGGACTCTCAGAATGCCAGCAGAGGTCACCTTACAGACCATCCAGTCTAAACATCCTCTTGGACAGATGAAAAGACTGAGGCTTAGAGAACTTGCCACCCGTGCTACTTCCATCTATGGACTGAATGTATTAGTTGGAGTCCCAACAGCAAATAGATGGCACACTCAAAATAAGATAATTCAGGGAAGGTTGTTTACAGAGAAGGTTTACAGAGAAGTGGGTTTAGGGGAAGTGCAGGGAATGATGCTGTCCTGTCTAGTTGTAGCCAGGCTATTACCATTCTCAGACTTGAAGGGAATCAGAATGGGCTGTCCAGAATGGATAGTGACTTTGCGATGGCAGCACAGCCAACGCTAGACTGCCTTGCTGGGAGGAAATCAAGGAGTTAAAGACGCTGCCTCACCCTTCTCCCTCTCCCTCTCTCTGAACTCCTGCCTCGTTTTCCCATTGGCCATACCCAACAAGATAGATACAGGCCCACCTCCCAGGGTAGAGACCATTCGGAGAAGCAAAAGGATGTAGCCATAAAATAAGGATGATTCAGATAATATCTACAAAGTTTGTTCAGGTTCTTGGTTGAAAGGGTACATGAATTAAAAAAAAACACTATTAAATTGAATATTAAGTAGGAGTGGTTTCCTCTGACATGTATTTTGAGTCAGAGTTGGCCTTGGCTCTACTTTATCTTATACTGTTATTGATTTGGTTCAAAAAATTGTGAATAGAGATCAAAGCACTTTAAACAGATACATCCACTTGTGTAAATATCCTTGAATACCCACCCCCCCAGCTTCCGCTCCCCCTGGGGTTGCCAAATCCATTCACCGCCTCTGGAGGCTGTTAATACATGTAATGGTTGTAGTAAACTTTGAATTTGCTTTGGTTCCAGCTGGCTCCAACCCCCAAACTCTGTCCATAGTTCCTATTGTTATCTTTGCTTATTAGATAACTGCATTGTTATCGTTAGAAGCCACCTTTGTCATAGATTTCTAAATGTTGATCTTTATACATTGCAATCATTGTTTCCCTCAACATGTTTTTAAATCTACCCTTATATTTTGTTTTTAAGGATGTTTAGAATTATAAAACATAGAGAACTTTTAGATGGAAGTTAATTACATTGTCGAGAACTTATTTCATGCACTAAAATCTCGAAGTATTTCTATCGGTTTTGTCCGTTCTTTATAAAGCTTGAAGACAAAAATGAATACGTTTGCATATGTGTGACTTAAACTAGTTTGATGTTAAGCAGTCTTGCATTTTAGAGGCACAGAAGTATAATGATTCCTAAGCAAACAGGATTTATTTTGTACTGTCAGGGAAAATCGTTACAATTTGTCCTCAAAAACTTGGAATTTATGCATTTTAAATTCCAAGAAATTACAAAAATTGTCATCATTTGAGATATTTTAAATTACAGTGGCTTAAAGTGAGGATTTAAAGGACACAGGGTTAGAGAATGTAGAGCAGACACATAAATTAGGAAATTAAAACTGGGAAAGCTCTCTTGATTTATGAGATAATATTACATAAACTAGGGAACAACTAATAGATTTATATCTATTACAAAAGGTAGTAATTTCTTATTTTTAAATGTAGGCCTTCAGTGTTGTTGAAGTTATCTTCTTAGCGAATTAACCAGAAATGTAAGTCTTGTATGGGTCATACTTTGTTTTGGAATTTAAGCATGTCAAATTCCACAAAGATTAAACCAAAATGATGTCTCATTAGACAAATACTGATAGTTCAAATAGACCGTAAACATAAACCTAATTAATGAATCTAATTTCTCTCATTTTGTTACAATGATTTACATACACAGAGACCAAGCAAAAATCTTGGGAATGCCCAAGAGATTTTTCAATCTTAGGTTTCATTATAATTATTAGATGGGAATTTGATGAATAAATGTCATGCCATACAGAGCACTGTTGTGAATCAGAACTAGATAATAGACACCTTTTTCTTAAACCCTTTTTAAAAAAATATATTTTATTGATTTGTTACAGAGAGGAAGGGAGAGGGATAGAGAGTTAGAAACATCGATGAGAGAGAAACATCCATCAGCTGCCTCCTGCACACCTCCTACTGGGGATGTGCCCACAACCAAGGTACATGCCCTTGACCGGAATCAAACCTGGGACCTTTCAGTCCGCAGGCCGACGCTCTATCCACTAAGCCAAACCGGTTAGGGCTTAAACCCTTTTTTTTAAAAAGCAAATCTTGTTAACCCCAAAGTATAGCTGAAGTTTTTGAAATTTGCAAACTCTTTTTAAAGTTCACATTTAATATTTCAAGGTAAATTTAAAATATTTTCCTGTTAGTAATGTGATTGCAACCTAACCTGTATATTGGCCTATTGATTTGTGAGTGTTTGGCATGCTCAATTCAAGGTGCTGTGCGGGATGTTGAGGGAAGAGCACAAGGCTGAAGTCAGACAGTCCCGATGAGAATCAGCTCTTTCCTATCTCGGCTCCGTGGCTCCAGTCATATTACTCAACCTCTCTGGCATTCTGTTTTCTCAGCTAAAAAATGTGCCTGCTGACGACAGCACCTGACTGGTCCTGCACCTCCGCAATTGTCATGCAGCCCCTCTTTTCCTTCCAGCTTTCTATCACCATGTTTTTGTGTCCGCTGTGCTTTTATTTTATTTTTTTAAATATATTTTATTGATTTTTTTACAGAGAGGAAGGGGGAGGGATAGAGAGCTAGAAACATCGATGAGAGAGAAACGTCGACCAGCTGCCTCCTGCACACCTCCCACTGGGGATGTGCCCGCAACCAAGACACATGCCCCTGACCAGAATCAAACCTGGGACCCTTCAGTCCGCAGGCCGACACTCTATCCACTGAGCCAAACTGGCCAGGGCCCGCTGTGCTTTTAAAGCATGATGCCTGTGTGCCCTGGCAGACATTTCTGTTTGCCTATACGATTACTACATTTACACCCACATGAGCTGTTCATAAAAGTTAGAATGTATTTCACAAAGTTATTATTCGCATAACAGTAAATCACATAACATTTTTGTATGTGAGCAGGGTGAAAAACTAGCTCATTTTTTTTTATAGCTGAATAATATTCCTCTGTTGGAAATTATTGTGGAGTAAGCAACCTTGTGAGTACCTCTTTGTAGACTAGTATGACTATTTCTGTAGGATAAGTTTCCACAAGTGGAACTCTGGGTCAGGGACATGGACACTGTTAAGTTTATGCATAATGTCAGATTGTCCTCTAAAAAGATGGTGCCAATTCACAATTGGAAAGTGTTCCCCTACCATGGCTAATGCTGAGTGGTGTCATTCTCGCCATTTCTGCCAACCAGGCCTTTTATTGTGATGGCTTCCTTCCTTCCTTCCTTCCTTCCTTCCTTCCTTCCTTCCTTCCTTCCTTCCTTCCTTCCTTTTAATGAGATTGGGTCGCTTAGTTTTTCTTCTTGTAAATTATCTTTCATATTTGTCATCTATTTTTCTGTTGTATTATTTTATTGACGTAATTAGTTTTAGATGTTTGGTCCCAGTTTGTCATTTGTCGTTTGCCTTTCTTTATAGTGTTTGCTGAGGAGGCTTTCAGTTTAAAGAGCTGGCTCTATAAGTCTTTTCACCTCAGGCTTGTAGATTTCCCATCATGCTAACATAGACTTCCACACCCCAAGGTCCTCGTCTGTTCTCTCCCAGTACATTTTTCTAGCTCTACTTCTTAGTTCTTTCACTCTGTATCCAGTTTCTTCTTAATAGATTCTTGTAGATGGTGTAAAGTAGGGATCAAACTTATTTTCTTCCAAATGGATTACCAGTGGTCTTACTTTCCCCTATTGAAGTATATTTTCTCTCTCACTCAGAGGAAATAAGCAGCTATAAGAACTTTAAACCCCATTAACATATCAGTCTCTTTCTGGAATTTACTCTTTTTTTAATCTGTTAGGACCACCATTTTATTTGTGGTACCTTAGAGTATATTTTGGTAACAGAGAGCAAATGCTCTTCATCCTCATTTCTCAAACTATGAAACATTATTCAGCCAGAAGTGCATTATTTTCTAAATTAATTTCTAAACAAAATCATTGGTTTGTCTTATATATTTTTTATGTGTTAATATATGAGTAACTATTATCTTTATAATATGACTTTTCCCCATCTTAGTCATGGTCTCTCTTCCCATTTTGTTTTTTTATGTTCTTTAACAATAATATATCATATTACTTATATAAATAGTACTTTTCTTAATTCCTCGGTGTTTTACATTTTTGTTACTATTATGGATGGGGTCTTTTTCTCATTATATTTTGTAACTGGCTTATTAGGATTTGTGTATTTATTTTATATTTTATATCTACCATCATCTAAATACTTCTTATCATCATAGTATTTTTCTTGTCATAAATTTTATTTACCAAAAACATAGTCCAATGTGTATAAGGCAGAAACTCTTAGAAACACCAGGAGATTCTGGGGGAAGGAAAACAAAAACGCAAATTCTCTTTTAGAGTTTGACAAATAAAATATAGAAAAATATAAGTAAGGATCTTGTTAATAAAGAACTTTATACTTAAAAGTTCCCCTTATACCTTATGGAACAAAAACCAAGTATGTGGGTAGTATTAAGAAAACAATAATAAATTCTACCAAGTGGAAATTGAAAAGGTTACATTCTTTGACTATGATGCAATAAAATTAGAAATCCAGCAATTAAAGGATAACCATAAATAATGATTAATTTTATGGAAATTTTATGACCATATGGAAATTTTAAGACACTTTTCTAAATAATTTGTCCTTCAAATTAATTTACTTTTTTAAGAAAATAATTATAGATTATTTAAATATTTTGTCTTTAAATTACATATTATTCAAAGATTAATAAAATGAAATTTTATTTAAAGATTAACAAAAAAGAAAAAAAAGAAGTCAACTAATTATAAAATAAAACAATAATCCTCCCAAAATAGAAATAAAACTCCATGTCAGTTTTTTTTAATAAATTATATGGCTAAATTGACAAACGGACTGATATAAAGCAAAAACAAAAATATACAACATTAAGAGAAAAGTCATATTTTTCTCAGAAAACCAAGAAAACTGATGATATTAGGAAATACCATGTACAAAATTTAAGCCAATACATTTTAAAATCTAAATTAAATATTTTCATAGGGAAATTTGTTATCATTAGCAAATGATTCAAAAGAGGTTGAAACTAATTACCAAGAAGACATTTACAAGGTTGTTAAAGACGCTACTAAGAAAGATCCAGACCCAGATGGTTTTACAAGTAAATCCCTTGAAGGGACTGATTATTACGTTGTTTGTAACATTTCAGAATATAGAAAAAGATGGAAAGCTTGCATGTCCCTAATATCAAAACATGAAAACTTAACACAAAAAAACAAAACTATGAATCAGTCTCATTTATATATATATATGTTAATATGTTAAATAAATAGTAGGAAATAGAATTCAAGAGACTATTAAAAGGATAATAAACCATGATTAGGAATGATTTATTCTAAGAAAGCAAGGATGGTACATATTAGGAAATTTATTAATGTAATCAATATATTATAATAGAATAAAACAGAATGGTCATTATTAATAAACATTTTTAAGACATTGGATTCATTATCCATTTTGAATAGTACCTAAATTTTAACAGGCATGGAAGCACCCTGTGGCTCAGTTGGTTGGAGCATCATCCCATGCTCCAAAGGGTCGCTGGTTCGATTCCCAGTCAGGTCACATACCCAGGTTGTGTGGATTTGATCCATGATGGGGGCACATGAGAGACAACTGATTGATGTTTCTCTCCCCCCTCCTCTCTTTCAGAAAAAATAAAAAGGAATGGAAGGGAACTTCTTAAACATATCAATATTGTTCTTATTTTAAGCTGTTAAACATTTATTTGAGAATTGTAATTAGTATCACTAAAATGATTTGGGATGCATAATCAATCAGAAACCACAGCCTCTTTAGAACAGCCTAAAACAATGCTATGTTCAGATTGAACTTTTCATCTTATATGATGCTAGACTTTATTTCATATTGAGGTGAGAAGAGTATGTGACCTCATAGTGTCTGTGTATGTCTCAAAACCACTCAAGTGGAACTTTATGGACAGTTTGCACCTGCATTTCTGTTGACAGTGCATCAGAGAAGTAGGGAAGGAAGTGTTCCTCCAGCTAAAAATATTAGTAAAGCAGAAATTAATTATAACTAAAAGCTAGCGCTCAGAACTGGACATTCTACTCACCAAAAGTAGTAAGTACCTTCTTTTTTGGGAATGACTGGTAATTGAATTTTGCCCAGTTATCTTCTAGGAATGATTGCCTTGAAGTCGTTAATTTTATATTTGTTAAACTCCAATTACAACCTGCACAGTATTGTGGTAGACATAACAATGGATAATATTGGGTCCACACCCTCTAGAATGAACCATAGTTTTTATGAACTATGTTACAAGGTATGATTTTCAGGTGGCAGTGGTTTCAGGGAGGTAATGGCATCAAAGCTGGGCTTTCTGGACTAAGTAGAATTTCCACGTGTGAAGAGGAGAAAGAAGAGCTCTCCAGCCTAGGAGAAGTGTCAATAAAAGGATGGAGGCATAAGCTGGAGGATATGTGTTTGTCATTGAAAGGTGTGGTGCTCAAACCTAGCCAAGGGTTACGGTTTCCTGAAGAATTTTTTATTTGAAAGAAAGAAAAGAAAAAGAAAAACTCCAGGGGCCCCCCCATGGAAACCTTAACTCAGTGAAGGTGAGAAAAGGCCCAGCCACCTATGTTTTCCTAAAAGCCCCATGAATGACTGGTGTGCAGTTAGGGTTGAGAGCCCGTGGTGTGGTCTCATATGTGACGCAACTGTAGGGAATATGGACATACTGTGGGAACCAAATGATAACTGAGTCACATTGTTTAGGTATTGTGGATCCATTTGTTTTCTTTCTTAATTTCTATTACATCACCACCATCTCTCCCTTAGATATCAACCAGCTATTCCTTAAACCATGGTGGCGAACTGTTTTTCTGCCCAAGGGCCATTTGGTTATTTATAACATCATTTGCGGGCCATATAGAATTATCAACTTAAAAATGAGTCTGCTATATTTAGTCAAACATTTCATTAACTCGCCCCTAAGGCCTTGGCAGGGCCTGACCAAATGATTTCTTGGGCCTTATACAGCCCTGGGGCCAGACATTCCCCACCCCTGCCTTAAATAAAACTTGACTCCTTGCATGAATTCAAAGCAAAACATGCTAAATGAGATGAAGAAGAGGAACCAGTCAAGAATCTCATTAGATATTGCTATATTATTACCCCAAAACTTAAAACAACCACCATTTTATTATCACTCACAATTCTGTGGGTTGACTGGACTCAGCTGGATAGTTCTCCTCCTCCAAGTGATATGGCAGGGGACACAGTCATCTAGACCCTAGATTCTAGAGGATCAAGTGGGCGTGAACATCAAGGTGGTCCACTCCTATGGCTGTTGGTTGAGATCTCAGTTGAAGCTGTCGACCGGAACATCTTGTGGGCTTCTCACTGCAAGGCAGCTGGGTTCTCAGAGGAAGCATCTCAAAAGCAAGCATTCAGCCAGGTTCAGGCTGCCAGAATTCCTGTGACCTACCTAGTTGTGGTAGTCTCAGATGTCATTTCCACCACCCAAGGCCAGCTCAGATTCAGTGGAAAGTGGATTAGACTCCATCCTCTGATGAAAGAAGCAATGTGTACATACAAGGAGAGAAGGAAATTGATGGCAGCCAGTTTTGGAGACTTATTACTGTAATCTTAATGTGCCAAGTCCTCTACCATCAAAATACATAAAGCAGAATATCAGGAAATTTAGACATCAGCAAAAATACAATTAGACAAAACAATAAGTAAGGATAAAAGGAATGTGAATAATATAAAAGGCTTATGTAATAGATATGTGTGTGTTGCATTTCTTATCTAACAGTAAAGAACACACCTTCATTCCAGGCATCCATAAAATGTCTGCTCCTCCCAGAAAGAAGCCTTGAACCCTTACGTGCTCTTATAAATCTGAAGCCTTAATGATATGCTTTCCTCATCTCTCAACCTGGTAGAAATAATTACAGTTGTGTTTCATCTATTATTATACAGGGCTCTGTATCAAGCGGGGTTCTTCCCATTTGGGAATCCCTTCCTCTGGATGAATTTTTTGCACCTGGTATAAACAATTGAGTTACACATGTCTCTTAAGTTCTTACTTTTTTAAATTTGTTTTCTGAAAAGATCAGCATTGAAGGAGGCTTTATTTTAATTCCCCAGAGTCTCGTGATCAGAGAAGTTTTGACTTATCCAGGGTGCTCTCTAGACTGCAGAGTCACATCCAGCAGCCACTGGAATCATCTTCTAACTTCCCAGTAATGCTGACCTGGGAATTGAGCTGCAGTCATTGCCAATACTACATGTATTGTTTTTGTAAGCCCCTTAAGAAAAAGGTAATCCCTTTAAGGCAGTTTTTTAAAGTCTTTGCTTTGATACCCTCCTAGTAAGACATGCAGAGTCTGAGGTAAGAACCCAGGTTGTGGTGGTGATGTCATTTCCTGGCCTGTCAGCGATGAGTCCTCGTTACCTATGGCTTCTATCGCAGTGTCCTCATCTGATCTTTCGGAATCGAATCTTGGCATGAAGCCACCCGGGATGAGGAATCAAAGCAAACAGCCGTCTCCCTCAGTAACGCTCGGCCCATTTGCCGTTGCAGGTCGTCACGCTGTGGTACCGGGCCCCCGAAGTCCTGCTGCAGTCCAGCTACGCCACCCCCGTGGACCTCTGGAGTGTCGGCTGCATATTCGCAGAAATGTTTCGTAGAAAGTAAGAAATGCCTTTGTTTCCCTCTCTCTTCCTTGGAAAGAAACTGGCTGGGTCTTGGGTCATTTAAGAAGCAGCACACAGCCTTTCTGTTTCACATAGGGTCACAGTTCCCAGATCCACCTGCTTCAGGCTGCCATGACCAGGCCAGCCCTGAACCCCCTTCTAGTCCTTATGGCATCCTGTTGTCTGACTGTGCCTTCCAGCTCTAGGAACTCTAGAAAAACGCGCTACAGTACAATTTGTTTTGTTTTGTTGGTGATAATAGGACATAGTGAACATGAAGCATGTTGATGGTATTTTTCAGTGAGGAAATAGCTTCAAGGTGGACTGTGTCCACAGGAAGAGGACCTGGGCTAAGTATGTGGAAATTTTGATGGTGAGAAAAAAACACACAATGTTTAGGCTGAAGAGGAACAGGCAAGGAAGATGTCAACACTATTTCAGAATGCTTTAATCCGTGGTTCTCAACCTTCTGGCCCTTTAAATACAGTTCCTCATGTTGTGACCCAACCATAAAATTATTTTCGTTGCTACTTCATAACTGTAATGTTGCTATTGTTATGAATCATAATGTAAATATCTGATATGCAGGATGGTCTTAGGCGACCCCTGTGAAAGGGTCGTTCAACCGCCAAAGGGGTCGCGACCCACAGGTTGAGAACCGCTGCTTTAAATGCTGTCATGTGGAGGAGAGATTAGGCATATTCGGGCAGGAGAGTGAGCAGGACGAGGACCAAAGATATTAAAATTACAGAAATAAAGATTTTGGCTCAGAATCGGGGGGGGGATCTAATGAAGAAGAGGTTGGGGTTCGTGAAAATAGTGCATTCTCATTAGGTGTCCAAGAAGAGGCTGGACCACCACCCGGAGGTGTTCTCAGTGGAATTCACAGAGTGGGTGGGTTGGATGACCTCAGGGCTCCTCTGACTCCAAGAGTCTGTGATTTGTTTGATTTTCAGGATATAAGAAATAACCAAACAATATAATGAAGATCTGCCAGGAAAATAATTCTTACCTAGGTACTAAATTCAGCCTGGTCAAAATTAAACAGAGAACCTAATTGTAATCTAATCTCTCCTTGTTTTCTATTTTTACTTCCATGGGAAAATGTGAGTTGAAAAGCTGAGTATATATTCCCATTGGACATGTAATGTTCAAAATGAAGCTACATGATCGCTCACAAGAAGAAGTGGTCAGCCATTGCTTGTTTGCTTGCTTGTTTGTTTGTTTGAACCAAATGAAGTTTTGTGCATATAATACATTTTGAGACCTATTTCTAGAACTCAGCAGATGTTTCTGTAGCTCACAAGAGGGGATCATGGCAAGGAGATCAAAGTACACAGATGTGTAATGCAGGCCTACTGTGTGCCAAGTTCAGGACCAAACCTCTTCCATTATGTTATCTTTTGATTCCGCACAATAAGAGACAAGTGAGGTATTGTGGTAAATTTATTTGTCTAATGTCAAGCAGCTTAAAAAAAAAAAAGTAGCAGGGGTACGATTCCAAAGGAACTCTGTGAGCTCTAATCCAATGTTGTTTTTCTACCAAAGAGGGAAGATAAAACATAATATTGAATTGCAGTGTTTTGCCAGGCAGGCTGCATACAGGCATATCTCCTTTTATTGAGCTCACAGATGTTGTTTTTTCATCTTTATTGTTGAAAGTATTACATATGTCCCCTTTTTTTCTCCCATTGACCCCTTATAGCCCTCCCCCACCCCCTAACCCAGGCCTCTACCACCCTATTGTCTGTGTCCATGGGTTATGCATACATGCATACAAGTCAGATGTTGCTTTTTGTTTACAAATTTAAGGCGAGACCTTCCCACCAGCAAAAAGATTATGACTCGCTTTACTGGCAATATTCGGTTTATTGCAGTGGTCTGGAACCGGACCGCAATATCCCTGAGGTTTGTCTGAAGTGGTTTTGGAAGCGTGGTCCTTGGACCAGCAGCAGCAGCATCACTGGGGACCTGGTGGGAAACACAGAGTCTGAGGCCCCACCCCAGAACTATTGGATTAGAAGCTCTAGGGCTAGGGTCCAGCAGCCTGTGCGTTAACAAGCCCTCCGGATGATCCTCACTCACCCTCCATGGTAAGAACCACTGTGTTGGATGACGGGATCACCAGGGATGGGCATTCTTTAAATCCGGGGTGCGGAACCTTTTCTCTGCCAAGGGCCGTTTGGCTATTTATAACATCATTCACAGGCCATACAAAATTATCGACTTAAAAATTAGCCTGCTGCCGAAACCGGTTTGGCTCAGTGGATGGAGCGTCGGCCTGCGGACTGAAGGGTCCCAGGTTCAATTCCGGTCCAGGGCATGTACCTGGGTTGCAGGCACATCCCCAGTGGGAGATGTGCAGGAGGCAGCTGGTCGATGTTTCTCTCTCATCGATGTTTCTGACTCTCTATCTCTCTCCCTACCTCTCTGTAAAAAATCAATAAAATATATATTTTTTTAAAAAAATTAGCCTGCTATATTTGATCAAATATTTAATTGACTCACCCCTAATGCCTTGGCAGGGCCAAACCAAATGATTTTGAGGGCCTTATATGGCCCGTGGGCCGGACGTTCCCCACCCCTGCTTTAAATGTTCAGCTCTCAGGTTCTCCCTTGAAAGTCTAATTCTTTACTGGGCTGAGGCCAGGCATTCTTCTTTTTTAAAGCGCCTCGTGTAATTCTTTTCATCAGACACATGTGGAAAACATTGGGTTAAAGGCTTATGGTCAAAACAGTTTCTGTCAATATTGCAGGGTGTGAGTTAGGACTGTCATTTCAGTTAATCCCAGGAATAACTTGGTGTAGCTGGGAATTGATTAGAGAAATGTTTATTGGAATTGCATTTATTTGTCAAGAATTGTCCTCAAATGTAAAGATTGAGTCCTTTTGTTATGGCAGGAGTGTGATTAGTTATTTTTCAATAGTACAAGACGTGAACACCACTCATAATTGATGACAAAACCAATTTTCTTCTGAAAAATGTGAAAATAAATATAAAATTTAAGCTACATAGTGTTAAACATTCACTAGTAAGGGATAATGTGAAAATAAATATAAAATTTAAGCTATATAGTGTTAAACATTCACTAGTAAGGAATTTGCTGTATTTGTAAGTATAGGTAGTCACCCCCTATGGAAATTTTTATTTCATAGTGTTAATACATTTCCCCAGTGAGTTGGTAGTATAGATTGGTAATCTGGTTCCCAGTCTAGCTTGCAGAACCCTATATAACCTGCAACATATATGAAACATTATTTGTACTACTTCATCAAAATCTATTTTCTATTTATTACATTTTTTCATAGGGGAAAATTCATTGTATATTCCACTCCAAAATGACAGGATTGTGTTCTCATCCTAACACTGGGCCTGGGAAGAGGGACTCAGAGAAAGGCTCCTTTGATAATAGCAGCAACAGTCTCTTCAGTTTGCCGGGAAATTGAGATATTGGGTAGAGACCCATTGGCCCTTCAGATGTGCACAAAAGAAAGCCTTACACAGAAATAGTAAACTGAGAAATAATTGCCTCTAGGGGAAAACAGTATCAGATTCCAGGCCTGCGCGCCTTTAAAGCTGAGGGGGAATGAAGCGGGGCCTGCCACACACCCTTCCTGGGGAGGACACCTTGTCTCCTAGATAGTTCCTGTCAGTTTGGCTGTGACCTTGCATACAGCCATGGGATCTGACCCTTGTTCCTGCTCAGTTCACGTTTGGCATTTCCTGTGATAACACTCAGATATCAGAATGTGCATGCTTCTTACTTACGCCAGATGTGTTCTGGAGTCCATCTTTCAGCTTGACCTGGTTCTGACCTGACTTTTGATTTAGTATTGACCCACATGTGGAGTGTCCAGCTGAAAAGTCATAAGCCATAGATTCTAAAAGCAGACTTCCATAATTTTGTCATCTCTTCGTGGTTTTTGCCATATTCTTATGACAACTATACATACTTAATTTTTACCCTAAATCATTACTTTTATATTTAGCCTCATCTAAGGAAAAGTACATAAAATCACAGATCTAATGAGCCAGTTATTTATTTATCTAATATTCACTAAAATTATATATATATATATTATAACCATTAAAATTATTAAGAAATCTAGTCCAGGTCCAACCCCTGAAATCATTTCATACCATCAGTGGTACATGTCACATGTTGGAAACCCTGTAACAGGTGTTTTTCATTTAGTCTACAAATAATTTATTGAGTGGTTACTATATGCAAGATGCTTCTCTAGAGGATTAACTTAAATCCTGGTGGGGAAGAGAGGCCAGAGCTGAGGTAGAAGCTCTGAATACGTGTAGGGTTCTAGAAATGGGGATAATGAGAAGACTAGAGGGAGGAAAGACATTTCTCAGTGGAAGGCTAGAAGTCATGATTAACCTTCCTTCAAGGTCATACAAGGCTCACCATCCTCCATAACATAGAAAAAAGAAGCTCAGGGCGTAACATGGATCTGTCATGTGGCAGACCCAGGGCTGGGCCCTTCCCTTGCATTATCTCATTAAACCCACATTCATTCTGAGGACTATTACTCGGTTTCCAGATGGCAAACCAGAGCCTTCCCCCAGGAGGATAAAGAACGTGCCCATGGCACACAGCTCTCAAGTGGCTGAACCACGTTTGATCCCAGGTCTGCCTGACTCTAACTTTGATTTTTCCACTCTGCCATGTTTCTGCCCTTGCTTTTGTTTTACCTATTAGGCCATATTTTTTTCTGGAATGTTCTGTGTGTTATTACAATGTAGCAGCAATGATATTTTAGAGAGGTCAAGAAGCAAACCACACATTTAATAGCTTTGATTTCTAGTCTCTTCCATATTGCAAAGGTTGACCAGTTCTCTGCTATTAAGGGGTGCGTGCCTTCTATTCTACAATGAAATACCTAGGAGAAGTGAACTCAGAAAAAAAAAATCTTAGGACAGATGGTTGCCAAAGAGCCAGAGAGTTTAAATACCATCTGTCACTATTATCTGGGTTTAATAATTGCCCACACTGACCCACAGTAGCATTCTACAAAATAGAGAAGAGCTGGATTTTTTTTATCTTCCTCCTTTAGTTGTTCATTCATGGATAATCCAACTTTACTCCACATGGAGTTATGTTTTAATGTTAAAAAAAAAAACAACATTGCTACAACTGTGGTCAGTAGACAATTAGCCAGCTTGAAGGATGGGATTGGATGGATAGAAGGACAGATGGATGGATGGGTGAGGTAGATTGATTTTTTTAACTTCATGGCAAGTTAATTTCACAGTTGTTAACTCTACAGATATCTATCGGTTACCTTGTGATCCTGGTCAGATCTGTTGTCTGTGGTTTGAAAGCTGTGAGGTTTTCCAGGTTATAGCAAAGTCTTAAAAAGAAAATACACATTTAAAAAATAAAACATGCTACTAATTCGTTGAATGTGGAGATTGTGGTAAACAGATAGTAATTCTTAGAAGTTCTGAGTTGCCAACACTACTGATCCCTAGCTAAGAAATGCCAAATGCCGCCAGGAAGAATATAATAAATACAGTCACTGTTAGAAAGAAAGAAACAAGGCTTCATGGTTATATTACCCAATGTATGGTGGCCTGTCTAGGCTTGCCGTCATTGGCTTCTATGAATTAAACACCCAGTAGTTGAGAAACTAACAGTAAAACTGTCCTTTGTGGCTGAGTGGTCTGTGAGCAAATGTCTTTAAAATGTCACTGAGCGGCTTGCCAATTTTCCCATTGGTTACGGTGCTGCTGTTTCCCCATATTTGAGTGGTCTCCTTAAAGGCCCAAACTAAATGAGGACCTTTCCGGCTGACCTGAACACCAAGGCACCAGAAAGCAAGCCCTCGTCTGTGAGAGGAAAACTCCTCACCTCAGGTTAGGTCAGCACATGTGTGTGGAAACCAAGGCACTCAGCTGGACCTCGAGATCTCTTATCTCTTCTTGGATATTTCCTGCACCATTGTTTCTCTCTCTCTTTCTCTCTCTCTCTCTCTCTCTCTCTCTTTCTCTCTCTCTCTCTCTCTCTCTCTTTCTTTCTCCCTCCCCCCCCCC